>NW_006159840.1:4445366-4531603 GCF_000334495.1 Tupaia belangeri chinensis | reverse complement strand
GCAGGAATTTGGCTTAAGATGAAGGTTTGATCTTTTAGCAATAACATTCTGAGTCTGGCTGAGCGTGGCAAAGAGAAGTAAACACATAAGCTTCTGAACCCTTTCTGCTGTAGGTCGGTCGACACGGCCGCTGACAAAGGATCCACCTCCTGTTGCCTCCGGCCCTGCTCGCCAACACATGACCCATATTTTCACCCCGAACACCCTCAGTGCATTGGTACGTCATGGCCACAGTCAGTATGAGATGTGCATGCTTAACCAAGGCCGGACTTTCATAATCGGTCAGGCTGTTCTGGTCCTAAGCATGCTCGTAGCCATCACGGTGACATGGACATTTGGTAGCACTTATGGGGGAACGAGGATGTTCGGAAGGAGAAATCCAGTTTCACAGACCATCCTGTGGATGTGTTGGCAGGCACGGGAGGCCAATACCCTGGGTTGTCGTTCAGGAGAAGTCCCGGTTCCTGACTTTCAGAGAATGTGCCTGCTTCTAGCTAACTGCCAAAGGCCATCTGGGTTCCACTGAGGGTCACTTTTGTAGCCTGTAACTTCATTCTTTCATCAACAGAAATAATTGGAGATCCATTTGAGTGTGCCCAGAACTGCCCGTGAGCTATGTGCTACCTTAAACATGACCCAGAAGACAGCGGAGTAAGATGCTGTGTCTGCTGAATTCCAGCTTCCATTTACTGTTAGAGAAGGTCTGGCTAAAACTGCCCAGGACAGAGGCTCTTCACTATGGCTGGAGCAAAACAGATTCACAACTATCATCCTAGGGAACTCAATGCTTAAAAAGAAAAATTTCTAGAATTTGTATGCAGCCCACTCACTTCAGAAACAATCCCTATTGCCTTAGTATCAGCAATTTTTTACATTTGGAAAAAGACTCAGTGAGTATATTGGGTAGGGTCCCACAGCTGCTATAAAATATAAGCCCCCCCAAACTTCGCAGGCTTAGCACCAACCATACGTGAACCCAGGACACATGCTCCAGGTTCGTGCCAGCTTGTCAGGCCTATGCTTTCCCCTCCTTGACCGCTTCCTCCACCAGGTAGCAAAGACCTCAGCATCCAGACTGCGGGTGGGAAGGACAAGGCCCCACTGTCTCCCTCACCTCTGTGGGGTCGAAATAACCTCACTGCTACTCATGTTCAAGTGGTCCAAATAGGTGGCCAGACCCCGACCTTACATAAATAAGGCAATCAATGGAGCCCCCAGTTGGGCAGGCATTTCTCAGTGACAGTTTTTACTGTGGCTGGAGCTGCTGCATTTCTGTAGACAAAAAGTGATCTCGACCACATGGTCATCTAGCGTTAGAGCTGATCTCATGCACGGGCCTTTCCGTAACACCCGCACCTGGCCTCAATCCATGAGAGCAGAGTCCACCAGAGACCAAGAGTTCCTTCCTGTATAGGGAAACCATTTATTATGGGACAGACATGGTTGTTATATTGAGTTCTGATATATTGTCATGCAACTTCTACCTGTTGATGATAGTCCCAGCCTTCTAGAATCACACAGAATAAGTCTACGTCACCTTCCATTGGCCAGACCTTCAAAGATCGAAGATCCGCCATGTCTTCCCCAAGAGATGAATTCTCTAAGGGTTCCAGCTTTTTCCTGGCTTCCATTCCACTCCGTATAGAAGGGTACTTACGTGACTGTTCTTGGCCTTCTTAAAGTCCCTGGCTCACAGTGAAAACCCTCATCAGGTGAGCAGAATCAGGTGGAGTGGGACCAATGAGACGGGCTTAGCACAGCTGAAAGTTGCTAATGGGGAAAACGCTTCTGAGGTATTTTGTCAGCTGGGTGGTGGAAAGTATTCTAGAATGAGGGTCACTCTGGGTTCCTGGCCCATTTCTCTGCTTTCCCTCCATGGCCTCTCTGTGCTGTAAGATGGCTTCCATTTAGAGTAACACTTTTTAAAGCTTGCAAAGAAAACTATGGCTGAACTAAAATGATAGTAAAGCTCAAGACAGGATAGCCTTTTATGTGGGCCTCACATCACATGAGCCATGCCTTAGAACAATCCTGGAGGTGAGCATCAGACCCAGAATCTTTTAAAAATAATGAAGTTTAGATTAAATATTAAAAAGTTCTGGTCCAGTCCTCCTGGAGGAGGGCCGAGACAAATGAAGCTTGTTCCTCTTCCTCCCCTGGGGATGGCATGGCAAAATAGTCTCCATAAAAATATTTACAATTTTTAGAAAATATTTTAAAATTAATTTTTGCAGTTAGAAATTGCATCAGGTGCAAGGATATTTTGCATTGACTGTGCTGTTGTGTATACATGATCCAGAAGAGCAATCTGTCTCTATTGTATTTTATTTTCTCTGTTTTGATGGGAGAAGGGAAGGGGGGTAGTGAGCAACCTCTTAATGCAGTTTAGAAACTTAATGTGGAAAGGGAACTAATATTGTAATTACTCGTTTTCTTTTATCGGCCACAGCGCTCTTTGTCGCTTCTGCTATTTAAAGTCCCTGCTCACATACCGTGGCTAATTCCCTTTGTGGAAGTTCGCGGTGAGTGCAGCTTCCTGAATATTTGCTATTGCAGTCCTCTGGGTGGAGGCTTCTCAGATAAAGGGAGAGCCGAGAGCATCCATCTGTGCGCAAATTAAAAATGAGCTTAACCCCCTGGCTTCCGCTGCGCCGTGCCCTGGGGCAGAGTCCTGTACTTCTGACTGACAGGACTACGCTGTGGTGGCAGACATGTTTTCTTTTTTCACGGTGTTTAGTAGAACATCAAAAGCAGCCACTTCAATCTGACCCTGCACTAACGCAGAGAGACCACCTGGACAAGGAGGCGAAGGGGCTACAGTTGGAGCCGGGGTACATGGGACTGGGAAAGTGAGAGAAAAACAGTGAAATGCTTCGGAGTTTCGAAGGAAAAAGGTCTGTTTTCATTATTCAAGGTGTAGTCCCTGACAAATTATCAGCGCACTGGCAAGCGGTTTGGACTGTTTGCATCGTGATTATGCCAGCTCCTTGGACAGACTCAAGAAGGCAGAAAAGTGTAGTTTTGTATCTTTCTTTTACAGGACTTTTCTCATCTACCTTCTACAGGACTGCCACTAACGGGGTCTCTTCTTGGCAGAAAGAGGACACGTTTTGCCTTCTCTTACTCTTCCCTCCCACTGCAACTTTCTGAGAGAAACAATCTGAGAATTATTGGCCATTTATTTCTGCCTCTATCACTTTAATGTTGAAAAGAGGAAAGTAAGGGTCACCACACATAGGAACGGGTTTTGCTTTGTTGCTGGGGACTAGAGCATGTATTTATTCATTCAACCAGCATGGGTTGAGCTCCCACCATGCCCTGGGCTCCTCCCTGAGTTAGAGGAGGACTGGAGGTCCGAGCAGGACAGCTTTCCAAGTGGAGACCAGCATGTGCTAGAAACCAGCACAGGTAGGGAGGAGAGCTGCCTTGTGAGCATGCTCAGTGACTGGGCAGGAAAAGCCTCTCTGAGGGCAGTATTTGACTTGAGGCCTCAGTGATAGGAGGGAGCTAGTCACTCGCAGACCTGCAAATCCATGATCTAGGCCAAGGGAAGAGAAAACACAGATCCTGAGCCGGAAAGGAACCACATGTGTTGGAGGAACTGCGAAAAACCAGTATGGCAGGTGTGGGGCACCCAAAGAGCCTGGAGATAAAGAGAAACCGGCAAGTCTTGGGTTTATCCAAAATGCAGTGGGGAGTCAGTGGAGAGCTTTATTTCTCTCTTTACTTTCGTCTAAAAATACAGTTGATTTTAAATACACTCAAAAGTTGGGACCAGCAGTTGGTATAACGGCTATGTCACTGGACTCCCATGTAGTTGACCACAGTTCTAGTCCTGGACCTGGTCACTTAAACTCACACCAGGCGCATGTGCGTGCGTGCCCAAGATCCCAAGAGGAGAATGGAGGGGAAGGGATTGCAGCATGGCCATCCCCCCTGGGGGATGATTTCTCACTTTCTCTCTCTCTCTCTCTCTCTCTCTCTCTCTGTCTTTCTGGTGAGCGCACATGCCCTATAGCAAAACCTCTCCAAAATAAATAAATAAATAAATACACTCAAAAGTGTAAACAGTACCATGAGTTTCACGTAAGACATGGCCAGCTCTGCTGACCTATAATTTGTGCCATCCTTATCTAATCCATATCCTACCAACCTCGCCACCCACGCAGACTTCAGTACTAGCTCCAGATAACATTGCATTTCACCCAGTAATTTCGGATGTCTCATACCTGAACCAGGAAGAATAATTCTCCAAGAGTGCCAAATGGAGATGACCAAATATTGCGTCAGTGTTTAAAGCAGAAAGTGTGTGCTATTTTTCTTCTAGTGTATCTGAATCAGAATCAAAATAGTTTCATATATAAGGAAACTTTTAAAAGTTTGTGGAGAAAATGAAATTAAAGTATGAAGCTATGCAAGCCCCCAAAATTTTCGAAATCTATGTATTTTCATGATGTGCATTTTCCATGAACATTTTGAAGAGCTCGCATATTACCACTGGTTGCTATTTCACCCAAGTCTTGGCTGATCCACAGGATTCCCCTCATCAGAGGGTTTCAAGCAGGATTTGTCACATCTGTAGAAAGACCACTCTAACTCTGTGTGAAAGAAGGCAAGTGGAGGGGAGACAGCAGCTGGGAGTCTGCCACGCTGGCCCAGCAGGGTAACAGAGGGCACTCTCAGGTGGTACTGAAGGAGAGGGAAGAATTCGGGTGAATGCAGGGCTTGTGTATTGACCAGCTCATTTGTTTTTTTGTTTGTTTGTTTGTTTGTTTTTTGAGAGGTTTTTGCTATAGGGCACATATACTCGCCAGAAACACAGAGACAGAGAGACAGAAAGTGAGAAATCACCCCCCAAGGAGGATAGCCACGCTACAATCCCTTCTCCTCCATTCTTCTCTTGGGATCTTGGGCATGTATACACATGTGCCCAGCGTGAGTTTAAGCCACCGGGTCCGGGACTCAAACCGCGGTCGACTACACGGGAGGACAGCGACATAGCCAACTACTGGTCCCAACCAGCTCATTTTTTAGTTAGAGCTTACTGGGTTGACTTTTTAGATATAGTCAACTAAGCCACAGAGTATGAATGTATGCCTGGATATGTGATAGGCAAATACCTGTAAATCAAATCTGCAAAATTAACACACATATAGGGGGACCAGCAGTTGGCATAATGGCTATGTTGCTGGACTCCCATGTAGTCGACCTCAGTTCAAGTCCTGGACCCACTGGTTTAAACTCACACCAGGCGCGTGTGCGTGCGTGCCCAACATCCCAAGAGGAGAATGGAGGAGAAGGGATTGTGGTGTGGCCATTTTCCCTGGGGATGATTTCTCACTTTCTGTTTCTCTGTCTCTCTCTGTCTTTCTGGCAAGCACACACGCCCTATAGCAAAAACCTCTCCAAAAAAGAAAAAAAAAGTTAATACGCATATAGAAACCTAAGAATGTTAGAAATATAAATACATACCCAGTGTGTTCAGCTGGCCAACAGAGGAATGTAACAAAAGAGAGTGTCAAAATTCACAAAATAATGCCCTTTGTTCTGGTTACCCTTGCATTCCGTTAGGTCAATCTAGTGGCTTCATTTGTGTTCCTCTCAAAAGTGACGACTTCACTTGAAATTCTCACAGACTATTTCAAAGCAGCAATGTAATCTGGTAGAAATTAAGTATTAAAACCAAGGATAAAGTACCTGGGTTTAAAATTAAGTTCTGTTTCTGAAGAAGACTGCAGAGATAGACTGAAAATGAACCAACCACCCCAAATGCTGATGGCCAGCAGAGTTTGTGGGCCTCGGGCCCTGGGCACGCTGTGTGGGTTGGCCGGTGGTTTTGGACAAGCACGGCCTGCTGCCCCACAGCCAAATCTGCCCCAGTTCTTCACCAGCAGGCCTGTTCTTAGTCTTTTCACTCTTAATTGTTTTGCACTGGCTCTGGCCAAAACCCTCTTCCTGCTTCTCTTTCATCTGCACGGTGTTTCCTAGCCTTCCTGTGGAGCTCTCAGTGTGATTCTGAGAACTATCACTCTCTCATTCTGTTCTGTGCTTCTGTTACCCACAGGCAGCTCTCTTCATACCCGGTGTCCATTGGAATGGTGCGCTGTGCGGCATCTGGAGGCTTCACTGATGAAGTCGGCTCCTGCGGCGGAGCCCCTTGGGTTCTGACTTGCCCTGATCACCCCAGAAAGCCTCCAGTTGGCTGCTCACGACAGCCAGCCAGCTAGAGCTTTAAAAATGGGGGAGAGGAAATGAGCAGGAAAGAGAGAAAACAAAACAAAACTGATGGGGAAATGTCTCAACTTCCGCTCATTATTGTCACTCTAGCACGATGTCACCAAGTCTGAGGGCTTCGGGGGCACGACGAACGAGCAGCAGGGAGGTGATTTTGTTTGGTATGAACACAACATCCTCCACACCCCACAGTGACATCAGGTCTCTTGTTTCAAATTGGCTCTCTTTGCTCACGGCGTTTTTGAGGGTGTGGACGTGGCTGAAGATAATGGCTTGTGACTGCTGTCCTTGTCCTGCTGGGCTCACTTGCAAAAGGTCCCCTGGCCACAGCAGCTTTGTGGAGGACTGACCCAGCTTGCAGCTACTTCTCAGGAGAGGTGATGCGCCTTCCCTGGGGAGTACACACAGAATTAGTGTCTTTGTCACTGATGCTAAGTACATACTAGGCCCTGTGCTCCCCTTCGAGGCCATGTGCCTTGTTTTCAGTCATTGGAGGTGCTTCAGGTCTCTACCTACCTGATGGCAAACATCAACATCAGAGTTAAAATCAATTCCAACCCCTAACATTGGTGTTATAAAGACATAGGCCATCGTTCCTCTATTCAGATAAATGGGGACTGAGAAAGCCTTTGCCACAATTCTGTTCCCACGGCACACCTGTCCCACATCGGAGGCGCTCAGAATCTGCTATTGATAACACCCGCATACTCCCCCACGTACCGCGTAGATCAAGAGCTCGACAGGGAGCTCCTTCTCTGTGGTTTTCTCTACAGTGTCGCCTCACATAGCACGGCCCTTTATGTACTCGGGATAAATCTTTTATACTCTTAAAGCATCATTATTTCCCACAGGCAAAGTAGGGTAATTAATAATTACTATTTGGCTGATGAGCATTTTTCTGTGTGCCAGCCATGGAGCTAAGCTTTTAATATGAGTTATCTCACTTAATTCCTTCAACAATCATTAAGAGATCATTAAATGTATGAGGCATCTGAGATTCAGAAAGCTTAAGTAACTTGTCCAAAGTCACTCAGCTGAATTATAGAAGCCTGATGCACACATGACTATATTCTGACATCAAACTATTTCTGGAAAAATAGGGACCCCTTTAGTCCAAGTAGCTCCAGTTTTATTTTTCGGTCACTAAAGCTGTGTTTGCTTGAAACCCCAAAGTCTCGTGTGTGTGTGTGTGTGTGTGTGTGTGTGTGTGTGCGTGTGTGTGTGTGTGTGTGTGTGTATGTGTGTGTGTGTGTGTTCGTCACCCCAAATTCTCGTGTGTGTGTGTGTGTGTGTGTGTGTGTGTGTGTGTGTGCGTGTGTGTGTGTGTGTGTGTGTGTGTGTGTGTGTGTGTGTGTGTGTGTGCGTGTGTGTGTGTGTGTGTGTGTGTGTGTGTGGCGATTATTGTTTGGATGGAGTCATTTCCTCTTGGTCAATTCCAGCTGCTGTGAGTAACTGCACTTCCTTGTTTTCTGGAAGGAAGTAGAAGCTCTGAAAGGGCCCGAGGACAGCTCCTCTGCAGAGTTTCCTGTTGAGGAGGCAGGAAGACGTGTGCAGGAGTCCTGAGGAAGCCTGCAGAAGGAGATTCCTAGAGTTCAAAGGGTCGGCCCTCTACGTACCGCAGAGCCCCAAGTTGAGCCATCAGTTTATAGGACAGGGAGCCCTGCACTTCTAAGTCCCCTTTCCTCCACTCCTACCATGGAGATTCTTTGTAGATCCGTGAATGGCAGGATTTGGAGAAGCCCAGGGTCTGGGTGCTGCAGCAAAGGGCAGCTCATCGTGATCACTGGCGGAGGGGTCGGAGAGAGTCAAAGGTCTTCATCACCGCTCTGAGACTTCCTTCTGGAGTGGCATTTGCTGAGGCTTCTCATTTTAAAGAACCTATTGAGAGCAGGGAACCAGAGGTCAGTCCAGGAAGCTAAGTTTCATTAGAAAAAGAAGGAAAGGTGGATCACAATGATAGGACCTCTGCAAATACGGAGGAAAACATAAGTTTATAAAGCGTATGAACCAGGTACAGAGCTACAAGCAAACCTAAAACCCAATTGCAGGAACTTCCTCTTCTGATTGAACAACGGGCTTCAGCTATTTGCAGAGCAGCCGCGAGACGTTCTGGCTAATGAGCACCTCAGGGTTTCTGCGTCCAGAGCATGCCTGATGTTTCCCTGTTGGCCAGTGTGGACAAACTCGGGGTAGAACAGACCATGAAGCACCGTACTGGGAGAGTATTTGTTTTTGAAACAATCCTCTTCCTCCTGTACATTCACTCTGCTTTCTCGTTGCTTGTTTGTAGACCCATGCATCCCACAAATATTTACTAACTGCAGCTTTGTGACAGGCGCTGTGGTTGATCAGGCCGTGTCGGCAGATAAAACAAATGGCTCCTGTTCTCCTGTTTGCCAGCAGCAAAAGATACAGGCTCTCTTTTCAAAATCTGAGACAAAAGACAAAGCAGCAGCAACGACAACAAAGCCAGCCTCCCTTCTTCCCACCCTCCCCTCTAGCTGATACGATAACACTTGGCTGTCTTTTCAGCATTGCTCAGAAAGGGCATCTATGCTTGCCTGGTGCTTCTTAGCATCTCTCACCCTCCTCACCCCGAGCCCCACCCTGCAGCCTCTGCCTGCCCAGCCACACCACTGAGGCCCGGCATGGCGTCCTTCCTGGGCCCTGTCTAGGCCTCGACTTACTTGCTCCCCGAGCATCATGCCATTGCCGTTCCTCTCCTCCTCCGGTGCTCTCTTCCCCGGTCTCCCTGAACGTCACGCTCTGCTGACTTTCCTCCTGTGGTTTTAGCTCCACTTTCACCTCCAGGATTTTTCTTTCACCTTCATGGATTACTTTGTGGGGGAGTGGCCAGAGGCAAGTTTTTTTCTGAGAATTTTTATTTTTTAGACATGTATATGCTTTAAGCATTAATTATGGTTCCCTTGATCATGGCTGCTGTTTGTCTCTGTGTGGAGTTTCAGCTCTGTGAGTTTAAACGCCGACTGGACTCCCCACCTGGAAACCTCATCAGCATCTCACACTCAGCAGGCTCAGAACACACTGATGGTCTCGTGGGATCAACGCAGCTCGCTGCAGGGCACCCCACCCACTCCAGCATCTGTGAGCCAGGCCTGTGCTCAAGCCCCCTCCCTCTCTCCCACATCTAGTCACACACTCTCTTCTTCTCGTCAAATGTCTCTAAAATCTGCTGCCTTGCCTTGTCCTAGCCTGCTGCCAGGAAGTGCCTGGCACAGAATAGCACCAAATAAATGCCTGCTGAGTGATCTCATTTGTGAATGGAGGGACCCATGACTAATATCAAACTGTGACATCTCATGAACCCCAGCTCCATGCACGATGAGATCACACTGCCCTGCCCTCGCTGTAGCCACAGCCACATGATTCAGCTCCGGCCTCCCGTGGGCTTGTGCCAGGAGGGGCCACTTTCAGAACAGCCTGGAATGCACATCTGAGTATAAACCTCACTGAGGCTCCCGGCTACCTGGACCGCTGGGTCACCGCAAAGCAGTTTATGTTGAGCTGGTGCACATCAGTTAGACTAGAGGGTGGTCTTCCTCCACTCGTTCTATCTCATATTCCCTCTGTTCCGTAAACCCACTTCCTAGAACCTGATCCATCAACTCCCAAGGACCAAGATTCCAGTTTTTTATACCCAAGTCCTTGCTCAATTCTGCTTTCCCTTCTTCAAGGAACATCTGTTGGCCATTTTATTATTAATGCTCATATCATCTGAAAGAGTTCAAGATTATACATATATATACATATATATACACACACATATATATACACACACATATATATACACACACACACACACGCACGTATGTATGTTTGTACGTGTGTGTGTGTGTATCCCACTGTGTTAATTTTTCAACTTCATAGTAATTCTAGAGAAATACTTTTTTCAGGAAGAAGTCAGAATTGAATATGCTTAACTTGTTTATGATTAGCATAGATATTATTAAGAATTCAATTTCTATGACTAGACTCAAAGACAGAAAGATAAACAACAGAAGAAAAAAATCAGCCAAGCTCTTTTAAAAAAAAATAAAGAAAACCAGAGAAGATCAAATCTTGAAAGCAGATGGAGGAAGGAAGTAAAAAAGAACATTGATAACAGGAAGCAAAGCTCTAGGAGTTCCAGGGGGAAGAAAAGGATAAAGCTGCAAGACAAGAGCTAGTATATAACCTTTGGGGCACAAACCAATGAATTTTAGTTTGTTGGTTTTCCTTCTTTAATAAGCCTTGCCATAAAAGATAAAAAGCAAGATACGCTTATCAGCAGAGTTTGCAAACTTTAAATTTTTTTTCCCATTCTATTCAGAAGAACTTCTCCCTTGTTGTTAAATAACTGAACATAAATATGTTCCTCTTATTGTTGTAAGCAGTTCCCAAGACAAGTGTGATCATCTTAAAAGAACAATTAACAATAAAAAAAAACAGCACGTTCTGGGGAATTATACTACATATGTTGATATGTGATCATGTGGCATGCACTGTGTGGAACCTCATGCATGTTTTTCTGATGTATGCAGGGCAAGGATTTAGAAATTAAAAATCATCTAACTCTGTTATGGAAGTGCCCCAATGTAGAAACGAATTCTGCAGGAGCTAATGAGAACAGAGTAAGTACTTGACCTTGGTACCCCAGTATCCTGGCTGGAGCTGGAGCCACTGCCCGTTCTGTGTCACCAATCACATGTCATAAGCACCCTGTGCCACGTGTGTAGTCACCATTTAAAGCCTCACATGTGACGACAGAGTGAGCGTTACAAGGGTAACTGCTAGAGGGCAAAGCAAAAAGGATTTCTCCTTAGTTCGGTCCTCGTTCATTAGTTTTCCTATGTTTATAAGAGGGAAATGAGTCAGTTAATACTTTCCATTCTTAGATCTCAAAGTCAAACACCTCTTTAGTTTCAAACAATGATGATCTTCTCTGAAATTCTATAGGGAGTTTGGGAAGCTGTGTCCTCATAGTTTCTCATTTACAAAGACTTCTGAAGCTGATTTAACTATTGAAGAAGTCTCTTCTTGATCAATTTACAGTTGTACTGAAAGTACTTCTCCCAAACAGTTACTTTAATTCTTTTTCCTGCTTTAGAGAGTTGTTGCCCTGTCTGGGTTGGAACTACTCCACTATACAGGTCAGAGGTGATCCTGGAAAGAGACACTCAGTTGCCCTTTCTTTCATTCCAGTGACATTCCAGACAGATGGAAACATGAAGTCTTCGTTAATATTAACTTTTATGAAACAGACCATTATTTCCAGCATTTTAAAAAAGAGGGAATGAGTAATTTTACCTCCAAAATTCCAGGATCCTAAAATCATGCCAGCCAACCAAGACTTTCCATCCTAAGGTGAATCAGGATCAGACAAATCTGTGGAATTAATGTGCTCCTTGAAGCCACAAATAAGGAGGGCTGGGGAACTGCTCTGCTCTCAGCAACAGAAAACAAGTGAGTGTGTAATTCCACTGGATTACCTGGTAGCAAGGTCATCACAAAATAAATAGAATACATAGGTAGGTAGAGAGAGAGATTGGACCGAGAGAGGATAGGTTGGTAGGTCGACAGATAACACATTCTGCATGTCTACATGTACCGTGTACATTCTTTCACTGTACTTCTTTCACTATGTACTTCATTCTTCCGCTGTAAGAACCACATTTTACAACATCCCAATCCAATTATTTATTTGATCAATCCCACAATAAATCTAAAAGTTTCAGAACTGACTCACCTATATCCCAACAAAAAGTGCATCTATTGAAGAGCTCCAGATTTGTCTGTAGTTTCCCCTGCTCAGGTCCCATGACTGAGAGCACATAGTCAACACCTTGTTGGAGTTACTGGAATATCTCCTCTCCCACGCGTGTCTCTATGTCGTTATGATGTTTAGCATTCACTTATTTCAGTGTCCTTCCAGTTCTATTTTCTTCCAATTCTTATTGTTTCAGTTTTAGTTTTTTGAATATATATAATACTAACATACTTTGAAATCTCACCTATATCAAACATAATCTCCACCTGTCTCTCATCCCTCCTGATCGTCCCACTCAGTATAGGTAACTGACTTCATTGTTGTCTGGCCTTCACTATGATTTAATATTTGATAACATAGGCAGATGTACATTCTTTATTATTTCCTCTACATTTTTACACTTTACTTTTTTAAAAAAGAATTTTGCTATAGGGCATGTGCACATGCCAGAGAGAGAGAAAGTGAGAAAGCATCCCCTGAGGCATATGGCCACACCACAATCCCTTCTCCTCCATTCTCCTCTTGGGAATTTGGCCGTGCACATGCACTCAGTATTCTTCAAGCCACTGGGTTCAGGACTCAAACTGCCCAGTTGGCCATGGGGAATCCTGATGCCTTAACCACCATGCCACTAGCTGGCCCCTTGTAGCTTTTTTCCACCTAACATTCATATATCCTGGAAACCACTCCTTCTCCATTCTTAGAGGTCTGTATTCTTTTTCCCAGCCTCACAGCACTTTACCATGTGTACAAATTCTCCTGAAGTTTACTGTGGGATTATGTCCTGATAAACTCATTAGAAGTTGAAAAGATTTTAAGTCACAAATGCATTTAATAAGCTTAACCTACCAAACATAATAGTTGAACTTAGCCTTCCTTAAAAGTGCTTAGAATACTTTCATTAGCCTACAGTTGGGCAATGTAATCTAATGCAAAGCCCATGTGACATTAAAGTTTGGACTGTCTCATGTAATTTATTGAGTACGTTACTGAAGGTGAAAAACAGAATGGTTATATAGGTACTTGAAGTATGGTTTCCACTGAATGCATATTGTTTTCACACTGTGATAAAGTTGAACAATCATTAAAGTCATACTACCATGAGTCAAGGTCAAGGACTGTCTATATAGATGAGGTTATAAAGTCAATCTCTTACATATAGGTAGTTGCTAACATCTCACAGCTATACATATTGTTGCAGAGAATAACCACATACCTTGGTTTGTATTATTGGAACTGTATCTTCAGAGTAAATGTTGAGAAATGGGATATCTGGGTTGAAGATACATGAACATGTGTTTGTGTTCAAAACTGTCAAATCCCCCCCTATAGGAATTGTACTGTTTTGAATTCCAACCAGAAGTCCAAGTTATATACATCTTAGCCAACACAGTAAATGATCAAGATTTCATATTTTGTCCAAATGGGTGAGAGATGGCATTGTGTGGTTTACACTTTTTTGATTATGAGTGAAGTTGAATATCTTCTGTACATAAGCACATCATTTTAGTATTTTTTGTGAATTTTCTACTCATGAATGACTTGTATTCTTTTTCTATTAATTTTTTAAATCTAACTTCAATTTTCTATTAGATTTTCCCCCATTCCATAAGAGTTCTTTGTACATGAAGTATACAACCCTTTGTATTTTCTCCCAGCTTGTAAAATTTTTTTAAACTTTCTATGTTGTGCTTTCTGCCATACAAAGAGTTTTTCTTTCTTTATGTAGGCAAACATCAATTTTTCCATTTATTGTATGACTTTTAAATTGTCATTAAAAATTGTTTCTTGGGGCTAGCAAATGGCTAAGGTGTTATACTTTCCCTTGGCCAATGACAATTCATGTCTTGGAGAGCAACTTGGAAATCGTATCAGGTATATGTGCATGCATGCACAAAATCCGAGGCGAGAACAGAGAAGGGAGTGTGGTGTGGCCATACCCCGTAGGAGGCTATTTCTCACTTTATTTTTCTCTGTCTCTTTCTGTCTCTCTCTGTGAGTGCACACGCCCTATGGCAAAAACCTAAACACAAAGGAAACGCTAAAGACTTCAGCTTATAAAATAAGATGAAAATGTAAAGCAATAAATAAAACAAAATGTAAGAAACTCTTTATAAAAATTGTTTCTTACACACTTGGTGGGAATCTGATCTAATTTGATCTTTTATCCAATGACTATCCAGTTATTCCAACATTATTTGTTTGTTTGGTTGTTGTTGTTGTGTGTGTGTGTGTGTGTGTGTGTGTGCACGTGCGTGAGTTGGGGAAAGACAGAAAGAGAGAGGGAATGTGAGGAACTGGAGAAAGACAGAAAGAGAGAGGGAATGTGAGGAAGTGCCCCCCCCACACACACAGGTCACAGTCATGACTGTTCCTTCTGGGTCCAGAACTCAAACCATGTGCTCTGGAGAAAGACAGAAAGAGAGAGGGAATGTGAGGAAGTGCCCCCCACACACACACAGGGCACAGTCATGACACTGTTCCTTCTGGGTCCAGAACTCAAACCATGGTCGACTACATGGGAGTCCAGTGACATAACCATTATGCCATCTGCTGGTCCCCACCTGGTATGTTTTCAAAGCACCAGGTTTGGTACTCAGACTGTGCTATATGGGATCCAGCTGCCTTAACCACCATGCCACAGGCTGGCCCTATAGTCTTTATTTCTTATGTAAGAGTATCGTTTTCTTTTATAATTTTCCTGTATTTAACTAATTCTTTTTTTTTTATTTCTGTTACTGCTGTATTCCCCACTTTTATTTTTAAATCTTTGATCTAAGGCGTTTTCTCTAATCTTCAAATGCTCGTTTGTTTTTGTATAACTCATTTTGTTATATTATTATTTTCTCTTTCATGACTTTTTTTTTCAGAGAATTTTTATCAGCTTCTCTGTGCTGATTAGTATTTTTACAATAATCTCATATGCATGTCATCGGCATTTACCATTCCTATTCATTTCCTGGTCAGGAGGATGTCCCTCTTGAGTACATGTTCTTCTATGGCTACCTCTTTTTTTTTTTTTTTTTTTTTCATTAAGAGAGGTTTTTTGCTATGGGATGTGTGCACTTTTCGGAAAGACAGAGAGAGACAGAGAGACAGAAGAAGATAAATCCCCCCGCCACACACCCCCACCCAGGGAGGATGGCCATGCCACAATCCCTTCTCCTCCATTCTCCTCTCAGGATCTTGGGCACACATACACATATGCCCGGTGTGAGCTTAAGACACTGGGTCCGGGACTCGAATCACAGTCTACTATGTGGCAGTCCAGCAACATAACAATTACACTATCTGCTGGTCTCTATGGCTGCAATTTCTGTTAGCTTCCTTAGTGGATAGTGGCAGTGGGAGAGACAAGGGGTGGCCTGACTGCTGTGCTTTCTCTCATTTTCCCCTTGTCTCTGTTTTTGTCTCCTGATTTTTCTCAGTGGATACCACCTTCCCTGATCTACCTCCTCCAGAAACCGTATAGGCTGTGCAGCCCTAATCCAAACCAAAATCTGAAATGCTGCAAAACTTGAAACTTTTTGAGTGCGAACATGACACCACAGGTGGAAAATTATGTACGTGATCTCACGTGACTGGTCACAGTCAAAATGCTGCAATACATAGTATCATGTAAAATTTCCTTCAGGCTGTATGCGTAAGGCATATAGGAAGCATACATGAACTTCGTGTTTAGACAGCCCTGAGACCTCTCTTTATGAGTATGCAATTCTAAAAATCTGAAAAAAATTCTAAATTTGAAACACGAGTCCCAAGCATTTTGGAAAAGGGATGCTTTTCCAAATGCTTTTCTGAGGCTGCCTCTTCTGCCTCACTGTCAGCCAGTCCCTTACCTGGGGCCGATGTCCTGAACCGCCTGGTCCTGAACCAACTGTAACCGTATGCCAGCACTGTGTGGACTTTTCTCTCTGAGGCAACATCTCCTTTGCTTGTCTAAGTCAAGCCCATCCTTTCTGTTCCCTCGTGGAGTCACTCAAAGCTTCGCCAGCCTCACGCCCTCCACCAGGAGCTGCCAGTGAGGGACAAGAACTCTGTTCGAATGTGGTTTATCCCCACTACGGCACTTCGCTAGGTTATGATGGCCTCTGCCTTCTAGAAAGCTCATAAGTACTTCACGATGTTTCATGTGGGGCAAAGACGTGTGGGGAGTCGAAAACCAGGAAGAGCTCATTCCCCCTTTTACCCATTTATCCTTACTTTTCTCCCAAGAAGCTAAGTCCGAAAAGCAGACGGGCAAGTGGCAGGAGAGCAGGAGCGCTGCACGTGGGGACAGTGTGTTGGGAAGTGTCTGCTCTGTCACATCCAGGGGCAAACGAGCATTTAGCTGAACTGTGGTCATGAACACAGAAGCTCCTGGCACAAAGAAGTTTCGGATAATATCTCTCGCACTCTCAGAAGTCACTTAGAGAATGTGCTTCGAGCTTGCTCAGAAGCGGGCAATGGCCTTGACACACTTTGCTAGCCTTTTTGGGGTGTGTCCTCAGGACCTATGAGGAGAGGAGTTAACAAGGGCTTCAAGTTCTCACTCAACTAAGGACCGTCCTTTAAGTAGGTATTGGGAACCTGGGACAGGACCTGCTCGGGTGTTTACTGATGCTCGAGAAAGCGAGAAGGGACGCCATAGCCCGACTCGGTGCTGAGCTGCCTGGTGGGGGCCAGCCATTTGCTGCAAGGGGCACAGAAAAGCAGCCTTGGAAACACAGGACATATCCTAAAGGAATCTTTTTGGCACAGGAATTCATAGGTCAGGGTGAAATTTTTCTCTTCTGTCCTCTAAGATAGTTTGGAGTCTCACATTAAATATGATTTCACCACGCTGATAGAAAAACCATTTTCTTCCATCCTCTTGTTTTTATTCATCACCCCCCTGCACACGCACACACCTGCACACACCTGCCCTCCCCGCTCCCTGCCACCAGCCCACCTCAGTCCTCAGTCCTCGCCTCTGTCTCTCAATAGCAGCAAGGACAGTGTCTTACTACGGAAAGATGGATGAGCTTACCACAACCTCAGAGCACGGGTGAAGCCCTTATTAGAATTCAGGGCCTGCAGCTGGAACTTCCCGCATGGGCCGGGAGATAAAGTTCACCATTGTGAGCTCACAAGTGCCTCAGACTTCCTGGCAACGGCCGTGAATCACTCAGCCATTTATGCGGCCTTCAGAAACGGGCCACTGTTTCCCAACAAAAACGGTATTCAGGACCAGAGCCATGGCTCCCGGGGCCTGGAGAGCCGGCCCCGGGCGGGCGCTGAATGGACGCTGGCCGCCCAGTCAATGGCCCGGTGGGAAAGGCAGTGATGTCACCGCAAATGCATGTCGGGGCTTTGCCCTGCTTTCCCCGCACTCTCCCCCTCCGAGGCTGTTGTCCTGTTTGATTTTTCTCTCTTTCTCTTGCTCTCCCTCCAACTTCTTTGAGGCCATTCTTTTTCTCAAAGTTTAGAGCTCAAACCCACTAGAGGCCCACAGCAACACCACTGCCATGGCAACGCCCGGCCTTCTGCACTTTGCTTTTTGCATAGAAAGTAGAAAAAGCTTGCAAGAGAAGACAAGAATGAAAGGAGGAACGAGGCCAGTTTGGCCCCGCTCGGATCGGAGTGGGATGGAATAAAACTGGTGAGGCCAGCAGGAAGGAACCGGCGGACGCACGGAGGGGCCTTTGAGAAGCAGACTTGGAATCCTGCACACGAAGACTGCAAAGCAAGCCCATTGCTTCCGAGGGCTGACAGGAGGGAAAGAATAACACGCTCTTCACAAGAAATAAGGCATTGCTTTTGAAAATGTGCCCGATTACATAGTTCACAGGAAGCTTTCGAAACTCTGCCTGGCCTCCTCAAAAAGGAGAGAAGAAAGAGGGGGAAATCGCAAAAGGATGTTGCTCTGTATGGAGAGAGAGCAGAAAATGAGCTGACACTTTCTGGAACGCCCGAGGTTCTTGAGTTCCCTATTGTTGAACGGCCTCAGAAATAAACTCCGAGGTGTCAGCTGTGTCGAATCCATTCAAAATAATCGATGATAAATAGAAAGAGATGTTCATTGCTGCACTTTCTGCTCCTAAAGAATATGGCACTACCTTGAGCTCCTGAGAGAAAATAAAGAAGTATTTCTCTGACATGTTTTATGTCTACTCTGTTAAACGGTAGACAGCAATCAATTTGATAGAGTAATTCCTTGAAAACCCCAAATGCCTGCTTTGTAAACATCAAGCCAGAGGTCAAGGTTTTGCCTGGCAGGCGCTGGTTTGGCCAATCCCCTTAGTCCCTGGAGCTCCTCTTGTTAGCACCACAACCAACTCCTAAACCTGCAGCTAGTTCCTGAGTCCAGAGCATCGCCTCCTAATCCCATCCTTTACCCACTTTCCAGATGTTTTATCAGCTATGGTCTAAGCACTGTGTTTCCAGATGGTGTCCCACAGATTACTGCACCCAGAGTCCCTGGAAACCTTCAGCACTGATCCCCGGAGACAAAGGCCTCACGCAGGGAGCTTATTTTTGTGGTGACGACTAACATCAGTGGCTGAGGGGAAGAAGTGGAAAGAATGAAAGAACAAGGAAGGAGAAGTGAGCCTGAGAGGACGTGGCCTGGACACAGATCTCACGTGGACAGCAGATGTGGCGGGATGGAGGAGAACAAGCTAACTGAGATGTGCACAGTGTGTTCAGCGGGCCAGCCCTGAGGGGCAGTGATGGAAACGGCCCTGTGTCACCCATCTTCCTCCTCCGTGCCCCGTGGGGCCTGCTCTTGTCTGCGAATGAGCCAGACTCTAGCTTCTCAGGCACTGTCAGACAGGAAAACGATTTCATTTTCATAGGTTAAAATGTCCACTCCAGTTTAGAACAGAACTCCATGCTCATGAGCAGCTCATATCTTCTAGAAGTTTGCCTGAGAGGTGACAACGCAATTGGTGGTCAGGGTGCTCTGACAGGACAGTCACATAATAGCTCTTTCAGAGGCACCTTGGAGTTTGGGAGGCCCATCTCAGAGATCTCTGCTCCCAGTCCAGCAAATACACTGAGCAGACACTTCTCCTGCCACCTGACCCTAACCAGCCAGGGCTCCAGGCTCGGGCTGGCACCCCATTCTGGCAGGAGTTCCTTCTCAGTGATGTTTAGTCTGTTCTGTTTCTAATAATGGAAATGCCCACTTTTGGGTAATGTAGGAGAAGAGAAGTCTGATTAGCTCATGGATTTGGAGGCTAACCAGCCCAAGAGCACAGCATGGGCTTCAGGTGAGGATCTGCACACCACGTCACACCATGGCGGAGGACAGGTGGGGGTGTGACGCTCAGCGCACTTTGTCTCATCCCCTGACCTTGTAAACCCTATAGGACTCCATCATGGGGCCTTGGCCTTGACACCTAATCACTTCCAAAGGCCTACCTTTCAGCACTGCAATCAGATTTAGTTCGCTCTGACTACTCACAACACAATACAGTCAAACTATAGCAGGTGGGGTCCTCCAGGAGGCTTCTGCACCAGCCATTGTCGGCAACGTGTGCTTGGCCAAGAGAAGTCATTCATCCCTGTCCTTCAGCTATCAGAACTGGCTACTCTGAGGTCTTTTCCAGCCATTCTCTCACCTTAAGAATTCTTGAAGTGAGGAACAGCAGAAGGTGTAATGATTATGTCGCCACACTCCCATAGGGCCAACCATGGTTCAAGTCGCGGACCTGGTGGCTTAAAACTCACGTTGGGTGTGTGTGCATGCATACCCAAAATCTGAAAAGGAGAATAGAGAAGGGATTGTGGAGTAGCCATCCTTCCTGGGGGTGATTTCTCGCTTTCTGTCTCTCTGGTGAGCACATGGCCCTATAGCAAAAATCCATGTAAAAAGAATTCTTGAAGTTAGATTCAGGAATGAGTATCCATCTAGGAGTTTCCTATGGGGTGGGGGGTCCACAGTAGATTTGCACAAGAATACTGCTACACCAAGCCCTCACTTTGGGGACCCCTGATGGAGGAGGGTTCTGAGGCCAAGCCTTCTCCCCATGGCTGTCCCTACTCCTGGGAAGCACGCCAGGTTGTGCGGTTTTGTTCTCCTGGTGTCTCTCCCCGTCCCCACCCTCGCGTTGAACTTGGATGGGATAGGAAAGCAAGGACATCCTTATTCCATACCCCTCAGAGCAAGGAGACAGGCCATCAGCTCACACTTGCACCCTGGACTCGCTCTCTGAGCCCCTCTTTATGCATGTAGTTGTCCTAGTCAGGCTTTTTCAGGATGATAGTTGTAGAATTGTTTTTTTCCCTGCAAGTTCCCCACTGCTGTTTAGCTTCTCTCTCTGGAATGAAGAATATTTATTGTCCACTATTTTCAGCTCTAGGGCTCCAACAGTAATTCTAATAAAGAAAGCTCCCATTCAAAATTCTGTTATTCTGAAAATACTTCAGATGACCCCCACAAAACCTTTTAACCAGTACTCCAGTTAGTTTCATTCTAAACCACTTTCTGTCTCTGATAATCAGCTCAGCTTTCTCCCTTCCTAATATGAGTGCTTTTATTTTTGTATTTATCTTCCTGTTACTTTTATTTCGATTTTATTCTCATTACCTTTACTTGATTTTCCTTTGGGAAGCCCCGCCTCTCTCAGCTTCAGTTTATGGGGTTTAGTCAGGGATTTCCAGCCTCCTGGGAGACCCATGTAATCCAACCGTGGTGAATGAGAGTGAAAGAGCTCCCCCTCACAGTGGGTGCAGAAATAGGAGCCATGTCGGCCACATTGGCCCAGCCAGGGGAAGTTCTGGCCCCATGCTGGAGCTCTTGGGAAAAGTCCCAATTCTGCTGTTGCTGTGATCAGCACGAAGCCCAGTGGATGTCCACGCGGGGCTTCCTGACAGCCATCGGAGCCCCACATCCAGGAGGATGCCACAAAACAGCCAGGCAAGGATGGAAAAACGCCGAGTCCTGCAGGGTGTTTTAAGTCCCCAGGTCCCCCGCACCTGATCTACTCCTGAAATATGGTCTGACAGGAGCTAATAAATTCCAACCTGCCACTACTTGTTTGTTTTTTGTCATAAATCCAATTTGGGGCTTCTGCTGTGTTAAGGAACCAGTCTCCCAATGCTTTTATATGCAAATGCTTAGTCACTTATAACTCACCTCACTTCTAACTCACCCACCACTTTTATCCTAAGGACCCAGTTCCTGGATTCTGTTATTTTTCCTTCAAAAAGCTCAGACAACTCCTCTTGGCAGTCCTCTGTTGCTGCCACCACCCAGTCTGAATTCATCAGCAGGACCAAAATGGCAGCTAATCCGTGTGTGCTCAGTCCTCACTTCTCTGACAGATTCGTTTTTCTCCAATAGTGATTTTTACCACTGCTCCTGAACTCTCATTGGTGTCTTATTTTCACCCCTGAGAGTCTGCTCCATATGGGTTTTAAGAGCCTCAGTGTTCTGGCCCTGTTCTTGCCCCATCTCAGTTCTCTTCCTCAAGCAGTGTCCACCAGGGTTTCCAAGCTGTCAGTTGCTCTCTTTGAGATCATGCCTTCCCTGGGTGGCTCCCAGCTGGTGACTGAACATGGGAGTCAAAGCTAAACCCGGGACATTTCTGCCCAGCTCCCTCCGTGGTGCTGCAGGAGCTCTGGTCGCCACCTATTCTGACTGTGACGTTGATAACAGAACCTGTCTGTAAATGCTGCATCTGGAAATGGGCTACACACACAGCAGGCATTAGGCAGCTGCAGAACGAGGGCCAGGGATTTGCCTATCCCCTGCAGCGCCTCAGCCAGCACCCGGAACTCATCAATCACACTTGACCTGTGAACATACTCACAGCTAGGAGTGGGAGTGGGCCATGACTCCAGGATCCACTGACCACGTCATGTAACACATCATCCAGAGGCAGCCAGGAGCTGCAGGACGGCCTATGGCAGGCCCAGCTGCAGAGCCAGCTTGGAAGTCAGACCCTGCAAGGAGTCGGTGTCAAACTGGACACAGTGTACGCTAAAGGAGAGATCTCTTCCTGGGGGTGTGTCCCAGGTGGAGAAGCAAGCGGCCCAGGGAACCTGGTGGTGGAGACAGGAGAGGACCTTGGGGCCCAGTGGCTATGGCCCTGCAACTCTTCAGTTGTAGGTTGGGAGGTCCCAGTTTGCTTTGCCAAGGGACACAGAAGAGAGGCCAGCAAACCTCAAGCTGTGGCTGCTATCTGGACACCATGTGTTCCTATATGCAGGGACCAGAACCTGAGGCCGGAGGACCTCCCTGAGGTGGGGACCGATTCTGCCCAGCTACTTTGTGCCCATGGGGCAGGGAGAACGTATGAAGAATTCACAGGGCCCCTTCTGTGTCACGTGCACTTTGTCCCACTGTAACCATGACCAAGAACAGGAGCCCACCCTGACCTGAGATGGGCGTGATGGCCACAGGCTTGAACAGCTCAGGAGGAAGCTTTGCTCAGACCACTGGGGTTGCCACTGCTATGGCAACTGCTGAACAGTGTCCCTAAAAAGGTTCCTCGATGTCCTATTCCGACACCTGGGGAAGTGACCTTATGGAAAAGAGGATTTTTAAGAGAGATAATCAAGTTGAGGCCCTCTGGGTGAGTCCTAACCCAGTTTGTCTGGTGCCCTGGTAAGTGGGGAGAAGAGAGATACATGGCCGGGTGTGAAAGCAAAGGCAGAGGTTTGGTATTCACATGCCCAGGGATACCTGGGGCTTCCAAAGCTGGGGGAGGCAGGAGGTGCCCTGGTCTGGAACCTCTAGAGGGAGCAGCCCTGCCCACACCTGGACGGCAGAACTCTGGCCTCCTTGGCTGTGTGACTGCTGTGTTAAGCTGCATGTATGGGGCTCAGTGAGGGCAACACAGTCACTAAGAACCCCACAAGGGCCAGCTGGGTGAGGGCAGCGCAGTGGGTGCCCTCCCAGGGCCAAGGCAGCGAGGGCCAAGAATGTAGTCAGACACTCTCTCTCCTCCAGGTCTCCCTTCAGAATGAAGCTTGGACCCTGTGGGAGGTCTCCAGGGCTTGCTTGCAGAAGGGGGTCTCTGTGGCCTTGGAGGAGTGATACCCAGCCCCCGCCTCCCAAAGAGAGCCCGTTGCAAGGGACCGGATGGCAGATTCTCAAGACCTGCTGCAGCAATCATGCCAAAGTCATGCGTCCCTTGTGCTGATGAGGTGGTGGGTGCTGGGCCAGGCCATTTCTGCCAAACATGGCACGGAGAGCCCTGCCACTGCTGAGGACCTCAGCAACAGGGGCCACGCTTCCCCAAAGCACATGCCTGAGCTGCCCCACCCAGTCTTTTCTGCCTCTCCTCCACAGGTGCCAGGCCTGCCTAAGCCTCTGAGACACCTCTGGGTCCCCCTTTGCCCTCCCCAGATGCCCCCAGGAGGTCTCTTGGTGTGTGATGGCATTAGACATTTGCACACAGAGGGCCTGGTCCCCACAGGCTGATGACCCAGTCAGGTACATGACACAAGCAGCTTCAAGGTGACACAAATGTAGAGACTGAAGAACTAAAATGGAAATTTCAGCAAGGAAGAGACCTCAGAGTTAGGGTTAGGATTTCAAGCTGGGTCAGAATGGAAGAAATCAAGAAAGGAGGCCATTCCTGAGCCTAACAAGGACTCTAGCTACAGCCAGTAGAAAAAGAGAAAGCAGGTGACAGGGCACGGAGCCTGTTGGTCAGGAGGAGCAACGGGGTCCTGGGTACAGAGCCTGTCATCAGGAGGAGCAACGGGGATCCTGGGTACGGAGCCTGTCATCAGGAGGACCAACAGGGGTCCTGGGTACGGAGCCTGTCATCAGGAGGAATAATGGGGGTCCTGGGTACAGAGCCTGTCAGGAGGAATAACAGGGGTCCTGGGTACGGAGCCTGTCAGTCAGGAGGAGCAATGGGTACCTGGGTACAGAGCCTGTCATCAGGAGGAGCAATGGGGGTCCTGGGTACGGAGCCTGTCATCAGGAGGAATAATGGGGGTCCTGGGTACAGAGCCTGTCAGGAGGAATAACAGGGGTCCTGGGTACGGAGCCTGTCAGTCAGGAGGAGCAACGGGGGTCCTGTGAATGGATACCATGGCATTAGACTAGAAAAGGGTAGCAGATCAACAACTAAGATTTATTTCATAGGAAATAGTATCTTCCCAAGAAAATCAGGCAATCAGAGTAGAATACGGTATTTTAGGACAAACTTTAAAATGAACATTCATTTATTTATTTCTTGTTTATTTTTGTTTTTGTGGCAATATGCTCAGAGAGTAGGCCAGCTGGCCTGATCAGCTACTACAGAAGTCACCAGTCCCAGCTAGAGCCAGTGCTTCACGTATTAGGCACCCGCCACACCTAGCAAACACCCTCCAATGGAAACGAGGAAGGATTGTTTTCCTTCCTTTCATTCTTTAATAGCCAGAGGATGCATGCATTCACCAGAGAGAGACAAAGGAGTAGGGGAAAGGATCCTCAACAGGGCATGGTCATACCACAACCTGCTCTTCCATTTCTTCATCCTGTCAGAATTTTGAGCATGAACACACTCCTGAGTCTGGCATGTTTTTCAAGCCACCGGGGCTGGAATTTGAACCATAGTCAATCACTTGAGATCCAGCCCCCATAACCTCTAGGCTACAGGGCCAGCACATTTCTTTCTATATGTTTATAAAAGGACATTGTAATCATATTCCTCATTTCACTGAATGCTCATGTTTTATAGGACTTATATCTATATATATTTTCAATTCCTTCCCATACTTTTTCATTTCTTTACAATCTTAATTTGCTTCAATCTTACTGTTTTTCATCTAATCATTTATAATGTATGAGAGGGACCTGCAGATGGTGTGATGCTTACGTCGCTGGACTCCCACATAGTCGACTGTGGCTTGAGTCCCAGACCAGGTGGCTTAAAACTCATGCCAGGTGTGTGTGCATGCATTCCGAAGATCGCAAGAGGAGAGTGGAGAAGGGACTGAGGTGTGGCCATCCCCCTCGAGATGGTGGTTTCTCACTTTGTGTCTCTCTGTTTCTCTCTGTCTCTCCAGCAAGTGCATACTCCTTGTAGCAAAAGTCTCTCTAAAAATATGTACGACCATTTTCATATATTTACTCATTGGGGCGACAAATGTGCACAGGCAAAATCAATGGTGTGAATTTTGTCCTTCTGGACCTGTTCTTTGGTTCTCAGAGAGTCTGACTGCATTCTCTAACTAACCCCACTCCAGCTGGACACCTAAAGCCAGGCATCCTCAGTTGGCTGCCTCCTGTTCCCTGAGGCCATGAACCGCAGCGAGTCTTCCCCACAGACCCTGTGCAGCTTCTCTTCCTCCCACACTCCCTGCCTCTGCCCAGCTCAGTCTTCATGAGCTCTCACTAGGACTTTGCTGTGGCCTCCTGGTTGTTCACTTCGGCCTATCTCCAAACCACATCACCAGTCTGCCTTCCTCATTGCTAGTGACTGGTCTTTCTCAAACACATTTGATCACGCCACGCTCCTGCTTCAAAGGCTGCAGTGGCTCCCAGTTTCAAAAAGAAGGCCTGACGCTTTTAACAGGAATGTTGAATCTCCTCATGATTTAACAACAACTATCTTTCCAGCCTGTTTTCCTTAACAAGCACCCCCCCCCACCCGCTGCTTCCTATGCCTTCTCTAATCGCACCATCAGAAAAGGCAGGACTCTTTCCTCAACATTCCACACCTTACTTCCACACACCACCTGTCCCCAGCATCCTCCTGCACATCTAAACCTGCCTCATCTTTCAAGGTTGACTCAAGAGAGCTTTGCCATGAAGTTCAACTCTAACCTGAAAATATTTGTGTTCTCTGCCCAATCTCCAAATCGCTAAACTTAATCCCTGTGATTATATTTACAACTCTGCCTTGAGGCCAGCCTGTAGCGTAGTGGTTAAAGTCGTGAGATTCCACATGGCTGGCTGTCTGATTGGAATCCTGGAACTGGTGGCTTGAGTAACATGCCAGGTACATGTGCATGCATGTTCAAAACCCCGGAAGGAGGGGAAAATGGAGGAAATGTAATTGCGGTGCTTTCTCGTTCTCTCTCTCTCTCTGGGAAGCACAAGCACCTTCTGGCCAAATCTTTTTAAAATGATGCCTTGCTATTTAGAATGGCATGCACAAACTGAACCACCATTATGAAACGACAAGCTTCACACACCTGCCACACACATGTGCACACATGCACACCACTCTGCTACGACACTTCCATGAGAGCATGGCCTTGTGGATCCCTTTACTGCCGAATTCCACTGTCAGCAACAGTTCTCGGCACATTAGGAGCTCAAATGTGCTTTTTTATTATTACTATTTTTAGGTTTTTGCTATAGGGCATGTGCACTCTCCAGAGAGAGACAGAGTGAGACAGAAAGAAGGAAAGTGAGAAATCACTCCCCAAAAGGATGGCTATGATGCAATACCTTCTCCTTGCTCCTCTCAGGATTTGGGGCACACAGAAACATGCACCCGGTGTAATTTTCAAGCCACTGAGTTTGGAACTTAAATCATTGTCAGCCATGTGGGAGTCCAGCACCTTAACCACCGTGCCACATGCTGGCCCCTCAAATGTGTTTTTAAGTAGGTAAATGCATTAATGAAAGATTGAAGAAAGGTAGATCTGCATCTAATTCAGCTTTGCAATCAATTCTCACAGAAAGGACTGATAGGTTTAATGCAATTTTTATCAAAAGTCTTCCAGAGTTTTTGTAGACACAGATACATTAATTCTAAAATGTATATAAAGAGTCAAGGGCAAACTGCAGGTGGAATATAATCTTCTGTTTCAGGGTTTGCATTGGAGCTACAGTAATGAAAACAGTGTGATGTTGTTGGGGACAGACACATGGATTCGTGAAACAGAACACAGAACACAGAGACAGATCCATGTGGGCACATCCAACTGATTTTTGACAAGAATACAACAAGCAACCCAATAGGGGAAGGATAGTTTTATCAGTAATTGATACTTTAACAACTGAATTTCCATATGTTAAAAAAGAATTCAAACCTAAACTTCATATCTTAGGTAAAATTTAACCCAAAATGAATCAGGGGTTTAAATTTATAATAAAAAACTGTAAAACTTTTAGAAAGAAATGAGGATATTCTCAGAACTTAAGGCTAAAAGAGGAGTTTTTTAGCTTTTATACCAAAAACATGAGACCTAAAAGAAAATGCAGATACACTGGATCTGATTAAAATTAAAATCCCTGCTCTGTGAATGAGTTTATTAAGAGGATTACAAGACATTCTACAACCAGTAGAAAATATTTGCAGACAGGGACCAGCAATTGGCGTAATGCCTATGTCACTGGACTCCCATGTAGTTGACTGTGGTTCGATTCCCTCACCTGGTGGCTTAAACTCATGCCAGGTGCGTGTGCGTGCGTGCCCAAGATCCCAGGATGAGAATGACGGAGAAGGGATTGTGGCATGGCCATCCTCCCCACCAGAGGGGTGATTTCTCGCTTTCTGTCTCTCTCTTTCTAGTGAAAGCATGTGCCCTATAGAAAAAAAAAAAAAAACTCTCAAAAAAGAAAATATTTTCAGACTGCTCATGTTAAAGAATTACTATCTAAATAAAAAGAATATAAAGAATTAATATAAGAACTAATTTTAAAAACTCTCAACCATTAATAGTTAAAAAATTAATTAGACTATGGGCAAAAGACACTTTACTGAACAGACATTTAACAGAAGAGGAAATACAGGTGGCAAATAGGCAAATGAAAAGATGTTCAATATTATTAGCCATTATGGAAATGTAAATTAAAACCAAAAGGAAATATCACTACACACCTATCAAAATGGCTAGAAGTGAAAAATAATAAAAACACCAAATGCTGGCAATGAGGTAAAGAAACTAGGTTACGGACACATTGCTCACAAAAGTGTAAAAGGCCACAGACACTCTGGAAAACAGATAAACCACTGCTTAAAAAGCTAGCATGCAACTAATATATGACCCAACAACTGAGCTAGACAGTTATCTCAGAAAAATAAGTAAATATATGTTCATATAAACCCCCCATGGAAATGCTTATAGCAGCTTTATTTATAATAGCACCAAACTGGAAACAATGGAGGTGCCCTTCCCCAGGTAAAAGAGTAAATAAACCATGGTAGAGCCACATCGTGGAATATTACTTGACAACGAAAAGGAATGGGCCATTAATACATGCTCATTTCAATCAACCTCCAGAAAATTATATAGAGTAAAATAATGCCAACCCCAGGGCCAGTAGGTGGCATGGAGGTTAATGCTGCCAGATCCCACTTACCTTTCTTCGCAGTTCAAGTCCCAAACCCAGTGGTTTAAAAATCAGGCCAGGCATATGTGTGTACGTACCCAAAATCGCAAGAGGAGAATGAAGAGGAAGGAATTGTGGTGGACCATCCCCACTAGGGAGTGATTTCTCACTTTCTTCTCTGCCTCTCTTATCTCTCTCCAATGAATGCACATGCACTACAGCAAACAGAAAGAAAGGAAAAGAAGAAAGAAAGAAAAGAAAGAAAGAGAAAGAAAGAAAGAAAGAAAGAAAGAAAAAGAAAGAAAGAAAGAAAGAAAGAAAGAAGAAAGAATAGAAAGAAAAAGCCAATTCCTGAAGATTTCACAGTTTATTATTCCATCCATAGAACATTTATGAAATTGTACAACTACAGAGGTGGAAAACAGGTTAGTGATTGGCAGGACTAGTGAAACAGACGAGAGAGAGGTGAATTTGGCTTTAGAAGGGTAGCAAGAATTGTGTGTATAAAATTGGAGAAATCTGAGCCAGCCTGTGGTATGGTGTTTAAAGTGGCTGGATTCTACGTGGCCAACTGCATGGTTTGAGTCCTGGCTCCAGTGGCTTGAGAAATTCTCTGGGCATATCTGTATGCATGCCCAAAATCCTGAAAGGAGGGAGAAATGGAGAAGAAAAGATTATAGCATCACCATACCCCATGGGGGTGCTTTCTCAGTGTCTCTCTCTCTCTCTCTCTCTCTCTCTCTCTTTCTGTCTCTCACCAGGGAGCACACATACCCTCTAGCAAATTAAACAATAATTAATAATAATAACTTTTGACATCTGGATAGGTCAGTGGGTCGTACTGAGTTCAGCTTTCTGGCTGTGGTATCAGGCTATAGTTACACAAGAGCTCACCATAAGAGAGAGCAAATGCAGGTTAGAAGGGACCACTCAGCACTATTTCTGGCTATAAAACTACAATTATCTCCGAAGAGAATGTTTTTAAAAATTTAGACGCACCGACCTCTTCTTTGGTGTTTGGATGGACGAGGTCTGGTGAGGGGTCCAGCTATCCAAAGTGTTAACAAGCTTGCTGGGTGGCTCTGGTGGTCAGAATTCCGGAAGCATGGTGGTAGGCTCTCTCCTTCTGCCTTGCATTCGCTGAGCTGCCCCATCTGACCAGGATACGGAGCCTGCGGTTGTCGCGTAGGACTTCTTCACAGGGTAGTTTTTTATTTTGTTTTGTTTATTTGTTCTCCCTCCAGCCCCCATAAACAAGTATAGCATCTTCATCCTAATAAAAGGGAAGTGGTGATAGCTGGCAAGTATCTAGAGGCAAAGGCTAAACCAGTCATCTTATATAACAGACAGAAAGGCCTTTTCACATTAGAACCTCAGAAATAGCACAATTTTACAGACATATCGCTATGGGCATTAGGGTATATAGTACAAAGTTTTGGTATGTTTTCTTGAGTTTTACTTCTGGCTGGAAGTTACCAGTCTCCCCTTGGGCACCTGGAAACAGTGTATGTAAGATTTGGTCAGCATGACCTCAGGCCTGTCTTCAGGCGGGACACTCCCTTATAAAACATATTCACGGGCCAGCAGGTGGCACAGGGGACAAGGCTGCTGGATCCGGCAAGGCCGACTGCAGCTTGAAAAATGCCAGGCACATGAGTGTGAGCACATGCCCAAAATCAGAGAGAGGATTGTGGCATGAGCATTACCCCTGGGAGGTGGGGGGAGAACGGGGTGAGAAATTAATTTCTCTTTCTGTCTCTCCCTTTTTCTCTCTTGGAGAATGGGGTGAGAAATTACTTTCTCTTTCTGTCTCTCCCTTTTTCTCTCTTTGGCAACCATGCATGCTCTAGAGCAAAACTAGATGTATAATTTTTCCAGATTCTTCTCAGAAACTATCACATTTGTACTTAAGAATGCCAGGTGCATTATAGTAACATGTGTGTCCAAACATGGCTGATCATTTCACACACACACTTTAAAGAAAAAGTGAATAAGCCTTTAAATAAATGTGAGAAATGTACACATGTTGGAATAGTCACTTTGTAAGCTGGGTAGCATGCTTGAATGTATAAAAGAAATAGAAAGAAAAATAAAAAATTAAAATTAATAAATATGGGCTCAAGAATTGATACAAATTTTAAGAGGAAAATTACAACAGATTGACAATTTCCATCTTCATCTGTACACAGTGTAGAGTCAAAAGGCAGCAGTCACCCTCACTTGCGCCTTGTAGTGGGTTTCCTACTCCGTTAAAAGGTGGGAAGACAGGAAGTTGAAGCCTATTAGGCACTATGAAGGATGTCTCTAATTCTAGAACATGAGTTTTGAGCAACTTACAGGGAAAACTGCTTGCATGGGGCTGGATGGTGCAAAGCAGTAAAACACAAGACTCTGTGAGGCCGACTGGAGTGGGAAGGTTCCAGGGTAGCAACCAGAGACCTCCCTGAGTACACCAGGCATGCATGTCCCAGTCTCTGGGGCTGGCTGAGGCTGGGGGTAGGTTGCAGCATCAGGAGCCTTTTGAAGATGTTGTCTGTCTCTATCTCTTCCCGTGACTCTCTCATACAAGAAACATATCGGTTTTCCCTCCGTACTTCATTCGGTGCGGTAAGTTCTCACCTAGCCACTGTAGTACTAGGAGGAGGGTGCCACAGTGAAAATCTGAGGCCATGTGGGAGTTCCAGATTCCACTCCTGGCCCAGATTACACTGCTGACCCAGCAGACCAGGCCAGGCACAGTGGTACACACTTAGAATCCTGGCTAGGTGGGAGCTGGGGCAGGAGAATTGGGGCCTGGGGAGACTGTCAAAATACTTAGCTCTCTAGCTTTCCTTTCTGTGTCTCATGTGGTGTGTGTGGAGGAGTGGGCCTAGGGAAGGTCATTTGGAGGAGGGATCGAGAGACAGCATTGATGGGACAGGGAGCTAGTGGGGTTATCTGTTGAAGATATTTTGATCAACTAGATTGAGGAGAAATGTTCACATATTGAAATGTTCACTTTGTAAGTTAAATAATGTGATTGAATGTATAAATAAATAAATAAATATATAATAAACTTTCTAAATGAGTTAGATCAAAAAATTTATTTCTGGAGGAAATAACTCATGTTTAGCACTTGAGTTTATTATTTTTAATTTCATAAACATTTCTAAAGGCAGATATTAAAGAAAAAATGCTTTCTCCATACATGAATACAATTTTAGATAATTTAAGCAACTATTTTCAGGGCCAGCAGGTGGCATAGTGGTTTAGGCACTGGATTCCCACATGGTTGACAGCAATTCCAGTCCTGGACCCAGCACCTTGAAACTCACGCTGGTCACATGTGTGTGTGTGTGTGTGTGTGTGTGTGTGTGTGTGCCCAAAACTCTGAGGAGAATAGAGAAGGGATTGCAGCATAGCCATCTCCCCTGGGAGGTAATTTCTCACTTTTTGAATCTTTGGTGGGATACAGACACACATGCCATACAGCAAAAAATCTCTAAAGAAAAATAAACAAAAATGTTTTCATTTGTGTTTTCCATTGTGTCTTGCACTTTAGTCAACAAAAGAGAAGGTCTTTCTACAACTGCTCACCTGCCTGCCACTGCAAGGCTGTGGCTGGTCCCACGATGTCACTTTTTGTTAATAACTACTGACCCCTGGCAAGGGCTGGTGAGTTGTGAGCTGTACATTGATACTAGTTTTTCTGTGAAATTTATCTAATTCTTTCAAGTTAGATATCAAGTGTTTCTTACTAGGGCAGAGCGATTAAGAAAAGTGACTTATCAGTTATTTCTTCCCACTTCATGGAAGAATCAGAGTCTTCCAGATGGAAAACTAATCCTCGTGGCCCATATGTAAAAAGCCCCACAGCCAGAGAAGGGTTGATGACCCAGAACAAACAAATTCATAAGCTTTAGTAATTATATTTGGGTCATCTTATTTTAAACCATGAAATCAAAAGCTCTGTTCATATTAGCGCATGAATCGCTGTACCTAGCCACTGGGACTTCCTGGGTACACAAGCCATCTGCGAATGTGTGCTGAATTATTTCATTCTGGACACAAAAGTTTCATCTGTCTCCTTTCTGACCCACTAATCATCTTGATCCCTCTCTAGAGCTGAACCCCAAAAGACCCTCTCCACATTCCTTTTGCTGATGATTGGGAGGTTAAATGTGATGAACAGAAAGGGATGAAGCTTCTGTTGAGCAGGCACTCATTGTCTTTCAACTGCACGATTCAGGAAGAGGCGGCCTTAAGAAATCAGCGGAAGCTCAGCCCCATTCTGCATGGAGTTAAGCGTGGTTGGTTCATGGTCAGGCCATGGACTGCCAGCCCGGACATGGGAAGGACATCATTTTATTGTGTTTGCATGATTATTTAAGGCCTGCATGGAACGCATCAGAGGACGCCCCCAGAGGACTAGAGACCAGAGCAAGCTGGAGGCAAGGCGATGAAACACTTGGCTAAGACAGTAAGAGACTAGAGAAAGGAAGAAGAGTCTGCATTTATTGTCAGCGTTCTGGCATGGTGACATTGAAAATAAAGTCCACTTCCCACATTTCATTCCCTCAATCTGAGTCGTGGACCCAGCCACCTTGACGGAACGGGCCTGCAGGCCTGAGCATTGGGGTATTGCCTCATTGTCTTCCAAAGTGGGATGCAAGAAAAAAAAAAAAAAAGAATGGAAGAAGAGAGCATAAGACACATATGTTTAAAAAAATCCACTTATGCTAAAAAAAATTGTTCTGCTTAGGCAGCAGCACTTTTAAAAGAAGAAAATGCCATTTTTTTATACTTTGGGAAATATTTTTGATATTTCTCACAGGCAAATATTAACTTAGGTTTTAGAAATTGGAAATAGGATATGTAATAATGAAGAAAACACATTTTATATATATATATATATATATATGAGTGTATATATATATGTATATATATATGTGTGTATATAGTCTAACTCATATTTGTTGTCTGTGTGTGTGTACATGTGCATTGTATGTGAGAAAGGAGATGTAATTTTTTATATTTTATTTATTATTTTCTAATTTGCTATAGGGCACATGCACATAAAAGAGAGAGACAGAGAGAGAGGGAGAAAGTGAGAAAGTAAGCCACCAGGTCCAGGACTCAAACCGAAGTCGGAGTCCAGCACCTTAACCACCATGCCAACTGCTGACCCTGATATGTATCATTTGACCCTTAAATACTTCAATGTGTATTGATAATTATAGGAAAATCTTCTTATGTAACAATAGTACCTTTAATAAATTTAACATTCATGCATCACATTAAGTATTCCACTGCAGTATTTCAATTTTGCAGTCAAACCCGTAAAGTCTTTTATAACTTTCGTTTCCCACAAGACAGAATCCAGCCTAAAATCAGGTGTTGCCTCCAAGAGTCAAGTGTGTTTAGTCTCTCTTTTTTTTTTTTTTTTTTGTTTTCACTATAGGGCGTGTGTGCTCACCAGACAGACAGAGAAAGACATAGAGACAGAAAGCGAGAAATCACTCCCCAGGGGGGATGGTCACACCACAATCCCTTCTCCTCCATTCTCCTCTCGGGATCTTGGGCACGCACGCACATGCACCCGGGATGAGTTTTAAGCCACCGGGTCCAGGACGCGAACCGCGGTCAACTACATGGGAGTCCAGTGACATAGCCATTATGCTAACTGCTGGTCCCGTGTGTTTAGTCTCTTTAATCTAGAATATTTCCTTAGTATTTTTTTCTTTTATGACCTTGACACTAATAAAAAATACAGAGTCCCCTCTTCTTTCTTTAGGAGAAAGCTCCCCGTGTGGAGTCTGTTGTGTCACTGTGATTGCATAAAGGATATGCATAACCAGCCAGAAAACTAGAGGTGACACTGTGTCCTTCGCAGGGAACCACATCTGGAAGCATTACATGGTTTCCATCTGTTCCTCAATAGAGATGTTCGTTTTGGTCACTCCATCCAGGTGTTCTCTAGCCCTCTGTTGCATTATTTTTCTTTTTAAATGAATAAGCAAGTTGTGGGAAGGTTTTATTTTTATTTTTTTTCTCAGAGAGATGTTTACTGTAGGGCGTGTGTACTTGCCAGAGACAGAGACAGAGACAGACATAAGTGAAAAATCACCCCCTGGAGGGATGGCCATGCTACAATCCCTTCTCCTTCATTATCGTCTCAGGATTTTGGCCATGCATACACATGTGCCCAGTGTGAGTTTCAAGCCACTGGTCTGGGACTCAAAACAGCAGTCAACTATGTGGGAGTCCAGTAGCATAACCATTGTGCCATGTGCTGGTCCCATGGGGAGAAATTTTGAGGTTCATAATTTCTCCCTACATTTCCCATCCATTGATGATTCTTTTTGATCCAAATTTTATTGGAATGGTTACAAAATGCAAATGTTTCAACCTCAATACTCTCTTCACACTTGCCATGTGACATTCTATTGCCAGGGAGATCTAATTCTTTCTTCTTACTTATATGTTTACTTATTTACCTGTTACTGAAATGAACTTGTGATTTTGGTGCTTAAATTTGCATAAGATTCTAAAGTAAATTGATAATAAGTGCTTTAGACTTTGCAAAATAATTTGATTGCATATGCATACACATACATAAATCTATATAAAGTGTGTGTGCAAGCACATGTGTCCATGTGTGAGTATTTATCTGAGCACCAAAAGGGAATACAAAAAGAAATACGTATTATATAGCCAACATCCAAAAGCACATTGCCAAAAGCTCACTGGGTCTTATGAGTGACATTCTACCAATACTGAAAATACATGTTGGCATAAGCTAAACACATTTAGACAATTATCAAAAAGAAAATTTCTAGTCTTCTCAAATACATAGAACTGGGGGAAAATAAAATGGCCACTAGTCCATTCCCCCTGTGGTCCGCAGATGATGCTCCTGGAGAGAACATTACAGTCCTCGTAAGCATTATTTACCATTCATGTGGCACCATAAATGTATACAGAGAAGTGTGTGATAAATACAATGTGCTTAACCAATAATGCTCTGCCCTGAGGAGCTCAGAGCTATGAAGGATGGAAATAATGTGCCTAATTGGGCAGTGCTGTACCACTGGGAGAAACTTCTTGAGAGAAAATGTTGCCTTCCTGAAATATATAGTAAACTATAGGTGAGTTTACTCTTTTAAAAATTACTTTTCAAACTGACTGTTGAAATAACATAAATTTAAAAAGGCATTTACCAACACAGCCTAGTGAGAAAGGTAACCCATGCTATAAAGTAACCCTCAAGGTTTGAAATTGCCCAACAGAACCCCTAGTGCTCCTCCTGTGCCCCTGAGTCCAGGCAGAGATGAGAAATACTGCAGACCTACACCACAGTCATGGAGACAACAAAGCAGTGCTATTTCCTATGCTTGATGTCGATGAACTGGTGTGACGTAGTGAGTTGAAAATAGGAACTGAAATACGCTTATGACTTTAAGCAAGTATGTGAAACTTCCTGATCCTGCTCCTGAATGACTTCCAATAGCCCCTTCCCATTCTATATATCAAAACTTGCTTTACCTGAATGACTCAAGTCCATCTTCTTTATTTAATTTTAAAGTATAGATATATTTTATCAAGCTTTGTGCAGTTCATCCTAGGCTTCATCCCAAAACTTCCAACCAACTTCTATAGGTTTTGGTAATACTTAACTTTGATCCTTGCTGTGGTTTGGTTATGCTTTGTTGATGGAAATAACCAACTCTGCAGAAATAATAATCAATGTGGTTTATTTATAAATACAAATATGTGTGACTGACCTAGAGAAAGGTAAATATGCTTTTTTTTTTTTTTTTTGAGTGAGAGAGAGATTTTTGCTATAGGGTGCATGCATTCACTGGAGAGACAGAGAGAGACAGAGAAACAGAAAGCAAAAAACCAACCCTCCAGGGGGATAGCCATGCTGCAATCCCTTCCCGTGCATTCTCCTTTTGGGATTTTAGGCAAGCACGCACACATGCCCAGCATGAGTTTTAAGCTGCCAGGTCTGGGACTCAAACCACAGTTGACTACATGGGAGTCTAGCAACATAACCATTATGCCATCTTCTGGTTCCAACATGCCTTTCTTAGGGAGATCAGATCCAGGGGTTTCTTTTATTTGGTTTTGAGGGTGAGACACAAAGTTCAGAATTTAGTGAAAAGAGTTTTCCCATTGACCTGGCCCCAAAAGGCAGGACATCTGGAAGCAGGGGCTTATAGGCCATAGGTGAGTTTTACAATTCTTAGGTTGGTGATTGGAAAGGAAGGTCTGTGTTTTGGGAAGGCACCAGGAAAGAGCGTACTTAACAGAGATAAGAGGGCTTATGTATGTCTAAGATACTATTCTAAGGACAGAATGAAGGAAGAGTCCTGTTATTGATGAGTCAAATGGTCTGTTAATGCATGTGGGCATGAATGTACTATCATAAATGTACTATGCAAGGGACAGGATATAGGAAGACTCCTGTTATCAACTGGGCCAAAATGGTCTGTTAATAATTGTGTGCATGACTGAGCCCAAGCCCTCTGGAAGAGATTTTGTAAGTAGGAAAAAGTAGTCAGACTCTGTCTTCAGATTTGTCCCCCAGAGGTTCATGAGCTAGAAGCTCGGTCACCAATGTAATGCAATTGAGAGGTGGTGGGACCTTTAGGAACTAGGACCTAATAGACGGCATTGGAATCATGAGGGTGGTTCCTCGTGAACAGATTAATTGCTTCTTAAAGTGTAGGAAAGGGGTTCTTCCTCTTGTGAGGAATGGGTTAGTTCTGTGAGAGCCCATCGCTATGAAAGTAAGATGGCTGCTCTCTGGTTTCTCTCTCTCTCTTTGAACATGCCCACTCACCTTTTAGATTCCCTCTGCCATCTTAGATGCCAGCCCAACATCTTTGGTCATGAACCAAATAAACCACTATTTTTTATAAATCACTCACATTCAGGTATCTCTGTTTAGCAACACAATAATGAACTGAAACAATCTTTTACAGTTAACATAAAATATACGATCATCTCAAAATCCATTTCAGTGCTATTGATTTTTGAGCAAAAACAAACAAGCAAAAAATAAAACAATGTAAAAGGTACTATGTCAACAATGGGTTTTCACAAAGGTCATGGAAAAGAAGTACTATGAAAAAACTATGCATGGATTTCAAAAATGTTTGCACCAAAATAAACTTGTACATGAGTCCATTTTCCCCCAAAGTTTTCGAAGTATCCTTGTATCTCTTATGTCTCTCATTTATGTAACTATTTAAGGTAGTTTGACCCCCACCACCATGTGCTAGATGTACTGGGGGTGCCTGGCAACAGTGGATTTGGAGTACCTCACAACGTACAGCCTTATAGAGGCACCCTTATCTTAAATGTTCAGACTTAGGAAATTTCTCATTGGTCATGGTCCTCTTCTTGGTATCTCCTTTCTCTCAGACCTTGCACCCTCCAACCTCCAATCTCCAAATTCCTGATGAAGAAGTTAAGGAACAAAAGTTTGACTCTTCCCCTTTTTCCAAGCAAAATTCCAAGCCTTTCTGCTAAAGATACACCTCTCTACCGCAGGTGTTCATCCTTTAAACTACAAAGCACCAAGAAACACCATGAAACTACAGTGTATCCTACAATATAATAAGATTTTAGGTAGGCCACCTCCCTCCAATCTGTCTTTAAAAAATAGATGATGATAAGAAAAAAAAAATTATCCCGACCCATAGCAAATATGCTGGCTTCCTTTTCCTTCAAATTTCTAAATTCTCTTATTTTAACTTCATCCTTGGATCTGGAGTTTACTATTGAATCTCTTAAGGAAGTGCTTAAGGAGAAAAATCCAAGATTCATGGGGCCTCCTCAGCTTTACCTATGCTAAAATAGCAGTTTAATAGATTTAGTTACACTGAAATATTGCATTTCCCTTCTAAATTTCCCTGTAACCTCTATTTATTATTTGCTCAAAGCTGCTAGAAGGTACATGTGCCCACCAAAAGAGACAGAAAAGGGGAGAGTGAAAAAAGCACCCCTGAAGGGGAGTCCGTCCCACAATCCCTTCACCATTTCTTCTTTTGGTATTTTGGGCACACATGCACACAAGTCCAGTGTGTTTTTCAAGCTGTTGGTTTGGGACTTGAACAACCCAGTCAGGTATGTGGGATCCGGTTGCTTTAACCACCATGCAACCAACTGACCCACTCCTTTTACCTTTAAAAGGAGGGATAGAAAACACTATCTTCATTTTGTCTCCCACCAAGAAAACTACTTCTCTTATAAAATGTATCTTCTTACAACGTTTTCCGTGTATCTATTTTATTTTATTTTCATTGATAAAATTATATGTATGTATTGTCTACAACATGATGTTTTAAGGTATACATCACTGTGGAATGACTAAATAAGCTACTTGATTATGCATTACCTCATATAGTTAGGACTTTCGTAATGAAAACATTTCATATTACCGTTACTGTTTTTAAAAACACAAAACTTTAATTGCAGTTCTATGTTGTACAATAGAGCTCTCGAACTGATTCTTCCTGCCAAACTAAGATTTTTTCTTTGACCAGCATCGTCCCTGTCAGCACCCCAGGTTCTGGTAATCTCCACTGTGCTCTCACTTCTATGAGATCAACGCTTTTAGATTCCAGATGTGAGTGAGAGCATGTGACATTTGTCTTTTTGTTCTTGTTCTATTTCACTTAACATAGAGTCCTCCAGGTTTATACATGTTGTTGCATGTAACAGCATTTCCTTGTTTTTAAAAGCTGAATAGTATGGGACCAGCAACTGGCATAATGGTTATGTGACTGGACCCCCATGTAGTCGACCATGGTTCGAGTCTCGGACCCAGTGGCTTAAAGTCATGCCAGGCACATGTGTATGTGCCCAAGATCCTGACAAGAGAATGGAATAGAAGGGATTGTGTCATGGCCATCCCCCCGGGGGGTGATTTCTCACTTCCTGTCTCTCTATCTCTCTCTTTCTGGTGAGCACACACACCTACAGCAAAAGCCTCTCCAATAAATAAATAAACAAAAGCTAAATAGTATTCCATCATATACATATATCATCTTTTCTTTATTTGTTCATCCATTGATATGCACTTATCTTTGCTATTGTGAATAATCCTGCAATGGACATTGGAATACAGATAACTTTTTGTCATACTGATTCAATTTCTTTTGGATGTATACACAGTAGTGGGGTTGCTGGATCATAAATAGTCCTATTTTTAATTATTCTGAGAAACTTCCATACTGTTTTTCATAATGGCTGCAATAATTTACATTCCCACCAGCAGTATACATGGGCCTCTTATTCCTCATGCCCTCATCAACATTTGTTGTCTTTTAACTTTCTGAAAATAGATATTCTAACAGATATGATGTGATATTTTACTGTGTCTTTATTTATGTTTCCCTGATGACTGAAAAATATTGAACTATTTTTTTCTATATACCTGTTGGCTATTTGTACATCTTCTTAGGGGAAAAAAAAATCTATTTGGGTCCTTTTAAAATTGGGTCATTTGTTTTCTTGCTATTGAGTTGTTCAAGTTCCTTCTATATTGTGGATATTCACCCCTTATCAGATATATTGTTTGCAGATTTTTTTTCTCATTCCATTAGTTATCTCTTCACTCTGTTCATTATTTCCTTTGCTATGCAGAAGATTTTTTTGTTTGATATAAGCCTATTTGTCTATTTTTGCTATTTTTTGTGTTTGTTTTTGAAGGCTACTATCTAAAAATTTATTGACTATATCAATGCCATGGAGCTTTTCCCTTATGTTTTCTTCTAGTCATTTCATAGTTTTAGGTTTTACATATAAGTCTTTACTGTGAGTTGGTTTTTGTATATGGTGTAAGATAATATTATTCTTTTGCCTGTGGATATCCAGTTTTCCCAGCACCATTTGTTAAAAATACTATCCCTCCTTATGTATGCCTGACATCTTTGTTGAAAGCCTGTTGGATATAAATATATGGCTTTATTTCTAGTACCTCTATTCTGTTCCATGGGTCCATTTGTCTGTTTTTATGGCTGCGTTGTGCTGTTTCAGTTACAGTACCTTTGTAATATAATTTGAAGTCAGGTAGAGTCATACTTGTAGTTTTGTTCCTTTTGCTGAAGATTTCTTCATCTGTTCAGGGTCTTTTGTAGTTCCAAACAAATAGTAGAATTTTTTCTGTGAAGTCTATTATTGCCTTTGGAATATTTTTTCTCATTAAGTGTCATCATTAAGTGCTTAGTGGATACTGTCAGAAAAACCCTTCAAGGATTAGAATTCTGTTTACATGAGTGTTTAAAAAGGAGAATCTAACAATTATAGAATAAAATTCAGAGAGAAATAATAAAATAAAAGCTGTTTATACCTCCTCCCACACACAAACACAACTCAGCTCCTTAATGGCTATTATTATTGAAAAAACTTTATGGCTCTAGAGTTTAAGGCTCTTAAAATGATTATTTTAAAAATAAAATACAGCTTTATACTATGTAGGATGTAGATAGTTCCTACCTGTGGATATCCAGTTTTCCCAGCACCATTTGTTAAAAATACTATCCCTCCTTATGTATGCCTGACATCTTTGTTGAAAGCCTGTTGGATATAAATATATGGCTTTATTTCTAGTACCTCTATTCTGTTCCATGGGTCCATTTGTCTGTTTTTATGGCTGCGTTGTGCTGTTTCAGTTACAGTACCTTTGTAATATAATTTGAAGTCAGGTAGAGTCATACTTGTAGTTTTGTTCCTTTTGCTGAAGATTTCTTCATCTGTTCAGGGTCTTTTGTAGTTCCAAACAAATAGTAGAATTTTTTCTGTGAAGTCTATTATTGCCTTTGGAATATTTTTTCTCATTAAGTGTCATCATTAAGTGCTTAGTGGATACTGTCAGAAAAACCCTTCAAGGATTAGAATTCTGTTTACATGAGTGTTTAAAAAGGAGAATCTAACAATTATAGAATAAAATTCAGAGAGAAATAATAAAATAAAAGCTGTTTATACCTCCTCCCACACACAAACACAACTCAGCTCCTTAATGGCTATTATTATTGAAAAAACTTTATGGCTCTAGAGTTTAAGGCTCTTAAAATGATTATTTTAAAAATAAAATACAGCTTTATACTATGTAGGATGTAGATAGTTCCTACTCCTTAAGTAATAAAATATTACAATGAGTATAAAAATGAAATTCTATATGACAAAGGAAAATTTCAAACCAATATTCAAAATATATAACTTATTTTGACCATTTATATTAAAATGTCCATGATATTCTAACATTTATTAAATTGCTTTTTCATTTTTAGTAGACTAGATACCTTGGGTGACCTTGGCATTCCTTATTAAAACAATTAAAATCCTAGAAGATAGATGATAATAGATGATAAATGGACGGTACTATCGCGCCACGTTGTTGAGTCCACATGGAAGAAAGATGCTGCAGAGGTCAAAATGAAAACGAAAATGGGAACTTGGGAAATAAGCAAGAACTGCAGGAACAAAACTTAGCTTTTGTCTAGGGATTTCATCCAAACCTTGAAGTCCTTAAGCTGCTGCTTTGATGTGAAACAAGAGATAAAACCTAGGCCTTTTCAGTGTGAAGAATCTCATACGATGCTTTCCCTCATAAAGCTAGGATCCTAAATAAATAAAGCCACCGTACAAAAGAGAAATCGATGGTCTCATTTGGGCACTGTTTTGGTGGAGGCATGGCGGAGGGGAATCTCCTCTAAAGAATTCGTAGCTTCACACATTTTGCAGCTTAACATCCGGTGGGGCACCGTGCTATGGCAAAAGTAGATACAAATCCTCCATAGCTGAGGGTGACCAGGAATGAAGGTATCCCACATCCAAGGAAAATGAATAGCTGACACTTAAACAAACATAAACTCACAAGGAATCACACAGACCATGGATGAAACCATTGAAACAGTACACAGTAAGAGGAAGTCCCTAGGCGTTACAAGAGAGTAATTAGAATATAAACTCTTTATGTTCCATATGTTTAAATAAGTAAAAGTCTGAAAATATAAGAATGCAGCAAGTGTTTATTTAAAAACATGAAAATTTGCTAAACACTGACATCATGAATTTATCTTCTACATGTGATATTTAGAATAATAAACTAAATACTGTGTTAGAGAAAGTTGAGAAAAGAATTGAGTTGGCAGAGAGAATTGAAGAAAACATCAGAACATGGCATAGATTAAAAAAAGACATGGGAAGTATGACAAAGAATTTGTGCCACAGAAAAGAAGGCAAAGCACTTCAACATTTGTCCAACAAGAGATTCAAGGAGAAAATAAAGACAAAGGTGAGAGTCAATATTCAAAGATAATGACCATAACTAAAAAGTTTTCCAGAATTTGTTGAAATGTGGCAGCTCAAAGCCAGCAAGCCTCATGAGTGTCAATCAGCACAATAACAACCGTACTTTTAAAAAAAATAATAATAATAATTTTATTTAACTTCATATATTTATTTATTTAAATTTGACCAGAGAGGGACGTAGTGTGTGTGAGAAAGAGAGAGAGAGAGAAAGTGAGAAAGCATGCTGCCAGGTTCAGGACTTGAACCACAGTCAGCAATGTGGGAGTCCAGCAACCTTAACCACCATGCCACCAGTCAACCCCTAACCACACTTCTTGTGAAACTGCAGAATAGCGAAGAGCCATGGACAAAAGTCAGGTCACCATGCAGAAATAGCAGCTCACCAATAAAAACAGAAACCATAATTGTCAAACCAGAATTCCATGTCTTTCAAGAATGAAGGCAACATAAAGATAAATTCAGACAAGTGGAAATTGAGTTTGTCACCAGCAGACTTGTAAAGAGAATTCTCAAGGATTTAGGTGGGATGGAAGAAAGAGACTTCAGCTGGAACGTCTGAGATATAAACAAGAGCAGTCACGAGGGACTTGAGGCGATGCTCTACAGCCCCACCTAGGACAGCTGACCTACATAACTTTGTGCTGTGTCAGGTGTAGAGAGCTTAGCATCTCTGGGACCGGAGGGCCCATTGTCTGTTAGCATGAGGAACAGAAAGGAACCTCTTAAGCCTGATAAGATCCAACTACGAAAAGTTTCTAGCAGACTCATAATTAATGTCTACTGAGCATTGCAGGACTAATGTATCTGTAGCCAAATCCTGATGTTCTTTTTCCAACCCCAAACCTTCCGCCATCCCAGTTGGCCACCTGGCATCTTCATCCTGCCAGTTGTTCAGTCATTCTCAACCCCTTTCTGCCTTTCAATAATAATAATAATTTTATTTAACTTCATATATTTATTTATTTAAATTTGACCAGAGAGGGACGTAGTGTGTGTGAGAAAGAGAGAGAGAGAGAAAGTGAGAAAGCATGCTGCCAGGTTCAGGACTTGAACCACAGTCAGCAATGTGGGAGTCCAGCAACCTTAACCACCATGCCACCAGTCAACCCCTAACCACACTTCTTGTGAAACTGCAGAATAGCGAAGAGCCATGGACAAAAGTCAGGTCACCATGCAGAAATAGCAGCTCACCAATAAAAACAGAAACCATAATTGTCAAACCAGAATTCCATGTCTTTCAAGAATGAAGGCAACATAAAGATAAATTCAGACAAGTGGAAATTGAGTTTGTCACCAGCAGACTTGTAAAGAGAATTCTCAAGGATTTAGGTGGGATGGAAGAAAGAGACTTCAGCTGGAACGTCTGAGATATAAACAAGAGCAGTCACGAGGGACTTGAGGCGATGCTCTACAGCCCCACCTAGGACAGCTGACCTACATAACTTTGTGCTGTGTCAGGTGTAGAGAGCTTAGCATCTCTGGGACCGGAGGGCCCATTGTCTGTTAGCATGAGGAACAGAAAGGAACCTCTTAAGCCTGATAAGATCCAACTACGAAAAGTTTCTAGCAGACTCATAATTAATGTCTCCTGAGCATTGCAGGACTAATGTATCTGTAGCCAAATCCTGATGTTCTTTTTCCAACCCCAAACCTTCCGCCATCCCAGTTGGCCACCTGGCATCTTCATCCTGCCAGTTGTTCAGTCATTCTCAACCCCTTTCTGCCTTTCATATCTGACATTCTAACTGTCAGGAGATCTCGTTAACTGAGTCTTCAGAACATGTCAAGGTCTGAACTATTCATTCCCACTTCTGTCACCCTGCTCACAGCTACCTCCACCTCCCGGAGTGCTGGATTTGGCCCTGCAGCCTCTCTGTGTCTTTTTCTGGCACCCTTATTGAGACTCATTACCTAATTTAAAGTTGCAACATCCTTCTAGATCCAACCCACCTTTCTTAGCACTGTTTTCACCCCTGATATTCACCATCTTCCATCACACTGTATGACAGAGCTTTTTATCATACTCACTAGCTGTTTTCTCTCTTCACACCCATCTACATAAAACATAAGCTCCACAAAACTCAGAATTTTGTTAGCTTTGTTTGGTGGCATCTGTGAAACTACATCTGAGTATATGTTGAATGAATGGAAAGTTATTAGCACTTTGTTTAAGATTAAAATTAAAATAAGTAAATGTACTGAAATGCACAAAAATTAAACACAGAATTAGAATAAACTAGACCAAATCATTGTTAATTTTAGAAAACATTATTATTCATAATGTTTAATTATTCTTAAATAAATATTAAGCAAACTGCAAATAAATTATTACAATTACCAAGAGAATTCAGCAAAATTTCTAGATATAAAATTAATATTCAAAGGTATAATTGCATTTCTACTCTAGAGCCTCTTATTTAAGAGGCATTTAAATCATTAAAAATAGGTACCATTTTATTTTTTAAAAGAACGATTTTATTTACCTTTATTTATTTACTTTTTTAATTTGACCAAAGAGGGACAGAGTGATAGAGAGAGACAGGGAAAGTGAGAAAGCAAGCCACCAGGTCTGGGACTCAAACTGAGGTCAGCCATGTGGGAGTCCAGTGCCCTAAACCACCACACCACCTGTTGGTCCCAAAGATACCATTTTAAATAGAAAATAAAAATATGAAAAAAATTTAGAATGAGTAAAAACATTTCACTTAAAATGTCTCATGAAAAATACATAAGACATTTGGGAACCAGTAGGTGGCATGGTGGTTAAGGTGCTGGACACTTCCACATGGCCAACCATGATTCAGGTCCCAGACCTGGTGGCTTTCTTTCTTACTTTCCCACTCTCTGTCTCCCTCATCAAATTAAAATAAATGAATGAATAAATAAAATAAAATAATTCTTAAAAATACATAAGAAATTGAAAACATAATGAAGGAAATCTAAATAAAATGAGAGATATGTCAACAATTTTAATGAAAATTCAACAGGGGACTCATATCAATTCTACATAAATGGAGCTATATGGTCAACGTAATTTCAATAAATTTTCCAATAGCGACTGAACAAGCTTCGTAAGCTGTCTCCGAGATTTAGAAGAAAGGCGAGAAGTCCAAGGACCTCCAAGGCTCTCCTGACAAAAAACAAGGTGAAAACAGTCGCCCTGCTAGATATTGCGACTCGTTATAAAGTACCAGCAATGACGTAAATATTAAACCGCGTAGCAGTAAGCAAGGTATTTTGTGAGTTAGAAATGAAAACAGTGAAGTATTTAGGCAAGTAAACATGGGGAGCTCCAAAACTCACACGCGTGACATTTCCCACAGAGCATGTGTGGTCAAAAAGTGGAGGAAGAACGATATATGCAAGAAGTGGTTACTCATATTGAAGAATAACTAAGTTTCTACTAAACTGCCCAGAAAAAGAAAACTATATAAAAAACATCCTATGATTTCTAGGTAGAGGGAGTTTTTGTTTTGTTTTTGTTTTTGTTTTTGTTTTAATATAGGGCACTCACTAGAGAAATATACAAATAGAAATAGAAAGTGAGAAATCACCCACCAGGGAAGAGGGTGGCCACACCACAATCCCTTCTCCATTCTCCTCTCAGGATTTTACCCCAGTCAACCATATGGGAGTCCAGCGCCTTAACCACCACCCCACCTGCTGATCCCAAGGGAGATTCTTAAGACACACACACAAACACACACACACACACACACACACACACACACACACACACAAGATAGTGTTGATAAACTTCTATCCATTAAAAGATATTATGAAGGGAAACAGTGAGCTACAGACTGAAAGAGAATATCTACAACACTTTAAATGAGTGAAGAATTAGTGTACAGAATATATATAGGTGTGTGTGTGTGTGTGTGTGTGTATATATATATATATATATATATATATACTAATTCATAAGAAAAATACAAATGATTCAATGGAAAAAATTAGCCAAAAAAAGACATGAATTTGTATTCACAGAAATAGAAAAATCAACAGCTTGTAAATAGCCAAAAGACTCAACCACAGTATTAATCAGGAAGATGAAATCCACAATTTAAAATTTATTTTACTGTGACCAAATCAGTCATGGTAGTGGGTACGTAAACTGACATGAACAGTCTGATCTACAGTCTGGGATTACCTGGTGAAGCTGGACATAAGAATTCCACATGACTGCAAACTCCCAGAGAAATGCTGTTCAGTACACCCGGAAAGGTTACAGCAGCACTGTTTATAGTAAGTGAAAGAAGTCAGTCATTGGAAGCCTATCTATATTTTAATGGATAAATCAATTATAAAATATCTTTTTGGTGAAATGCTACAAAGCAGTGAAAATAAATAAATTAACTAGAGCTTCATGTATCACTATACATACATGCACGGTAATGCCATAAAGAAAACAAAGAGATGATTAACATGAAATTCAAGAAAATGAATACCTACCAGGTAGGCTATTGAGTCAGGAAGGTACATAAAAGGAATAAGTAAAATAATGATAATGATCTACTTTTTAAGTTGTATGCTTACACAGAACAAGAGCTTTCTTTCATTCTGCTGAATCTATCCATGTACACTTTTCGTGGTCCACAATACAAGTCAACTGTAGCAAATTAATAACGTATCTTTTGGGGTCGTAACAGTGGGTGCAGTGGTAGCATGTCGCTTGTGAAGCTGGCTCCTTATGGGAGACCACAGGTCCAGTCCTTGGCTTAACTTGTCCACTCCAGGCACACGCCACCATTCTGGCTGACCAAAAAGGCTGAGGAGCAGGAAAATCATCGTATGAAACCTTGTTAGAGGCGTGCTTCTTTTCCTCTTTTTCTCTCTTTCTCGCTTTTTCTGTCTCTCACTGTCACAAAAGAAATAAACCTTTAGAAAATGCATTATATGCTTTTAGTAGATAGTAAAAAAGGCACAGGATTAAATTATTTTCTCAAGGATTCCTATTTGATTCCAAGCCCTTCCTGAGAAATCCAAAATAATGTACTAATCTCAGCACACATCTATTGGGTCATGGGAAAAGTCATGGTGCATTTTTGCATGGAAAACTAAGTCATGACTTTTCCTACAACTTAATACAAATTAAGTACAAATGAAATATCCATCAGAGTGCAGTTCTGAATTCTAGTCTGTTCTGGTGCTACCAACAGAAAATACCTGCCACTGGGTGATTCATGGGAATGGATGTTTATTCAGCTCACAGTTGCAGGTCTGAGCTCCAGGGGCCACATGTGGTGAGGGTCTTCTGGCTGCGTTACACCATGGTGAAGGGTGTAACTGTCCATGTGTCTCCTTTCTAGTCTTGTTCCATCTCCTCATAAACGCATCGAGAGTCCGTCATGGGGAACCATTTGTGAAGGCCTTCATCCTAATCTCCCAAAGGCCCACACTAGCTGGATTAAGTTTTTCCCTTCTTAATCCCATCACAACCAAATCTCAACACATCATTTGGGGGAGAGAGAGAAATTCAAACCATAGATTACACCTTTGGCTTTTTGTATTTCTGGAGCATTTACTAAGACAAAGCTTTATGTGACATGAGAATAGATTTTGGATTCTAATCATAAAAAACCCCTTTCAGAAGCAAACTAGGCAACTAGAAACGATGTGGTACATGGGAGATTTCTCAAGGAATGCATCTGTCTAATGATTCTAGCTCCAAAAAGTCAGTGCTATGTGTAAATCTGGTCCTTACAGACTGGACGACAATTAAAATTCCAGTTTCACAGATTCAAGACATTTATTCTCAGACATCAACAGAAAAGGAAGTGAAAGATAAAAACATGAACACATGACATGGGCTAGCACATACAAAATACATAAAATGAAGATGTAGTGTAACATTCACTTTATAGAAGAGTGCTGTTGCCATAAGTTCCATGTGCTCTTTGGAAAAATTAAAAATTAAGTTATAGAAAAAAACTAATTTACAAGCCTACAGGTTTTAACTAACTACCATGATTATTCTTTATCATTCATTTGTATGATATATGTAATTTAGCATTCAAGAATGGTGTCTAAAACAACATTAGAATTTTTCGAGTCACATAAAATGAAACTAATATTAATTCTAAAATATATTTTACTTGCAAATCAATTTACCCATGTTCTCCTAGAGCAAGTGGCATAATGCACTTGCAAATTGTATTACAAATAGATTTTCTTCAGATAATCACTCTCAGATCCATGCCCCAAACTAAATAATTCTAAAATGTTTGCATTCAATTATTTGGAAAGTAATAATTAAAATATTTCCTGAGGGACCAACAATTTAGCAAATTAAATCTAGTGAAATATAAATATGTCACCATTATCGTTTAATATTGGTGAACTAGATCAATGAAAACACAAGTTATTATTCAATAAATAAAAAGTATAGGTGCCATTAGTGCTCAACCACAGCCTTGCAGATATTTCTAGGCACGTGAACAACGTTCTTCACACAGTTGTACCCTGGGCGGAAGTTGGGTCAAGGCCCTCCCTCTCCACCATTGTGGATACCAAAGCCTGCTGATGGCCAAGGCCCTTATTAACACGGCCTGGTACAGCTTCCACATTGAATTCATTCCCAGGTTGGTTGAATCCATGGCTGTGAAACCCACAGAAATGGAGGCTGACCATAAGTCTAAGCCAAGAATTAGTAAGATTTAGACTAAATAGGATCTGATCCTGAATAAAACAATCTTATTTCCAGCTTTAATTCAATAACACACTATTACCAAATATGGATTTAGGTTTTCTAAACATTGTTATCAGACTAAAATGAAAGCAGAATATAGTTGTGTAATTTTTTTTAAAATCATAAAATCAAAGTTGAGTCTTTGAAATCTCAAGACATGGTGCTTCTGGTGTCTCCTCTCCAAGTCTGTGTCAAGTTATATTGTAAAAAAAAAAGTAATTTAAGTGACCACAAACTTAAAAGACTATCACAAACTTCTGGCATATATCAAATATAGATTTTTTTGAGATTACCTCATAGAATCATGAGTTAATACACCTGACTGATAAAAGCAGTGGCTATTCTGAGGGTCAGACATCACCCATTCTGGGGCATACCCAGAAGGGGAAATTCAAGTTCTAGTTCCATTGAGAAGTTTCGAGAAGGTGCTGATTAGGGCTCAGCACAAGTCAGATAATTCCTAAAGTAATTACTGCCAGAAGATAGGTGCAGAGGCAGGAATTAGATACATCACAGAAACACATGGATGGGATGGGAAAGAATATTTCCTCCAAAGGAATGGGAGGGCACCTGTCAGAAAAGGGGACAAAGAGGTCTCAGAGGTCAGATGGACCACTAGTAATGCTTATTAAAATTGGCTTCAAGAACAACAAAACCCTGGCTTTTGACAGAAAGTGGAAGAATATGAAAGATTTACTGCTGAGTGAAGCAAGCCAGGCTATGAAGGAGAGACATTGTATGTCCCCACTTAATATATACCAAGTGTCTGCACTCTATGACTGAAACTGATTGACTAAGGGATGTACAAACACAAGAGATGGATGTGAATGCCAGATGTGGTGTGTGTGGAAGTGTGGGGCCAAGGAACGGACATTTGGAGGAGGGATACAGAGGCAGACCATTGTCGGGACAGGGAGGTGTGGTGTTATCTGTTGATATTTTGTTCAACTGGACTGGGGAGCAATGTTCACATATTGAAATGTTCACATTGTAAGCTAAATAATGCGATTGAATGTATAAAAAAAGTAAATAAATAAATAAAAATCTTTTAATAATTGTCATCACTGTCCTACATCCCACCTCAGTATGTAACAACGTCATGACTTTTGTTTTGATAGGACAAAGAGGGACGTTTGAAAGCATCCATTATTTAAAACAGTCTTTTCCATGTTTATGTGGCTCAGGAGGTTCAGAAATACATTATATTTTCCCTAATAAATCTATTCAGACATAAGATTCCTCAAAATGTACAATTTATTTAATGAATTTTAAGTGCTAGAAATATCAGTAGAAATCTTACCTAGAACTTAAAGTGGAAGAATATGAAAGATTTACTGCTGAGTGAAGCAAGCCAGGCTATGAAGGAGAGACATTGTATGTCCCCACTTAATATATACCAAGTGTCTGCACTCTATGACTGAAACTGATTGACTAAGGGATGTACAAACACAAGAGATGGATGTGAATGCCAGATGTGGTGTGTGTGGAAGTGTGGGGCCAAGGAACGGACATTTGGAGGAGGGATACAGAGGCAGACCATTGTCGGGACAGGGAGGTGTGGTGTTATCTGTTGATATTTTGTTCAACTGGACTGGGGAGCAATGTTCACATATTGAAATGTTCACATTGTAAGCTAAATAATGCGATTGAATGTATAAAAAAAGTAAATAAATAAATAAAAATCTTTTAATAATTGTCATCACTGTCCTACATCCCACCTCAGTATGTAACAACGTCATGACTTTTGTTTTGATAGGACAAAGAGGGACGTTTGAAAGCATCCATTATTTAAAACAGTCTTTTCCATGTTTATGTGGCTCAGGAGGTTCAGAAATACATTATATTTTCCCTAATAAATCTATTCAGACATAAGATTCCTCAAAATGTACAATTTATTTAATGAATTTTAAGTGCTAGAAATATCAGTAGAAATCTTACCTAGAACTTTGGCTTACGAGTATTATATATCAACCAACACAAATGCTTGCAATCTGGTTTTCTAGGTAATCTGGTTCAACCTGCACCTAGTATAGCAATAACTTCTAGCTTCTCTCTAAAATTGAACTGAGTCTTTACTTGAATTCTTTCAGTGATGGTTTGCAATAAATAAACCAAAATCAAAATAATTTCACCACTAGACAACTACAAGTTTTAGGTGTATCTTTCTCATGGTGGGGTTAAATTTCCTTTCTCATTATCACTGCCTATCCTTCCTTATTTCACCTTCTGCAGGAGTGTCAGATAAATCATTTTCATCTCTCACATGGTGACATTTTGAGTCTTTAAAGGCAGTAGTCTTATGCCTTCATCATCCTCTCCTTTTTAAGCTATTGATCCCCAGATCTTATTTGTCTTGAATGATATAAAAAAGCTGATGATAATGATTAGAAAAGCAGGTTTCTAGTCTTCACTCCACCACATAATTTTAAAAATACATCAGTACTTAAAAGGTGAGCATTTGTGATTTTCATTATTCATGAGTTATTTGAAAGTCACGGCATGCTCTGATTTGTGAATTCTAGGGGACGATTTTATAGGGGGCTAGTTAGAAAAGCACATCCTTTGACTAGTAAATCCCCCTAGCTCTTGGCTGTCACATGCATGGATGGACAAATGTGTACATATTATTATATTTGGGAATTTGAAGACCAGGATGTTTAAGGAACTACTCCTTGAACCTATTAATGTCTGCTCTACATGCAGTAAATGTGTTACTGTTAATTTTGTTTAAACAGAGGGTTGGTCATTGCTCATACCCCAGTGCTTGTATTGGTAACCACATCACATCAACCCTGGAAAAGTAATTACCCTTCCTTAGGCCAACAAAACTTGATAAATTGTAAAAGCCTTCCAGTGGAAGTCTTCCCATCACCTAGTTGCAGTAATAAATCAACTAGGCAATCCCATCTAAGAGTCACTTCATTACTGAGTGTGTTCAGAGAAAATGACTTTCTATATTAGCATTGCTTACTTAGGAGGTAATGGATATTGTAATATGAAAAACGTGACCATTAAGTAATAGTGCCTCCATTGACGCAGAAGTGGCATTTAAAAAATAACAATTTTAGACAACATATTTGGATTTTTTTACTTCAATATGCATTTCCTTCTGGCTTCTGGATTACAAAAGTGAAGCAAGATGTCATGTTCGGCAACTGTGGGAGCAGGAGCGGGCTCGCCTGCCTGTGGGGGCTTCTCCACGCTGCTGCCCTGCTCTCACATCCCTGCTCCCTTCACAGCCCTTTGCCCCAACACACCTAGCTCCCTGACCTCTCTCTTTGTTTCTTATACTACTGCAAAGAATTAATTTGGTTTGGGCCAGCCAGTGGCATGGTGGTTACAGTGGCTGGATCCCCCATGGCCAACTGTGCAGTTTGAGTCCTGGATCTTGCAGGGTGGAAGACAGACCAGGCACACGTGCTTGTGTGCCCAAAATCCCAAGAAGGGAATGGAGAAAATGGGATTACAGTGTGCCCTTGCCCCCGGGAGGTGCTCTCTCATTTTCTCTGTATCTCTTTGTCTCTCTATCCCCTCTCTCTCTCACTCTCTGTTTCTCTATGAGTGCACACTCCCTTTAGCAAGTTTTTAAAAAATAAACTTGTGGGACCAGCAGATGGCATAGTGGTTACATTGCTGGACTCCCATGTAGTCGACCATGGTTCAAGTCCTAGACCAGGCTACTTGAAACTCACACAAGTCACGAGTGCATGTGTGCCCAAGAGCCTGAGAGGAGAATGGAGGAGAAGGGATTGTGGCATGGTCATACCCCCAGGGTCATACCCCCTTTTTGTCTCTCTGGTAAGCTTACGCACCCTATAGCAAAAATCTCTCTCTTAAAAAATAAGCAAATAAACTTGGTTTATCCTGAATGCCTTCTTACTAATTTTCATACAAAATTCAGAGTCATTACTATGGTCTCAAAGATCCTGCATGATCTAACTACCTTTATCTCTAAGGTAACTCTCTCAGAAGAATACCATAAAGGCAAAAATGCCTGTTTCACTGCACCATTTTTTAAAGAGTAAATGATTTCAGGGCCAGCAGATGGCATAGTGGTTAAGGCTCTGGACTCCCACATGGACAATTATGGTTTGAGTCCTGGATCTGGTAGCTTGAAAATCTAGCCGGGTGCATATTTGCCCATGGCCAAAACCCCAGGAGGCGAATGTGGGAGAAGGAATTGTGGCATGGCCATCTCTCCTGGGGGATAATTTCTCATTTTCCCTGTCACCATCTCTCTCTGTCTCTCTCCTCTCTGTCAAGCACACATATCCTATGGCAAAAAAAAAAAAAAATTTTAAAAAAAAAGGAGAAGAGGACCAGCAGTTGGCGTAATGGCTATGTCACTGGACTCCCACGTAGTCAACTGCGGTTCACGTTCCAGACCCGGTGGCTTAAACTCACGCCAGGCACGTGTGCATGCATGCCCAAGATCCCGAGAGGAGAATGGAGGAGAAGGGATTGCAGCATGGCCATCCCACCTGGGAGGGGGATTTCTCGCTTTCTGTCTCTCTGTCTCTCTCTGTCTTTCTGGAGAGTGCACGCGCCCTATTGTGAAAACCTCTCAAAAAATAAAAAAGAAAAGGAGTAAATGGTATCGACGTGATTTATCACTGGTGAATAAACCTAGATTATTTGATTAATATGGCATCTGGCCAGCTTCCTCAGTCCAGTGCTATTTTCTCTTTGCACTCTCTATTCTTCAGAGGCAAGTCACTAAGTACAAGCCACACACAAGGAAAGAATTAAGCCCAGCCTCCTGGAATGGGAGTATCTACTCTACACATATTATTTGTAATTCTTCTGTAAAAAATATTTGTTCCTTTTTATCTTTTTTTTTTCTTAATCATCTCTTTCTTATTAACATTGACTCATTGACATTTATTTTATTCTTTGGGTATAACCCAAGAATTAAAATATTTTTGCTGCTCAAATGATATCATCTTTGGTCACCAGTCTCTTATAGTCAGATTATCTACTTACCAGTCTCTTGCCAGACATAAATTGTAAATATTGGGTGATCAGAAAAGTAATGATGTACTTTTTCTGTTTTTCTATGCAAAAATGCCTCTTAACTTTTCTGACAACCTAGTATATGATCCCTGCTAACAGCTTTCTTTTTATACTTTTACTGATGTATTTAATCAATGAAAATTCTTTAGTTTTATTATGTCCAATTTATTAAAATATTTGATAAAATTCTACACCTGTTAAGATTTTTTTCAAGTCACTAAATTAAAAATAAAATCAACTTTTTCAATCTTAATAAATAGTATTTTTGTTTGTCTACAAAGAAAATCCTAAGTTTTCATAATACTTAATAGTTAAATATTGAGGGGCCGGCAGGTGGCGTGGTGGTTAAGGGCACTTGACTCCCACACGGCCAGCCACAGTTTGAGTCCTAGACCTGGCAGCTTGCTTTCTCACTTTCTCTCTCTCTCTCTCTGTCTCTCTCTCCCTCTTTCTTTCTCTCTGGTCAAATTGAAATAAATAAATAAATGGATAAAGTTAAGTAAAATAATTCTTTAAAAAAAGTTAAATATTGAACACCTTTTGACAGCATAAGAAATAAGAGTGTCCACCATTGTCATCTACAAGTAATATTATTCTGAAATCCTGACCAGTAGAATAAAAATAAAATAGACAAAAGGTCTTAACCTGAAAAAAAAAAAATCTGTCCTTAAACATAAATGACATGCATTTGAAATATTTTTTAAACCTACCAACAAATTAATAAAAATGAGTGGATATAACAGTAACACTGAATTGGTCAATACATAAAATTCTATTCCATTTTATATAGTAATAATAAATATATGAAAAATAACACTTTATGACTTGCAATAACATCAAAATTAAATAATTAGAACAAAATAGTTATGATATCACACAAACACTTAAAAAGACAACTAAGAGAACTAAAAGAATATCTAAATAATTAGAGGAATATATCATGGTTAGGGATTAGATAAATCGACATCATCCCGAGGGCACAAGGTTCCAGTTGTACCAGATGAGTAATTTCTGGGGTAATGCACAGCACTGTGACTACGGTTAATAATGCTCTATTATATGCTTGACTTTGCTAAGAGAGTTGGTCTTCAGTGTCCTCACCACACACACATACACACACACACACACACACACACACACAATCACAACTGTGTGAGGTGCTGAATGTGTTAATGATCTGGATTTTCGTAATCATTTTACAATATATACCTATATCAAAGCATCGTATTGTACACCTTAAATGTCATTTTTATTTATCAAGTGCACCCAAATAGAGCTGGGAACAACATTTTAAGTACTCTAAAGCAGAAATACAAATTAATGCACAATAACACATGCTATCAGTTATTTAATATGTAAGACATAGCAATTATGGTCAACAGATAATTGTACTATGAAGTAGGTTACTATAAAAAACTGGAACGAAAAACCCCTTTGGATTTCTGAATCCGAAAAATTAGTGCAATCCTAATCAAAAAATCTCAGGAGATTGTAGAAATTGCCAAACTGATTTTAAAATTTATATGTAAATTGGAAAAAAAAAAAACAGAATAATCAAGCCAATGCTAAAAAACAATGAAGCTAGAGAACAATACATTATGGTACTAGGGAAAGGATAGGTAAATAGACTGATGTAACAGATAAGTTAGTCCCAAACATACACAGTCACCAGATTTATGACAATGACTTCATTATCATGTATTACAGAAGGTATTACTTCTTTAATAGATATCCATTAATTAAGTATAAAAAACAATCTTAGTCCCTCCCCTTCCACCATAAAAAATTAATTTAATTAAAATCACAGTCCTGGGAACCAGCAGTAAGCGTAATGGCTATGTCGCTGGACTCCCACGTAGTCGACTGCAGTTCGCGTCCCGGACCCGGTGGCTTAAAACTCACGCTTGGCGTGTGTGCGTGCATGCCCAAGATCCCAAGAGGAGAATGGAGGAGAAGGGATTGCGGCGTGACCATCCCCCCTGGGGGGTGCTTTCTCGCTTTCTGTCTCTCTGTCTGTCTCTGTCCGTCTGGCGAGCACATGTGCCCTATAGCAAAAACCTCTCCAAAAAAAAATGTAATACTAAAGTATCACTTTCTGGGCCATCTGGTGGTGTGGTGGTTGAGACAGTCAGATCCCACATGGTTGATTGTGCATTTCAAGTTCCAGACCTGTTGCCTTGAAAAACATGCCAGATGTGTGTGCATGCATACATGGGTGCTCAAAATCCTGAAAGGAGAATGGAAGTGAAGGGATTGTGGCATGGCCATCTCCCCACTACCTCCCCTCTTTCTATCTCCCTCTGGTGAGTACATGTGCTCTATAGCAATTTTTTTAAAGTCACTTCAAAATGAGGAACTCAAAACTTTTCAATAGGAAAAAAACGAATTGATCCCTGCACTGGCAACCTGCATATCCCAGCTCTGTCGGCAGCATTTCTATGACCTCGGCTCTCTGTTCCTCCACAGACACAGCTCCAGCTCTGTGCCTCTAGCTCACGAGACCATGCAGCACCTGACTAGAAGCTGTTTAGGTCTTCTATTCTGAGATATGAACATCCTTAACTCCGATACTCCATTGGTGCTCCAGGGTTATTTCCCTCTACATTCCAAGGCCCAGCCCACCAAGAGTTTGTCAAAGCCATTTGGATGCGTTGGAGGGCCAGGTCTGTTTCTCCAGTCTCCCAAACCCACTTTCCAAGATCTTACTTGAAAATAAGAACCCTAGACTCCCTAGCTGACCTGACACTCCATGTGTCCAGGACCCTTCCCACACCAGCTTTTGCACTGTAACCAACCACAACACTCCGAGGTTCCATTTTTCTGATTCTCGTAGTTCCAGTTTTCATACACATTAGTGCATTATTGCACTTTTGAATAGAAAGGGTCAGAACACCCTTCTTCTTGATTCAATGATAAGGTCAGACATGACCTTTCTCATTGAAGAAAGGAAACAGCCACAGCTTTGTCTGGTCAAACCACTGGATCCTTCCCTGAGCTCTTACTTCTTTCTTTCATTACACCTTTCATGACAACCCACTGCTGCCTGCAATACAATTGTTACAATTTGCAAATGGACCATAGAAAATGCTCTATTTAAGGGAACCATTTCTCCACTAATTCACTCATGCAGAGGTTTCCTTTAGAGGAATGTGGTGGCCCAGTCTAATGGAAATACTTAGATTATTCAGAATATCGACAATTTTAACTTAGGACCCCCATGCTCTCATTTCCACTGGCCAAACTTCTGCTCTTTTGGGAATGTGCCTGGAATCTTCCATTGATTCTTTCTTTTGGAGGAAAGCTCCCCAAGTTCAAGTATCAGGTCCCATCTGCCACTGTTGGCCACCTTCATGATTTTGAAACTGCTGGGAAATAGAGCATAACAGCCTGGCAGACTAGTTTGAAGTGGAAAGCCTTGAGCTCATGCCTCAGCTGGGCCTGTAATAGCTGATGATTTGAAAAAGTTTTGGGTGTTTTTCCTTTTTTTTTTAACAAATGTTAACTATCATACACTGATGACAATTTTCATGACCACATGTAACATGCTGAGGACATCTATATATTGAAAACATGCACCTTGTCAGACCTTTGAATGCTATTAAGAAAAGTGGTCAGAGTGTGGGGACCTAATCCTGGCTGGAGGGCCACATTGTCGTCGTAGTAACACCTTAAGCATGTGAACGAGAATGGGAAATTTTGTCAGACACACTTAATTTCCCCTAGGATAACGGATGGCTTCTCATGGCACCAGGCCAGACTACTGGGGTCCTCAGAGAGTTGCAGGCCGTGCAGCATTTGATGACACCAACACTTTGGGCTCTGTGGATTGAAACTATGACTCTCAATAAATTTTCCTTTCCTCCCCCCTCAGCCTAGTGAGAAGAGTGTTTGAAAGGCCATGTTTTCAGACGTGTACCATCTGGCTGTACAAAAATGCAATTGCCAACATCAGGGAAATAGGTCCCTCTCTTCAGAAGTGCCTGATAATGAATAAGCAAATGAAGGTGAAATGAGAAGACAAAAGGATTTATGAGTTCTTAATGTGTGTTTATTTATTATAACTCCAGTTTATTGCAAAAATAGTTTGAAGTGATTTGTATTATTACTTAAAGCATAGCAAGTTTCAAAAATAAATATAAACTAGCATAAAGTAAAGGTGAAGCCATGAATCCATGTCTTACACTTCCTTGAAGAGATGAGCATAAAGGAGAAGAGGTGATTCTGAATGGCCTCATACATAAAAACAAAGAAAGAGTTGCTTGAAATCAGCAATGCTTTTTCTGACACTAGCATGGTGAAGAAATTAAAATGTTGGACCTTCATAAATAAGACTTTTGGAATGTATTGAACAATGTCCTCAAAAATACCTCTATAATAATATTTCTTTCCAAGTCCATCAATTCATGTCAATGGCAGGACACTAAAGCACCATCTGATATGAACAAGTCAACTATGAACTGAATCAATGCAGTCTGCATATTGATCTGCTTGTTTGATCCAAAAATGAAAGCTAGGTTATTGAGAAGAAAGAGTCTATGATCTACTCAGCTTAAGCAAAGATAGGTAATGCCATAACCTAATTAGCCTCTTCTGTAATGAAGTCCTTGAAGCAGACATGCATGCTTACACAGGATAACACCACAGGCGTAGCGGAATGTTTTTGAGACAGGAAAGCAGTTTCACGTGCAGTTCACTCTCCAATCAGTCAACGTATAAGCATTCAGGAAGTTAAAAAGGAGAATAATAAAGACTATAGAACTATTTTAACTCAATCATTTCCTTTTATGGTAAGTAGAAATAATCATCTTCAAATGTTACTGGGCACAGACCTTCATAAAAAATACAGGGGAGATCCATATTTGTACCCCACATTACCTGCAGCAGAATAGATTATTATGATGTCATTGTTCTTAACCAGTGTCTCTTTAAGCAACTCACCAGCAACTAAGGCCCTGGATTTTTATTGTAAAAAAATATTTTGATTGATATTTGAGGTATAGTTGAACACTCATGGTTATGTTATGTTATGTTATGTTATGTGCTCTTCAGTTGGATAGACTTAAAGAGTCAATTGTCATTATTCCCAAAACTGAGCTGTAATTGCAATCAACTAAGTAAACATGAAAATCAATCACATGAATGTACAAAGAAAGACACTTCTACGAAAACTAAATCTAATGTGCTAGAAAGTTCTACAAAACTGAGTTGCTAAAATAGCTGTCTTTAATAAAGCTCAGGGAAAGGATAAAATATTAGGAAAAGGAAAAGCTGAAATTCTTGAAGACTTCGGGACTCAGATTGTATCACAAATCCCTTTCATTTCTAACTTCTTTTTAGGGAAACTTGAAGTGGAAAGTATTGATAATGTCTTATGAATGTGGTTTATGCAAAATAAATAAATAAAGTGTGATTCCAATCAATGACTCCATGTATCTGAACATAATCTTTTAGCTTCAACTGTTGTACCAACATTCTTTTTGTTTTATTTTGTTCTGTTTTGTTTTTTGTTTGTTTCTTTGTTTTTCTATAGGGCACATATGCTTGCCAGAAAGAGATGGAGAGAAACTGAGAAATCGCACCCCAAGGGGGATGGCCACACCACTATAACTTCTCCATTCTCCTTTATGAATTTTAGGCACATACACACATGCACCAGGCATTATTTTTCAAGCTTCCAAGTCTGGGACACAAATTGTGCAGTTAGCCACGTGGTATCCAGCCACCTTAACCTCCACACCAACTACTGACCCTACTACCAGCACTCTTTTTATAATTCCCCTCACAAACCCTCCACAAATCCCTCATGACTACCTTTTTCCATTTACATCTTGTTGTATATATTCCTCCAAGCAGCGAGAGTCCGTAAACTCCCAGTTGATTCTGCCAGTGGACAAGGCTGACTTCATGGGTGCGCAGTCAGTGCTATAGCATGGGACCTGATGCTTGGCTGAATGGCGACTTACCCTGCTTTTTGAATAATAGACCTTCTATTTTCAATTTTTATTGGGCTCCACAATTTCTATAACTGGGCCCATCCACAGAGATTTGCCTTTTGAATTTCTTAATGTGAGTCATCTCTTCTGACAACTATTTCTCTCTCAAAAAAAATAGTAAAGTACACAGCTCATTAGTAATATTTTACAATGCTTATTTGAAAGGAATTTTAGTGTCTGGAGTACCTCTCTTTAGAAATGAAGGGACTTTTTAATAGACTTTTGCCAAGTTATTAATTTCTTAAAGACTATAGACCTTCCTCTGGAGTTTACCCATTTTCAACCATCATTGACATAACGTCATGAAAAGAATTCATTGGCTTGGGTGAGGAGATTAGTTACATATTTGTGACATAAAGACCTTTGGAAATAGAGCTTTTAAAAAATTATATACTGAAAGAATTTTTCAGGTCTTTCTGGGAAAAAAATTGTTAATCCAAGTGCCTTGCTGAATCTGCAAGAAGTTTCCCAACTACTGAGGCTTTTGTCTACATCTTAACCTATAAGAAGGACTATTTAGTTGGAACCCAAAAGAGAAGTGGTGATCCAATAATGCAGCTAAAATATTAAACCCTATCAGTTTCTCCAGGACCTCTAAGGAGTGGTGATTGACAAGGCAAACAGCTAATTTCATGTGGAAAAGACTGGAAGCGTAAAGTCACTGCAGTTTTCTGGCTCTCGGGCTACGGGCAGCAAGAAGCAGCAGTGCCTCCCCAGCCCCTGCCAGCACCACACTGCCCAGCTCAGGATAGACAGATCACATCTGCCTCTCTTCTGGATCTCTCTCTCCCTGCGTGTCTACTGTCTCCAAAGTGACCACTTGTCCAAGACATGCTTCTCACATGCTGTGGTTTGGATAATGGTTTGCTCCCCAAAGGTTCATGTTTTAAAGTTTGGCCCCCATTGTATGGTGCTAGGAAATGGTGAGACCTTTGAGATGTGAGGCCTAGTGGATAGTGACTGGATCTCGGGGGCATTGCTCTCATTAACGGATTAATAATCTTTTCCAGAAAAACCATATATACAAAACTAAAGTTTCAGACTTTCCACTTGTGCCAAAGTCATCACAGAAAAATAACTAATGCTTTAAAGGAAGAAAGAAAATCTCTGGCTTACCCATGATAACTAATTACTTTCTTTATAGCAGGTCAGCTCTGTGCCCAGTCTAAGTTTGTACTCCCAAGGCAGTGAAACCTTTCACAAAATTATATAGTAGGTTTTCACTTATAAACTTCTTCCTGATACTTAACACATAGCAACTGTCAAATAAATCTTTCCTTTCACATATTTATTAATGTATGTTCTCCTCAGATCTGTTCTAAAATCTTTTTGCTCCATCACATGCAAAGGAACGTCCAGATTTCTTATTTTGGATATAATTTTCATTAAACTTTTTTGACTTAGGGCTTATTACCTAAAATTCACCATGTTCTAGGTACTGAACACACATGTGCCTGGTCTGTTTTTCAAGAACAAGATTGCAATCAAGTTGAACGAATATCCTGTCCATGCTGTTAACTTCACAACCCCGAAAGGGATCCCAACTATTCTGTCTGTATTTTGTCCCAGATTATCGGGGCATTGTCCCCTGTCAAGACCTCACAGAGTAACTACCTTGGATACCCCAATAGTAGCATGATCTCGTTGCCTGTCTGCCGCTGCCTCAGCAAATACTGCTGCACGCCATCCACACTTTGTTACTCAGCTGAACAAGGCAGCCAGCCCAGGAAGATGGTTCAAGAAGGAATGGCCTCGCTTGTTGCAGAGCCTCACACTGTGCGATTCTAGCCACCCAATGCTAGCATCCACTTTCCAGCATCAAGTTTATTCCATTTTCCTTCTGCCATATGACCCAGCTTCCTACCAGTCACTTTTATTTCTACTCCTGCTCCACAGGGTCTTTTTCTCACATGGTGCTCAGAGGGACCATTTAAAATAAATCAAATCATTGGATTGTCGGAAAAATCATTACATATTTTCTGGTTTTCTATGTAAAAATGTGTCATGACTTTTCCAATGACCCAATATATTGCTTCTAAACTACAAATCTTCTGGTAAGTTCTTACCTCTATCAGGATAACCCCAAATCCAAAACCTTTTCAGGACCTCCAAGGTCCACCCTGAACTGGCCCATGGTGCTCGCTTCAGCATGATTTCCTGTCCTTTCTTCTGATCTACTGGGCTTCATTCCTAGTGGTTTGTAGTGTGCCAGGCCGCTCCCTTCCCTGTGCATCTGTGTGGTTTTCTCTTGGGAAGTCTTCTTCCTCAGCCCTTGCACCTTATTCAGGTCTTGGCTTACTCAGGGAAGTGTTTTATTGAGTATCTCCCAGTAACTCTGTATTTTCCATCTGGTTTGATTTTTCTTCCTCAAATTTACTACTTCCCATGGCCATATTATTTCTGATAATCATCTATCTTCCCAACTAAAATTAAGTCCCATGAAGGCAATATTCAAGTTTTGAGCATATTTAAAAGCTCTTCTTGTGTTTTTAATGTGCAGTCAAGTTTAAGAACATTTCTCAAGCTGCCCCAGGATACAGCAGCAATGTGCTGCTCAAGAGAAGTCAGACTCCATGTGGAGCCCCTGGTTCGAATCCCTGGCCTAGTCAGCCTGACACACTCCAGATATGTGTACAAACGCCCAAAATATGACTGGCTGGTTCGAATCCCTGGTCTAGTCAGCCTGACACACTCCAGATATGTGTACAAACGCCCAAAATATGACTGGCTGGTGGGGTGAAGAAAGAGGAAAGTGGCTCAACCAGACCCTTTGGAAGGTGTTCTTCTCTCTCTCTTGCCATCCTTTACCATCTCTCATACATGTGCTCACTCTATCATTAATCAAGGAAAACAACAATTGAACAATTAAAAGAGAACCATGTCTCTGTTAGGAAGTAGGGAATTAAAATTTGCTTCCTCAAGCAGTAAGTTCTACTAAAATTTACTGCCAGGAAATAGAAGTGAAGGTAGCATGTGGTCTTTATGTTCAGTGAGAGTCGGATCCAAATCAACAGAGACACAATGAGGAAAGTCCCACTGCCCAGAAAAGGGAGGACCTGTGGGAGCAGGGCACCCAAGGCCTACTTGAGGGGCTGACACCCAGAAGGGATTCCAGTCTTTTCCAGGTCAAAAGAAAAAACCTTTTGGGGTCCTGTATTACCTTCATTTTCCTGTTACATCCTTGTAGTACAGGACCTGCACACAAGGAATTTTGGGGCAAAATATACCCTTGAGACAGAAATTAGGGCAATAAAAAGGATGACACAAGGGTCTCTGACATGCAGCCAGTTCCTGCCCTCACCCACTGGTATATTAACACTTGAAGGTTCTGGGTCTCCAATGAATTCTGTTATCAGTCAGCCTCCGTCTTTCTGAGAAGCTCAGAAGTCCTGATTCAGTGCATCTGTGTGGGATCAGGCCTTTAAAGCTTCACAAGTACCTAGGGACAGTGGTTTCATGGTCTTCTATGGAGAAATTCCATTCCCAGGGACACCTAAGGGGATGAGCTGGCTGCCAGTAGATGCATCCCTGACTACCTGCATCCAAGTAGGGGCCAGTACCTTGGATCCAATTGTGCAGCTCTGAGCAGGATCTGAGGTCTTAGCTACAATGCCTGCAGAGATGCCTAGATGCCCTCGACTCCAGCTCCTGCTCCTGGGCCAGGAGCAAGAGTCCATTGCTGACCACCAACTCCATTGCCTGCTTGACCTTCCCCAGGAAGTAAGAGGAGGGAAAAGCATCCCAGCGGAGTCACCTCCTCCTTCCTATAGGATGCACTGTATCCCCTCCTACTCCAGCCCCATGGGACGCTATTCCCCACTAGTCCCTGCACCCAGGCCCACCTCACAGGCACGAGGCCAGTGGGAGAGGAGAGAACCAGCATACCTGGAGCTGCAGGACCCTCACCGTCAGGCCTTCTTAGCAGACCCTCCACAGAGCTGTCCGGCTGAGCAGGCCTCACAAACCTGCTGTTGTGGCTGAAGAATGTATCTGCTCCTTGTGGCTCCCTCTGCCTGCTCTGCAATCCCATGGTCCACTGCAGGGTAGAGCATGGGCCAGGACTGGGCTTCTATAGCCCACTCTGATCTCAGTTCTCCAACTGCTGCTTCCGTCTTTGCCTGCCCACGGCACCCGAAGAGCCCCTCAGGCCACTTTTCCCATGTTTTCTCCACACTCTCCTCTACTTGAATTCCAAAGAGCTTGAGCAGACCTTCAGGTCTGCCTGCCACTCTGCACAGGCCTGCTGCCCTCTGACAGAGCCTCCTGGAAGAATGTGCGAATTTGCTTCTTAGTTTGGCTGTGTTCACACCTGGAGGGTGTCCAGACTCTTGCCTGGGGCTCATACTTGGCTCTTGCCACTGCTGAACTCTCTGCAAACTCCAGTTTCATCTTTTCAAGGGGCTCTGGTCTTTCCCAGGACACAAGAGACAGATGTCTTAGAGTCTTGCAGAGTCTCAGCTTTCCTGTTATATCCTTGTCCAGGAGTTGTCATTGCTGAGTTCCCCGCGGGGTTTTCCCTGATTTTTATCCTTAACTCTTCAGACAGCATCATTGTATATAAAAGTGACTGGAAAGATTTCAAGACCACGGGCTGATCAAGGAGATTTTTTGCCCAAAAGTGGGCTTCTATGAAATGCTTCTACAGGTTCGTGGTTGAAGAGATCTCCTTGGTTCTTCCTCTGAGCATTGGCTGACAACAGCTGCCAAAAGCCACTTCATGTGATCATTTTTAGACCAGTGGTTTCTTTCCTACACATTATGCCTCCACTGACCTTGACGCATGCCCTGTCCACAGTAGGCTCAAAGCAGGTAGACCAGTAGGCTGTGTGGCATCCAGCCAGATATGTGAGACACCACAGCCAAATTCTACCTAGTTCTCACACCATAGTCACTGGCTCCCTGATAGCCATGCAGGTGGAAGCATGTCTCAGCACTCAGGTCCATTTTAACCAATAACTGGCTCTCTGACAGCCCCTTCATAAGAGTGTGGAAATAGGTCACACACAGTAACACAGGTGAAGCATCTGTCTGGACCCAGCACAGAGTAAGTGCTTAATATGCAAGTCCCTTCTCTTTTTGTTAAGATTGACATCAGTTCTATTTAACATGGAGTTGATATATTCATAACCAGAGAGGAATTCAACTTCCTCTCTTGTGGTTTCAATAATCAAATTTTGAAGAAATCAAGAATAGACATAAAAGAAGCAAAAACATTTAGCAGACACAAAAATGGAAAATTATCTGTTGATGTGTGTGGCACTAGCTTTGACTAGACTAATATATGATGCATTCATGCTGGGAAATTCACTGTATACTGTAAAGATCTATCATAATTCAATGTAAAAATAAGAAAATAAAACAAAGAAATAAAAGACTGTACATAAATTCACTTGCTTTTATTATTATCATCACCATCATTTCATTCTAATACTGTATCCTAAAATACTATTCACTGGAGGATGGAATTTTCCTGCAGAAGTTCCTTTCCTTTTCATAAAGGCAGAGGAGAGTTGTTAATCAATACCAAAAATGAAACCTCAGCCTTCTGCAGGACTTGATATTATTTGAGTATCTCCCAGTAACTCTGTATTTTCCATCTGGTTTGATTTTTCTTCCTCAAATTTACTACTTCCCATGGCCATATTATTTCTGATAATCATCTATCTTCCCAACTAAAATTAAGTCCCATGAAGGCAATATTCAAGTTTTGAGCATATTTAAAAGCTCTTCTTGTGTTTTTAATGTGCAGTCAAGTTTAAGAACATTTCTCAAGCTGCCCCAGGATACAGCAGCAATGTGCTGCTCAAGAGAAGTCAGACTCCATGTGGAGCCCCTGGTTCGAATCCCTGGCCTAGTCAGCCTGACACACTCCAGATATGTGTACAAACGCCCAAAATATGACTGGCTGGTTCGAATCCCTGGTCTAGTCAGCCTGACACACTCCAGATATGTGTACAAACGCCCAAAATATGACTGGCTGGTGGGGTGAAGAAAGAGGAAAGTGGCTCAACCAGACCCTTTGGAAGGTGTTCTTCTCTCTCTCTTGCCATCCTTTACCATCTCTCATACATGTGCTCACTCTATCATTAATCAAGGAAAACAACAATTGAACAATTAAAAGAGAACCATGTCTCTGTTAGGAAGTAGGGAATTAAAATTTGCTTCCTCAAGCAGTAAGTTCTACTAAAATTTACTGCCAGGAAATAGAAGTGAAGGTAGCATGTGGTCTTTATGTTCAGTGAGAGTCGGATCCAAATCAACAGAGACACAATGAGGAAAGTCCCACTGCCCAGAAAAGGGAGGACCTGTGGGAGCAGGGCACCCAAGGCCTACTTGAGGGGCTGACACCCAGAAGGGATTCCAGTCTTTTCCAGGTCAAAAGAAAAAACCTTTTGGGGTCCTGTATTACCTTCATTTTCCTGTTACATCCTTGTAGTACAGGACCTGCACACAAGGAATTTTGGGGCAAAATATACCCTTGAGACAGAAATTAGGGCAATAAAAAGGATGACACAAGGGTCTCTGACATGCAGCCAGTTCCTGCCCTCACCCACTGGTATATTAACACTTGAAGGTTCTGGGTCTCCAATGAATTCTGTTATCAGTCAGCCTCCGTCTTTCTGAGAAGCTCAGAAGTCCTGATTCAGTGCATCTGTGTGGGATCAGGCCTTTAAAGCTTCACAAGTACCTAGGGACAGTGGTTTCATGGTCTTCTATGGAGAAATTCCATTCCCAGGGACACCTAAGGGGATGAGCTGGCTGCCAGTAGATGCATCCCTGACTACCTGCATCCAAGTAGGGGCCAGTACCTTGGATCCAATTGTGCAGCTCTGAGCAGGATCTGAGGTCTTAGCTACAATGCCTGCAGAGATGCCTAGATGCCCTCGACTCCAGCTCCTGCTCCTGGGCCAGGAGCAAGAGTCCATTGCTGACCACCAACTCCATTGCCTGCTTGACCTTCCCCAGGAAGTAAGAGGAGGGAAAAGCATCCCAGCGGAGTCACCTCCTCCTTCCTATAGGATGCACTGTATCCCCTCCTACTCCAGCCCCATGGGACGCTATTCCCCACTAGTCCCTGCACCCAGGCCCACCTCACAGGCACGAGGCCAGTGGGAGAGGAGAGAACCAGCATACCTGGAGCTGCAGGACCCTCACCGTCAGGCCTTCTTAGCAGACCCTCCACAGAGCTGTCCGGCTGAGCAGGCCTCACAAACCTGCTGTTGTGGCTGAAGAATGTATCTGCTCCTTGTGGCTCCCTCTGCCTGCTCTGCAATCCCATGGTCCACTGCAGGGTAGAGCATGGGCCAGGACTGGGCTTCTATAGCCCACTCTGATCTCAGTTCTCCAACTGCTGCTTCCGTCTTTGCCTGCCCACGGCACCCGAAGAGCCCCTCAGGCCACTTTTCCCATGTTTTCTCCACACTCTCCTCTACTTGAATTCCAAAGAGCTTGAGCAGACCTTCAGGTCTGCCTGCCACTCTGCACAGGCCTGCTGCCCTCTGACAGAGCCTCCTGGAAGAATGTGCGAATTTGCTTCTTAGTTTGGCTGTGTTCACACCTGGAGGGTGTCCAGACTCTTGCCTGGGGCTCATACTTGGCTCTTGCCACTGCTGAACTCTCTGCAAACTCCAGTTTCATCTTTTCAAGGGGCTCTGGTCTTTCCCAGGACACAAGAGACAGATGTCTTAGAGTCTTGCAGAGTCTCAGCTTTCCTGTTATATCCTTGTCCAGGAGTTGTCATTGCTGAGTTCCCCGCGGGGTTTTCCCTGATTTTTATCCTTAACTCTTCAGACAGCATCATTGTATATAAAAGTGACTGGAAAGATTTCAAGACCACGGGCTGATCAAGGAGATTTTTTGCCCAAAAGTGGGCTTCTATGAAATGCTTCTACAGGTTCGTGGTTGAAGAGATCTCCTTGGTTCTTCCTCTGAGCATTGGCTGACAACAGCTGCCAAAAGCCACTTCATGTGATCATTTTTAGACCAGTGGTTTCTTTCCTACACATTATGCCTCCACTGACCTTGACGCATGCCCTGTCCACAGTAGGCTCAAAGCAGGTAGACCAGTAGGCTGTGTGGCATCCAGCCAGATATGTGAGACACCACAGCCAAATTCTACCTAGTTCTCACACCATAGTCACTGGCTCCCTGATAGCCATGCAGGTGGAAGCATGTCTCAGCACTCAGGTCCATTTTAACCAATAACTGGCTCTCTGACAGCCCCTTCATAAGAGTGTGGAAATAGGTCACACACAGTAACACAGGTGAAGCATCTGTCTGGACCCAGCACAGAGTAAGTGCTTAATATGCAAGTCCCTTCTCTTTTTGTTAAGATTGACATCAGTTCTATTTAACATGGAGTTGATATATTCATAACCAGAGAGGAATTCAACTTCCTCTCTTGTGGTTTCAATAATCAAATTTTGAAGAAATCAAGAATAGACATAAAAGAAGCAAAAACATTTAGCAGACACAAAAATGGAAAATTATCTGTTGATGTGTGTGGCACTAGCTTTGACTAGACTAATATATGATGCATTCATGCTGGGAAATTCACTGTATACTGTAAAGATCTATCATAATTCAATGTAAAAATAAGAAAATAAAACAAAGAAATAAAAGACTGTACATAAATTCACTTGCTTTTATTATTATCATCACCATCATTTCATTCTAATACTGTATCCTAAAATACTATTCACTGGAGGATGGAATTTTCCTGCAGAAGTTCCTTTCCTTTTCATAAAGGCAGAGGAGAGTTGTTAATCAATACCAAAAATGAAACCTCAGCCTTCTGCAGGACTTGATATTATAGTACTCTCTGACAAATTCACCACGTTCCTAGTGATTGTTCTCTTTCCCAGCATTATTCAGAAAGGCCAATTAGTTTTCTATGGAATCCAGCTGTCTGCTAGAAGCTTGCAAATATCTTAGTTTCCTTGGCAATGTCTGTGGATTTCTGTGCATCACATGGGAAGATTAAATAAGGCCTCTGGAGAGTTTCTGCTACCACGAGCTTTTGGTCAACCATGAAGACATTCTCCTGGGAAGCCATTAAAAGACCCAGAGTGTTAAAGTCCAGAGCTCAGCTGGCTGATAACGAACGGCAGTCTACTGACTAGCCCATCTAGGACTTGCCCTGTAATCTGAATTCTGTCCTACACAAGTGACATTTGTCCTGCAGCCTCATCCCTGTTGCTCCCCTGTGACTTCCAGGACAGACAGTGCTTGCCTTCAGCATCTCTTTAGACCAATTTAAAGGCTGGCATCATGACTCTTCCTTTTGTCTCTGCAAGTAGCGATTTTAAAGCCACTTATTTCATTTTGCATTTGATGTGAAAGGAAAAGCAAGTGCTATTTAAAATACCTGTTGAACAGGTAATAAAATCTGTGACTCATTAAATCTATCCCTGGTTTCCCAAGGCCTGCCCAAGTCTGAACAGTTCCCCGCATTAAACAACTCGACTGCCTTTAACCACCCTTGATTGTTGTCTAATAGAGCAAGACACTCCTCAGACTCCCTGATTACATTATACAGAGAGATCACACGTAATGCAGCCTATATTTTTCAATACCTGCTAACCTCTAAGAGTGGCATCTTTGGTCATGAGAAGAGAACTTGCATCTTGTGCGTTATCCACAAGGCAATCTTAAAAATTACAAAGCTCTCGTCATAGGAAAAGTAGAGGTCTTGTTCTGGTCTCTGTGGCCCTGGGAGTCTAGCTCTGCTTTTGGGCCTCGCACTTCATTCTTCTAATGATTTCTAGAACTCTAGGAAGTTATCACAACCAAGCTCCAGACCACAATGAGTATTCTTCCTGGTTTTTGCCATTGTGTCACTGTAGACAGTGAAGAGTAGGCTTTCCATACCTACATTCTGTAGAAAGTCCAGCCTTTGAAGACAATGCCTCCTGGACTGTAAAGTGGATCTGTGAAGGAACCAGGTGATTTTCTTTGTCAGAAGTCATTTTTCCTGGCTGCCACAGGATATTAAGTTCATCTTTCCTAGTTTGATTTATTCTCCTTCAGATGCCCAAGAAATCTGTCCTCACTCCCATTTTCAGCCAATCTCTTCTGGCTCTTGTTGTTCACACCATGTTAGAGATCTCATTTTACGTGACGTCTACCAGGTTCTCAGTACATCACCGTAAAATGAGCAAGGAACTAGGATGCCCACCAGTCAGCCAGCACAGACAAGAGAAGGCTTGCTTTGTCATCTACTTGGGGAAGTTAAAGTTCTCATTTTCATGCAAGAAACAGACTAATGTAATGATGACCTCAGATAATAGAAGATATCAGAAGAGAGAAAGGGAACAGGAGACATTTAGAAAGGTTTTATAGGAAGGAATAGATTTACACAGAATTATATTTCATTATATTTTGGCAGTTCAACAAGAGGTGAGGCAATCCAACAGAAGTGGTTTGGGAACTAGTTTTTTTTTTTTTTTTTGGAGAGATTTTCACTGTAGGGTGTGTGCACTCGCCAGACAGACAGAGACATAGAGACAGAAAGCGAGAAATCACCCCCCAGGGGGGATGGTCACCCCGCAATCCCTTCTCCTCCATTCTCCTCTCAGGATCTTGGGCACGCACACACACGCCCGGCGTGAGTTTTAAGCCACCGGGTCTGGGACATGAACCGCGGTCGACTACATGAGAGTCCAGCGACATAGCCATTATGCTAACTGCTGGTTCCCTGGGAACTAGTTCTACGATACAATGTTCTTGTCTGAATTTAGAAACTTAACCTTCCTTATTCTGATTTCCTTATCTCTTAAATAAAGACAATGATGTTTACCTTGGGGAGTCATTGTGAGTATTAGTAAGATGATCTATGTATAATTTAATACAGTTTCTGACCATAATAAATAACAAACCTATAGAAATGATTAATGCTGCCGCTGCCACTGCTTTTCGTAACAGTTGTGTTAGTTACTGAGGAAATGAACACAATCGGCCCGACAGAGTAAATGTGGCAAATGGATGTAGAGGAAAGCACAGCCACTGAACTAGCCTGAATGTGAAGGCACTTGAAGTAGGACACAGAAAACTGATTCTGAAGCAAGGACTACTGTGTATTCTTGAGAAAGATGTGAATTCAGTTTCTATATATATTTTTTAAGAAGTGAATATTAAAACACTGAATAGAGGCAAAGAATCTTCTATTCCCTGAATAACTACTAAATGGTTGAGGCTTTGAAATTCATTAGCATCTTCATTTTCTTGTGGGTAGAACAGGAGCTACAAGAAAAAGCCATTCTACCTGACTCCAACCCAACTTACTTTGTAAAATATCACAGCATCTCTGTGGAAGGTTGCCTCTTAGATTCAAACTTTTGCCAGAACGGGATCAGCAAACTACAGCCCATGGGCTCCCATTCTTATAAATGAGACGTTATTGGCATGCAACAATGCCTCACGGGTCTGCATCGTCTCTGGCGGCTTTGGCCCCAGGATGCTAGAGTGAAGAAACTACCACAGATCAAAGCCGAACACGTCTGCCACTGACCCTTCACAGCAGAAAGTGTGCCTGCACTGTGGCTTGTATACAGTGAGGCCCTTCCCCACCATCTCTGTCCTCTTACTGGTTCTACCTCCTACATAGTAACATTTCTACATCAGTGCATAGATTTGGTATTCTGCATTGACACGGACACAGCCTCCTTGTGATAGAGAAAGGGACGGCCCTAATGCCATTGTTCTTACTTTTTCAGTCTTCTTTCACATGAACGACCCACATGGAAGACCAGATAGCATAGTCCCGCTGCAGCTGTAAGCTCTAAGTGTCCCCTCTGCCCACAATCCTTGTGTGCATTTCCACCTGTCACATGCTACCATCCTAAGCCCAGAGCATATGTCAAAATCTCTCAGCAAACCCTCTGTCCACTCTTCTCCAGCCAGAATCTAACTCTCCTCCTCAATTCACAAAGCACTAGCTGCCCCTTCTGGGCTTCTTTAGAAGCCTCCTTAAATAAACACATGCACAGCTGTTATTATAGTCATGTTCCTATGTCTCATTTTCCCTGCTCAACTGAAAACTCCTTGAAGGCAAGATTGTATCACATCCATCTTTTACCACTGGCCATACTCAGTGCTACGTAGTACATTTGTAATACATACCTACGTAATAGGTAGCCACATAATGGGTCATGGTCACACTGCAATCCCTTCTTTAATTCCTTAGCCCATTAGGATTTAGAGCATGCACACATATATGTTCCAAGTCATCAGAGCCAGGACTAAAACCACAGTCAGTCACAAGAGATCCAACTGCCTTAACTTCAGGTTAGGGGCTAGCCCCATAAGACCTTTAAAAAGAATACAGGAATAGGCTAGCAGACGACATGGTGGTAGAGGTACTGGACTCCTCCATGGCCAATCATGTTTCAATCAGACCTGGTGTCTTGCTTTCTCATTTTCTTTCTCTCTCTCTCTCTTTTTCTGTGTGTGTGTGTGTGTGTGTGTGTGTCTTTCTAGTAAATGCACATGCTCTAAAGCAAATAAAAAGTAGTAATAATAATAAATTAAATAAGTAATTATTTAAAAAAATACAGGAACAACCTCGTGGATTAAATAGCAAATAATCTGAATATATTACAATATCAGATAAAAAGTTATATAAAGTCATATTTATATTAGTAAGTATAAAATAGAAATATTTTCTAATTCCTAAATTTTATTTTTCATTTTATTTGCAAAAGAAGTAAGGTAATTTTAAGTCTAGCTTGTGCATTTTGTCTTGCCTGGAATTTTCCCTATCATCTTAATGATGGAAGATGTATCTTAAAATCACTGATTTTACTAGGCCAGGCTATCATTCTTACCAAATAATAAAGATGCTAAGGATGAGACTGTAAGTCATGGAAAGATTTCTCTGCAGAGCCGCAACCCCTGTCCCTCTCTAACCATAGCCCTTTCTCAACTAGCAGGTAAAGCTAATCATGAAAAATATGTTGACAAGTTTATATTAAATCACCTAACTTCCTCATTTTTGTAGTATTTTATTTAATATTTTGCCAATTATATTTTATTCGGCACTTTGTTATTGGATCTATACCTCTAAACTGTATGTTATCTTCATGATTTTGTTGTTTGTAACTACTAAAAGCCAGATAGAGCATATTCAGTTGTATTATCAAACACTGGCTTAAAGATTTACATAAACTGTTTACATATGAGAACAAATTTTGAAAAACATATTTTTTAATAAAAATCATCTGAGAGCCCAAAGAAGTAGAATTTCAAAATTATTTAGTAAGAAAAATCTGCTAATCTCTCCTAATTCTTCTGGCAAAGTTATGGAAATACTTTTTTTAATCCCTAGGGAAAAAACATAACTGGACCTTTTTGGTTAGGAAACCATTTTTCTTAGGAGATGTAAGAAGACATTGGGAGGGACCAGCAGTTAGCATAATGGCTATGTCGCTGGACTCCCATGTAGTCGACCACGGTTCGCGTCCCGGACCTGGTGGCTTAAACTCACGCCAGGAGCGTGTGCGTACGTGCCCAAGATCTCGAGAGGAGAATGGAGGAGAAGGGATTGCGGCATGACCATCGCACCTGGGGGGTGATTTCTCGCTTTCTATCTCTCTGTCTCTGTCTGGCGAGCGCACGCGCCCTATAGCAAAAAGCCTCTTCAAAAAAAAAAAAAAAAAAAGAAGAAGACATTGAGAGACTTAGAAAGTGGTTGTAATTTCCAGGAATACCTTTATAATTTCAAGGATAGAGAAATGCAGGTCTATTTTCATAGAGGTCCAAGGTCTACTTTCATAGAGGTCCAACGTCCACTCGGAGACATTGTGCCCAAGTTGTGGGCACTTAGAAATTTTGGTCATGCTTTGGGGACACCATTGCAAATGCAATAAAGGCTTGAACTATTGGGGCACCAGGACAATGGAGGCACAGAGTGAACCTACTTGACATAATCCAACCCACTCCACTTACACCTTATAAGACCTTACACAAAGGGAAGCTGTTGTCTAACCTGAGAAAACTGCTCCCCTCAGTGGACCCCTCAACAACCAAGGTGACCAGGTCATTTTATTTCAACAGCAGAAGAAATTCAACTGAAAAAAAGTGTTTTTCATGGTGTTTTGAGCAAGCCTTTGATTGTTTCTGCTCGGGGCATTAAGCACCCAGTTCTGACACCTTGAGTTAACCAAGCACTCTACAGAGAGAAGTAGGATGAAAGGAAAGGGAACTTGAGAACACTGAAAGGAAGAAAGTCAGCCTTACAGGAAGCGAGATGCATGTTGGAAATCATTTAATTTTAACATTAGATGAAGCTGAATGTATCCATTGTGCTCATATACCAAAATACTTGAAACTGGACAATTTATAAAGAATAAAAATGTATTTCTTACAGTTCTGGAGGCTAGGCAGTCAAGGATACAGGCACCAGTAGATCAGGCATCTGGCAAGAACTACTTTCTGCTTCTGACAATGGCACTTTGTTGCTTCACATGCGGAAGGTGGGCAGGCAAAGGGGACCAACGCACTCCCTTGAGCCCTTTGTAAGACCCCAGTCTTATTTAGGATGGCTGTGCTCTTGTCACTTAATCACCTCCTAAAGGTCCCATATCTTAATACTACCACATTGGCAATTAAGTTTCAGTTTTGTGAGACACATCCAGATGGCAACATTTATAAACACACAAAGTGAGGAGTGTCTTCTCTAAAATTAAGAATTCAAAAACCTGTAGCTAAAAACAATCTAATTGCTCCTGGAACAGATCCAGTCATTTTGACTATGATCACCTGCAAGAAATTATATGTGTATCGCCAAGATTTCTTCCTGCTCAGTGGAATGTGTGCTTATCCCTCTGGTCTGTCACTGAAACCTAAATCTATACCATTAGGATTACATTCCTTAGTAATCAGCATTTTCCTACCTTAGCATTTTTGTGACTCACAAACTTTCAAAGTATTTATAAGCTCACTTAATCTCCATAAAAACTCAGACAGACCATATTTTTATCCCGTTATTTAGATGAATTAGTAAAATTCACAAGTTGGAGAGTTTGAACTCGAACTCGCCTCTAATGTATGGATATTCTTGGAAGTTCTGACATGTGGAAAAGTAATCACACGTGCAATCATAAGTCAGTGCATTATAACTAAGAAGTAAGAATAGGATTTTTAAAAGATATAAAAGAAAGAGTGACCCTGTTTGGTGGGCTCTGGTAGCCAAAACCAGGAAAAGATTGTAGACCTAAAGGTGTAGAGGTAGCTTGGGCCAACTGCATCTGCTTGGGCTTCTAACCCGAGCTGTCTAATGGGAAAGCAGTGTTTTCTATGCAGGGTAGAATTGTTTCTCCCTTTGACAACTAGACAACCATTCTCTGAAATACACACACACACACACACACACACACATATATACACACATACATATATATATATGCACACACACATAACACACACACACACACACACACACATATATATATATACACACACAGAGAGAGAGAGAGAGAGAAAGGTGGAACTATTAGTGAACTCCAGACTCTTCCATTTAGAACTCTTAGCCTTCCTTCATTTCAACTAATATCTCCATTTTTTATCTGTCAGTATTAAGAAAAGAGAAAGATTACCCATCTGAAGGCAGCTGCCATCCAATTAACACTTGACTCTGAGTAATAAATCATATCCCAGATTTTATTGACAACCTGTAGGACATTATCTTTCCAATGGCACTTGCCATGACCTTTACCTCCAAATGGTTTAAAAGAGGTTCAAGTACAGCTATTCAGAGACGGCCGCACTCCCCGTAGTGACATATCCAGCCTAATGCGAGCAAGTGCCAAGCACAATATGGAAAGGGCATGCTTCGCTTGAAATACAATTACTGTTGATTAAGTATCATCCAGCATCTCGTGGATACACAATCTATTTTTAACATGCATATTTAAGATCCAATTGAACTGGATTTCCTTTCTCAAGAGTTCATTATTGCTACCTTTTTTTCCCCAAAGAAAAATCTAATGTTTTATAATGCATTTTGTGTAGAACACTGTTCTAACACCAAAAAATTCTGTTAAATGTCAGAAGAATTTAGAGCCTTGTTGTTGGAAATCACATGCTCAGGATGTTATGAGTATTTAAATCTTAGGAAACTTTAATAACCAATGAGTGTGAAAATCTTTTAGAAGTCCCTGTTTGGATGTAGAACGTGATATGATCACTGACTTTTTAAAATCAGTAAATGTACTTGTAAAGCAAGGGAAAGACCTGGAGTGCTTTTTCTTGGGTGCCATATAAGCACCCAATGTATTCTTATACATTTCACAGATTGCATGAATATTAGCATTTGTTCTCATTCATTCATTCCAACAGTAATGTCTGTAGGGTTGGTAAAATAATTTGCTATCTTGTCTTATCCTGTGATTACTAAAAGAAAAACAGGATTCTAGAAGCAGATGACTTTAGGAGACACGAAAAGAAGTTCAACATGGGTTAAATGCATATATAGACACCTACACACACACACACACACACACACACACACACACACACACACCACAGAGTTACCCAACTTTTAAAGAATAGAAATCCCAAAAGGCATTTTTCCTTCTAGTTAAATGTTAGATTGTGCTAGAAAACATCCCCATTCCTAACAAGTATCTTATTTTCCTTCCAAGAATGTTGTAAACCTCACTAATTACTTGCCTTTGCTAGTCCTTAGTTAAAGTCCGAAACATATAAAGCCTGATGGGGCAGACAGTAAAATATTCAACAAAGAGCTGTTGTGGAGACTAGATAATTAATCTCAGAAGTAAAAAGACGAAAAAGCAAGGAAAGGATATAATCAGGGGAAAAGACTTTTGAACTCCATACAAAGATGCTACCAAAACTTACAAAGATGATAACATAACCCCAAACCAGACATCTTCACTGATTCATTTAATTAAAACAATATATGTACCAAGTGTCTTCTATTTGCCAGACCCCCTACTCGGCTTTGAGGACAGAGAAATGAATATGTATTTCCTCACTCATTCTGAGCTCATAACGTAGGGAAATATGCTGAACTGTAAATGCAACACAAAGAATAATCCTTGGTCAACAATCATAAATATTTGAGAGATCAGTTTTCTCTGTGTTATATTAATATATATACTATATATATATGTATATATATATGTGTGTGTGTGTTTGTGTGTGTGTGTGTGTGTGTATAATGTACTTATACATGAATTCAACAGTACAATTAATCTGGGTAAGCTGTTAAAATTGATGATTCGTAAATCGAATTTGAAGAAGGAAATGGACAAGAACTGGGAAGCAAAATTGGGGTCAGCGTCTCAGGAAAGCCTATCACGTGATATGATAAAGAAGCTAGAGAATCTGACTGTGTACAAAAGGGAAGAACTACACATTATTTAGTAATTTAAATATATAATCAAAAGTTTAAGAAGAGATGGTAAAGTGAATAAAAACTCAGTTCATAAAAAGACCTTACTTAAGGTATTCCAAATCTCTGTCCTTATTTCCAGAGTAATTATTGATTTATTTGACAATACAATTTTGAAACAGTGCCTGAGTTTAGAGTTAATTTAATTAGTATGCTCTTGGAGGGTAACTTTAACTGTCCCTCCCTGATCTAAAATATAGATAACACAATTCTAATGTATGAGATAACTTCGAGAAGTAATGAGATAAAATATAGAGAGGCCAAGCTAAAGCGTGATACTACAATACACTAACCAAATGTTGGCTCATTCAGTTGCTAAAGACGAGCTCCCTCGGCGGTTAGCACAGGAAATCTTTCAGTCTCCTATTACTAACACGTCATAAAGCACAAAACATAATGATATTTGATGACGTGACTTTTATGTGTAAGATTCACTGTGTGTTTGTGTGTGTGTGTGTGTGTGTATAATGTACTTATACATGAATTCAACAGTACAATTAATCTGGGTAAGCTGTTAAAATTGATGATTCGTAAATCGAATTTGAAGAAGGAAATGGACAAGAACTGGGAAGCAAAATTGGGGTCAGCGTCTCAGGAAAGCCTATCACGTGATATGATAAAGAAGCTAGAGAATCTGACTGTGTACAAAAGGGAAGAACTACACATTATTTAGTAATTTAAATATATAATCAAAAGTTTAAGAAGAGATGGTAAAGTGAATAAAAACTCAGTTCATAAAAAGACCTTACTTAAGGTATTCCAAATCTCTGTCCTTATTTCCAGAGTAATTATTGATTTATTTGACAATACAATTTTGAAACAGTGCCTGAGTTTAGAGTTAATTTAATTAGTATGCTCTTGGAGGGTAACTTTAACTGTCCCTCCCTGATCTAAAATATAGATAACACAATTCTAATGTATGAGATAACTTCGAGAAGTAATGAGATAAAATATAGAGAGGCCAAGCTAAAGCGTGATACTACAATACACTAACCAAATGTTGGCTCATTCAGTTGCTAAAGACGAGCTCCCTCGGCGGTTAGCACAGGAAATCTTTCAGTCTCCTATTACTAACACGTCATAAAGCACAAAACATAATGATATTTGATGACGTGACTTTTATGTGTAAGATTCACACTAACCTAATAAAAGAAAATTCTCTAAATTATGATTTTATAAATCTGCTTTGCAATAGCCCCCACAGGAATTAAAGCAAGTCTTACATGATTCAATCACAACAGGGTAAGTGTGCCTTCTGGGCCCAGAGAATGCCTTCGCGTTGGTGTTGCATTCAGCATGCCTTGCTCATTGCTGGACGTGGCTCGCCACAGAAGCAACTGGCTAGTAAACCAGGCTCTTGACACATGCTCTTTGGTTTTTTGTTGTGTTTTCATTCTGCTTCTTTTGGGTATTTTCCCCTCTTCTGCTTACTGCCATTCCTTACTGTCCTGCCTAGGTGTTGTATATGGTGATCACGTGATAAAGATCCATGATGAGTATTTCCTAAATTCAGCAAAAGGACAAAAGGACGGGGGAAGCAGGCTCTCTGTACAGCCCCTCTGTTCTCTCCCTGTGAGCACTGGCCCCTCGAATCTCAAAGCGAGGCCCCTGTGGATTTCTCACTCCCTCCTTGGAGCCAGGCAACACTCCTCCATTCAGCATATTCAGAGCTTCCTGTCTCCCCTACCCCTCCAGAATTTGCCATGCTGTGTCCTGGGAGGAGATAGAGGAGTGACCTTTCTATGTCAAGGTCACCCCAGGAGTAGGCTGGGCTCCTTTGCACAGAAGAGCATGGATTCTTGAGGCACATGATGTGGTTCCTCCCGCCCTCCTCCCCAGAATGGATGATAGCATTTCTCTCGCAGCTGTGCAGGACTTTAATGAGGCATTTGCTGTCCAAGGTCATGCTCTTGAGCACAGGTGTTTGACCTCTACAAAAATGGGGGTGTCCTGCCATGAGGAAAGAAAGCTGCTCGCCTCAGTAAACAACACATTACCACCACAGTAATGAGTAGAAAACGGGAATGTGAGAAGCAGGTCTTCACAACAGGAGCAGGTAATTTATGGACAGGAACAAAAAGATAATGAAATAATTCAGTTCTGCTTTGGTTTTCCCAGAACTCATAAATATCATATGCGGTATTTTTTCATGCAGTAAGAAAACCCCAGAACACAGAGCTGAAAAATACAAACCTATTTTATTAAGCTATATTCATTCCAATTCAACAAACGTTTATTAAACAAAACATTATTGAGCATCTATCATGTTTCTATTCACTTTGTTTATTATTAATACAGTCCCTGACTTAGTATTTCTTTTTGCTTTATAATTTACATTTTCACAATACTAACCTCTGCTTAATTTGCCCTCCTTTCTCACTTGCAATCAAAGGGTTGCTATGAAGTTAGTGTTTCCCCATGATGAAGCTTAGCTTAGCTACTTCCTGGAGGTCTGCTTCATGAATGACGCAGGCAACCACGTACTTCGCTAAAAGATAAGTGGCCTCTGGTAAGCAGCCACCTTTCTCAGTCTCTATTTTCCAAATTTCTGCACATGTTTTTCAGGCTAATTTGCTCACAGACTGACTAGTGAACTGGTGAGATTCACACCTTCCATCCTTCATACATCCACTCATGCCGTGGACCAGTACTAGCCGAGTCCAAACGTCAGGGCAGGTGGTTCGCTAGGGACTGGGGTTAGCAGGGAGCAATCAGGAGGGGGTAGTCCCTTGTGGGGTTGACAGTCTGTTTCTGATGGCATGTGGGTTTTGCAAATAGAGATTTCACAGAGTGAAATCTATGCAACTCTGGCAACCTGGCAGGAAAATGAGGGTGTGTGGTTGCAGCATTTGCCTGGGATGGAAGCCGACTGTGTGTTCGGACCAGGGTTCCTCCACTGTCTTGGGAGCTTTAGTTTGTTCATGCCAATCCATAGTCACTTCATGGCTAAAGATAGTACCTTCATGGAGCTGGTGTGAGGAGAACAGAGACAAAGCAGACAAAGCTCGTGGTACCAAGTACAAAGCACTCCCTGCTGTAGACTGCTGTTACTTTGTCTAGACTTTCAGCCGAGGATTTGACCTCCTTGGACCTGCACTGGGATGACAAACTGCCAGCCTGCAGTCAGCTGCCTGCTGGTGGTGAGTGTACATGCAGTACTAGTTCTATGCTATAGCACTGATTAAAAATAGATGTTAATTCCCCACAGGACAAAACTAAATCTGTGCACCTGCGTGTTCCCATCTTGCTAGGTAAGGCCTGTCAGCTCCCTGACAATGTGCTCTTCAAACATGTTTCATCTCTACCCGGGCTCACCCATGTCTACAAAGGAATTTGGGAGCCAGTCCCCCTGAAGAGGAGAACTTGCTCATTAGACAAGTTAGGAAGGCACTGTCACTATAATTGTCATACGCCTACTTTATTGGTTCTAAGACTTCAATTGTGATTTTTTTTTTAAGTTCCTAGAGATTAGAAGAGATGCTGTCTGCTATCAAAGCTCTTCCCAGTGTGAACTCTTGGGCAAGGTGGGGGAGCCAGGGTCAGGGAGGCCCTTCGCAGGGGCATTCCGCCCTACCCTGCACTCAGACACTGAGAGCTTTATTTTGAAGTTAGAATTCCTTGGCATTTGTGGGCATTTAAGTCCTGTGCTCTGTTTCTCTCCTGTGAATTCAGTGCATTTCTATTAATTTACAGGGTGATTTAAGAATCTTAACATGTCATGGTGTTGCCAGCTCAACCTAATGGTTAGTGGTACAGGGAAATATTTCAAGGATCTTTCTATGGTTCATTAGAAGCTGAATATTCCACTCTCAAACTAGATTCCAAATTCCTAAGAAGGAATTGAAGGCTTTTGAACTTTCTACCCTACAGAAAAATGAAAACACACCTGCAACTGAGGATCCAGTGATGGTGGCTAAACAAAGCATGCAGAGCCAATGAATGCCCTGGCCGGGACCCCTGTCAGGATCAGGAGGGACTCCTGAGTGGCTCACTGTGTTTCTCACGGCTCACCAGACCGAAGGTGACCCAGTGCTGATCCCAGAGCACACTGAGGAGCTGCCTACAGCTCTGAATGGGCTTGGAGCTGGTGGGGAAGCAAGGTGTGACCCTGAGGTCCCATCATTGCTGAGCCCCAGTCGCACGGGGAATGCACCCACTGGGGCCGGAGAGAAAGGCTGGGCCTCTGCACTCTGCCCTCTTCCAGCCACATCCCTCCCCTCCATTCCTCGGGGTGTGAATCACCCTTTCATAACCCCGTAAGGCATCGTAAATAGGAATATTATCCAAGATTCCATCTCCTCCTTCTTTTTCTCTTCCTCTCTCTCACAATCCTTTCTACTCCCACGAATTAAACGTTGTCTTAATGTCATGATTAATGGCACAAGTTCTGCTGCCAGGCTGCTCTACTGCGGTGTAGCTGTGTAACCAGGGAAATCCCGCTTTTTTGTTTTGTTTTGTTTGGGTTTTGTTTTGTTTGTTTATTTGTTTGTTTGTTGAGAGGTTTTTTGCTTTAGGGCACATGCACTAGCCAGAAAGAGAAAGAAAGCAAGAAATCACCACCTAGGAGGAATGGCCATGCCACAATCCCTTCTCCTCCATTCTTCTCTCAGGATCTTGGGCACACATGCACATGTGCCCAGTGTGAGTTTAAGCCACTGGGTCCAGGATTCGAACCACGGTCAACTACATGGGAGTCCAGAGACACAGCCATTATGCCAACTGCTGGTACCTGTTTTGTTTGTTTTCTGTTGCCTTTTTGTATTTAGTGTTTTTTTTTTTGTTTTTGTTGTTTTGTTTTGTTTTGCTTTGTTTTGTTTTTTGTCTTTGCCATAGGACACACAAACTTGCCGGAGAAAGACAATGAGAGGAAAAGTGAGAAATCACCCACCAAAGGGGATGGTCACGCTGCAGTCCCTTCTCAACTCTCCTCCTGTGATTTTGGGCACACACACACATGCGCATCATGATTTTCAAGCCGCTAGGTCCAGGACTTGAACCACAGTTGACCATGTGGGAGTCCAGCACCACAACCATCACACTACCTGTTGGCCCCAGGCGAGTCCTCAAAAATCTCAGCTTCTTCATTTTAAAATATGGGCAATAACAGTACCTGTTTATGTGGGATTATTATGAAGAATAAGCGAATCGATAGGTGCCCCGTGCTAAGAATAGTGCCTGCATAAGTACAGTCATTTGTAACAGGATTACTATTGACATTTCTGAAAGCCGATGACTCTCCAGTCCTGCTCTACACTAATAAATCTGACATTCGCCCCAAGTCCACAATATAAATCCACACTCTTTGCGTATCCCAAATCCACTCTTTTGGAAGCATTTCCCAGCCCAGTTATGGCCCTCCTTTGCCATTTCCCACGCCAGACCCCGGTAGTCCTCTTGCTTCCTCACTCCCTTCACCTCTGTTCACAGCCCAGGACAGCTCTGGGCTTCCCTTAGTTCTTCTCCTGCCTCAGCCCCTGGCCGAATGATCATGGCCACTGTAGGTCTCCTTCCACAAACCGAGACCTCCATCCCTCGCTGCCTCCAGATGCAAACCTGACCTCTGATCACTGACTAATTCTACTTATAAGAAAGCAGTGGATTGGGACCAGCAGATGGCATTGTGGTTACTTCACCGGACTTCTACATGTCTGACCACAGTTTGAGTTCCGAACCCAGTGACTGAAAATCATGCTGGACACATACGCATGCATGCCTTAGATTCCAAAAGGAGAATGGAGAAGGGATTGTGGTGTGGCCATCCCCCATGGGGGGTTAATTTCTCACCTTCCCTCTCACTGTCTCTGTCTCTTTCTCTCTCTGGCAGGTGCACACACCGTAGGACAAAATCTTCTACAAAAAGACAAAGAAAGTGGCGGACACACACAGCCAGGCTGGTGTTTCCTCCCCTTACTATGTGTGCACATGGTGTGTGTGTGTGTGTTGTGAATGCACATGTGTGTGCACATATTGCATGCATGTATGTACACATGTATATACATATGTGTGCTTGTATTATGTACATATCTATGTGCATGAGCATGTGCACAGGTGTATGCATAGGGTGTATGTTCACATGGGTGCATGTGCACATGTATGTGTGAGCTCATGGGGGTGTGTTTGTGTGTACTTGTGTTGTGTGTGAGCATGTATCTATGAGTGTGTGTTACCAGCCAAGCAGCAAGGCAGATTCTTCTGTGTCTGGTGCCTGTTATTTTAGCATGGCCCGGGAGTCTCACGTCTCCAGCGCCTCTTCTCAATCACTGTCCCAAAAGCACGATCTCCTTCCCAGGAATTCTGGCAGCAGGGCCCTTGTCAGAACAGTTTCTCCCTCTAACAGTAATTCCAGTTGTGCCTTCTGGGAAGCGTACCAGCATACGGTTCCACAGTACGGATTACGTATTTACAAGACTGTCCCCCCAGGTTGCCCCAAAAGTAATGAGATCCCTCTAGCTCAGGGCTTCCATGTAGCTCTCTTCTTCCTCACCCCCGTTAGGTCCTATTCATTCTACCATCTCCCTTCCTTTGGTGTGAACCTTTCTAGGACTCTCCTACAGAGTACGCTCCTCTTCTCTGGACCACGACGTGCCACTGCCCAGGCAGTCACCGCACGATTCCAGTAGGCACCACTTCCTCACCGTCAGCTTGGACACTTGTGAAGCTCTCTGCAGTTCAGCAGAGTGCAACTCACATGGCCGGAAGCTTTCTTTTGTTCTTCAGCAAAGAACATTCCTCTTTTCATTTCATTTTTTCTTTCCTGTTTGCTTTACTCACGTGACCTCCATGCATCTGAGGAGCAGGGAGCATGCTGTCTACACCAACACACCTCGCACATTTCTGGGCACAAGCAGCTCTCTGCAAATTTGGTATAAGTGAGTGCACTAACCATGTAACTAATAGATTGCAAATCCTCCACTCTCTCCTTGATCACACCGTTCATGTAGTGAAGATTTGCGACAATTGTTCTACACACTTAAGCATCAGGGAGAGAGAGAGAGAGAGATGGGGGAGGCAAATAAATACCCAGGAAAAGAGCAAGTGTAATCAAACTTGGTAGCCCTAGAAGAGGAGCTCTGCCAACCACCACACGCGGGCCTGCAGGTTCCCGCAGCTTCAGCCACAGTCTGCAGCCTGTAGAGGACAAGTTTCTAAGATAAAGCAGGCAGGTAAACAGACAGCCTCAGAAGTGGTGGGCCTTGGGGGAAATGTTGGCTTATGGTGCTTCACCCTGCAAAGGTCAAAAGAGTCCCCAGTGGAGGCTGTCGTCACGAGGACGCACAGCCTTCCCAGGCAGAGATGAGCTGCCCAAGCTCCGGCTGCAAGCCTGCCCAGGGCCTAGGCTGGTGGAACAGAACCAGGCGGTCACTGTTCCAAATTAGCAAATGGCTAGACCAGCTGAGAGAAGCGTTTAGTAAAAAAATGCTACCTTTAAATCTTAGACCTCGTACTCTCAATCTACATCAGGTTAACAAGATGAAGACGCATCCTGGCTCCACTCAGCTGTTCAGACTTACAATTTTTCATGCATTACAGCGGAGCACTGAGCCTGCCCAGAGATCGCAGCCGCCATGAGGTGCCTGGCACAGGCCCAGCCTGCATGGTGGGCTTGTCTCCTCATTTCGGACAGATTGTTTAGACACATATTATAACTAAAAGCAAGTCCATCATCTCCTGGCTTCATAATACCCCAAATTTTCAGAGAGCACAGCAGTTGGGAGGGATGCAGGGGCAAGGATGCGATGAGCGGCTAGACACAGAGCCAGCCGGCTCCCAGCTCTCCACCCCCAGGACGTATCAGCTCAGGCTCCAAGAACTCCAAAGAATCCTTTGCTACTTTAGAGGGAAAGGGAAGGACAACATAACCTATTTACTGTAGCATAGTAACACAGTTACTCCAGCCGAAGCACAGAGGCTGACAGAGGCGGGTGACAGAATGTCTGCTAAGGGAGAATGAACAGGATCCTGAAATACCTATTTGCGGAAAGTCTTGCTAACAGGCCAAGAGCCAGCTAAGATCGCTCGTGTAAATACCTCCCAGGATGTCGTCCCTGATTAAGGATGCGTGAGGGCTATTGAGTTTTGAATTAGATTCACTTTAATAAAACAGTAGAATGTTCTTATCTGATTGCACCTGTATTGATCTTGTTAAAGAGGTCTACCCTTGGATCCGGGTCAATGATTTTACATAAACTTACTAGGGACTCAGACCTATCGTTAGCTTTTAGATTTTCGTAGGCCATACAATTTGTTAGAGTTGCAAAATCTAAGGACGTTAAGAACATGACTTTTGTTGATGAATAAAGTTTGTTTTTAATTTTTTATCAGTTCATTTTTTGCCTAGGTCATATTTTTCCTAATCTTCCTTGGCTGTATACTTGAGTACTTTTTAAAAACTGTATAAGATAATTTTATTTCAATTGCTTTTAATCTTTCCTTACATAGGGTCTTGCTATGCCATAGTCCTCCTCACTCAGCCTCCCAGGCTGGGGTTACCCATGAGTACCACTCCCAGCTTGTAGGGTGGACCAGGAAGCCAACCCAACCTCCCACATGGCCTCAGCCTGCCAGGTAGCAGCTCCCACCAGCACGAGCTACTATGGCTGGGGGCGGTTTTAATAAGTAAAAGT
>NW_006159840.1:4429325-4445335 GCF_000334495.1 Tupaia belangeri chinensis | reverse complement strand
GAGGAACCCACCCCAACCCCCCACAGGGCCTCAGCCTGCCAGGTAGCAGCTCCCACCAGCACGAGCTACTATGGCTGGGCCTGTTTTAAATAGTAAGAAGTCTTTTACACAAATGTAAAACACACAGTTAAACATCATCACATAGGAAAACTAGCTACATATCTAACTACGTAAAATGTAATGAAATTCATAATTAAAGTGGAAAAAACAAGGCCAATTGATCTACATTCAACAGTATACACAAAATACTACTTTTGATGTTTTCTTCTGATGACATCTGGAAACTCTATACATATGAGTGCACTCGGACAACCTGCCTGTTAGCTCCCTAAACCTCACTTTTGCAAGGAAAGAAATAAATGGAGCTGAAGTTTGCAAAATTGTCCATCATTACGCAGACACTTTAAACACTACCATACTTTCGAGGGGAATAACCTGTTTATATGTAGATTTTCTTTGAGGATCACTAGTTCATATATAGAACCTATTCTGTATACACACACGCGCGCATGTGCATCTTTGAAGCTGTTCTTAAATTATAGAGATGTTCTTTTAACAAGCTTTTTAGAGTTTACAAGTAAAGTCAAACCAATGCCTCAAAATTAGAATTCATAAATTCTGTCACTCGACAAATGTTTCTATGGACCCTACTGTATCTGCACTGTTCTAGAACTCAGAGCTGAATGATGAGCAGGCAGTCAGACTCCCAGGCTTTGGGAACTGCAGAGAGGGCCAGCAGTAAGGAGCAAGCACTGCAGACATACCGAAGATTCAGACGGACAGAGACCTCAAGCATGGGGCTGTGGTGAGACAGAGGAAGGGGTGGGACTACCAGGCAGTTCTGACGGGAGAAGTTAGAACAGGAAGAGGTTGGGAATGTGACTAGCAAGGAGAGGGCATTGCGTCTGTGTGAGGGGAGGAAGGCAGCCCAAACCATGGTAGTGCAAAGCCCAGACGTGGGTATGAGTTCAGAGTGTGTGGGAATCGGTGTAGCTACAAAGAAGCTGCCTGAGGAGACCAAGGCAGAGGGCAAGATGGAGAAGCTCAAGGGGTCCAATCCTGAAGAACCAAGAAGGATGTGGGAAGGACCTTTGATTCTACCTGAACCATGATGGGAAGCTATGCAATAGTTAGAATGAGGGAGTCTCTGCTCTGATTTGTAATTTCAGATATGACACCAAGTGCCGTGTGGAGGATGGGCTGGTGTGGACAATGAGCAGGCAGTGCGGCCACCACACAGCACAGGAGAACTGCACCGACCACCAAACGCTTCCCTTCTCTTACTAAGAGAACCAGCATTTTTCTGGTCAGTAATGTACCTCCATAAAAAAAAAAAAAAACTACTATTGCCCTCATTCAGATAGGAGCTGCAGGTGGGATGTATCCAGAAGTTTCTGTATTTTCAAGAACTCTGCTAGAGAGAGAGAGACAGGCCTGTGGTAGCATGGCCTTCGCCTTCCTCATTCTTCCTAGTCAGAGTGTCCACATGGAGGTTGGAGTGACATAGTCATCAGGGACTACGAGGTGATTTCAGGATGGCAGAGCAAGATGGCTGAAACAGCCTAGGGCCGTGCTGACAACAGATCCTTCCTGCCAGCCCCGAAGGTACTGCCTCTGGGTTCCTCTGCGTGAAAGAGTAAGTGTCTACGTCAGGTAAGCACTGGTGTGTTGGGCTTAGCCTAGGCAAACCTCATGTCAGCTAATGCAGAAGCTTTGAGCAATGACCACGAGACACAAGGTTGGACTGGGTGCAGCGTGGGTGGTGGGTAGGAGGTGGGATTCCAGAGTATGCTACATGGGTATGGGTGTGAGTGTCTGCTAACCTGAACCAGCCGGGCTAAGGCAGACTGTGAGAGAACAGAGGAGCCAAGAGTGGATATCGGAATGTTGGCTTGAACAACTGGGTGGATTGTAGGCGTGGATTAAAAAACAAGGCTTTTAGCACATATTTTCAGATGGGATGATTTAGGATGAAAACACAGGAACTTTCCTATACATCACGTCTTATTTTTGCAGAGCAAAGAAGGTCCTCACCTGAGACTGAGAATAACAGATGGGCTGTTACGCACTTGAGAGAGGGAGGGACGGCCCCATAGCCTAGTGGTTAAGGGATTCAGCTACCACACTGCTGATCACACAGTTTGTATCCCAGCCCAGTGGTTTGAAAACACATCAAGCCTGTGTGCATGCATGCTCCAAATCCCAGCGGGACAGAGAAATGGAGAAGGGATTGTAGCACCACCATGATCATGCCCCACTGGGCAGTGGGCCACAGAGTTCTGGTTAGCAACGGCACTAGGGATGTGCAAAGGGGTTACCAAGCATTCGTGGAAAGTGCATAGTATGAAAAACTTACATGGATTTCAATTTTTTGCACTAAAATAAACTTGTACTTTAATTCCATTTTTCATGAACTTCTTGAAATCCCCTTGTATTCCAGGGAGTCAGGATGGTAATGTACCATGGAACCCCAGCTGGTGAGGAGGGGAGTAGGAGACAAAGAAATGGAGGCACCGTGGAGGGGGTAGAATAGATGAACCAGCAGTCCCGATTTAGCTGAAGTCTTGGTGTGGAAGACCCAGCATGAGCAGGAAAGGCTGAGGCTGGCCAGACAACAAGATGCTTTAATAAAAGGTGCCATGGGCAGTCGGGTTACTGGTAATAGGAAGTGTGAAGAATGGGCACGAGACTGCATGGCAGAAGAGGGTGCAGGTGCTTGGTGACTTTTTCCCCTGGTGTGAAAGTCACCAGGAATGACAACCACCGGCTGGTAGAGAGAGACAGTGACATAGGCTGTCCCCGGCAATGCCTTCAATGGCAAAGGATTTTTGGCAAGGAGAGATGGCCTTGAGAGTCAACAGGCAACGTTACTGGGGGCTTATCTCTTGCTTGCGTATTTGGGGAATGAGAGACAGTGGTTCAGAAAGAGCAAAGAAGACTCTGCCCCACTTCCGGGCCCACCTCCAGGTCCCATGGTATGCACCACATGGAGAGATCTGTGGCCTGGGATTCCCCAGGGAACAGTGTCTTCAGGATATGGTCATGCCCGCCTTAGAGCAGGAAGGGGATGCCTGGACAGCTGCAACACTCAACATCAAGCAAACCGAGTTTAGTAAAATTAGCAAAAGGATGAAGAAAGAAAAGCAAACAAGATGCATGTGTAGGTCAATACATGACAGAGCTTCAGACTGGAACGTGGACAAAGCATCTTTGATTTGGAGGTTGGGTCTGGGACGAGAGAAGGAGTAGGCTTTCTGACAAGAGCTTCCTTCACAAGTACAGCTGGTTGTCACAACACCAGAGTCACCTGGTCCTCATTCCCTCTCAGAGTTTGTTTGTTCCATAGCCGGAGAGACAGAGACAAAAACAGAGTGAGCGAAAGGGTGCCCTCTGGCAGGTCCTCAATGCCATCGTCCACCCCAGGCTTCAGCCTCCCCAGATCATGGGCACACGCATGCCTGGCATCACAGGGAAGTCTCCGGACTCAAACCAGCAGGCTTCCCATGTGGGGCTACTGGAAGACTACTTTTTGCCCTGGCCCCACCATCTGGTGCATCAGAGGACCTACTTTAAAATTATTGGACAAGCTCAGCCAGACTGTTTCTGCTTCACTAAACCTTTCCAGGAAATGAGGAAAAGATGTCAGACCGTTGTTTTGCAGAGATGTTGTAACATTATCTTTTAGGGAAGCTCTGAGACCCAGACCAGTGTACCTTCTCAGCTTTGCTTGGGTGTTCTTTCCAAATCTAAGAATCCGAACACCAAGTTGTTCTGGTGCTCACAAAGCAGAAAAAGTGAACTCTTCGAAAGAGAAGCCTAAGAACTAAGAATGCTGATCACAGCCTTCCCCTCTCTCCTCTGCCCCCCACACTCACACACAGATTCTTCCATTCTTCCCCTGTCATTATAGTCATCATTCAAACCTCACCACCACCCTCATGCTTTCTTGGTATCTTGTAGGCTACTCCAAGCAAATACTATAGATGACCTGATTTGTTTGTGTCCTTGCCTTTTCCCTAGACTTGAAGATAGCAGCTGTCTTTGACCCAGCACTCAGAAACTAGTAGAAGCTTATTGAAAAAAAGTAAAACATAAATAAAGGCCCTAAGATGCATCATGGAAGTGGAGACACCATCCTGTTCTCATGAACTCAGGCTTGGCCTAGCCATGCAGAGCTTCCCCTCATTCTAAGAAGGGCCAGCTTCATTGGTCTTCCTTGTGGCGGTCTGAGACCAACTACATGGCAGATGTCACAAGACTGGCTGCTATGGAGTTCAGGCCAACACTGGGCTGTGCCTAACCAGCAGGAGTGTGTGTAGGGACACCCATCACCCCGTGAATAGGCCCTGACATAACGCGAGACACTGGTTCACGTTTGTTGAGATGCTACCTAGTTGGTGGCCTCACGCTATGCTTGCCTCTGAGAATCGAAGGCAGAGAAATAAATATATTTCAATGAATTCGCTGATGCATTTCAAGTGTGTTCTTAAGTAGGTTCTTCAAAATCAAACAAAAGAGTACCTAATTGTGTTGTTCAAGCTAAAGAGCACAGAAACACCATCGCTGGTCAAAGCCCCACTCAGGCCGTAACTGCCTCTCGAAGACACATTTCTCTCTCCTGCCAGCACCTTCAACTGCACTACACAAACACAAGCACTGTGAGCTGAAAGCAGGAAAGGCCACATGGGTAGGAACGGACGCCTCTACAGCAGGGGTGACACTGGAGGATCCAGGTCCCCACCGGTCACAGCTCAGGGGACTGTCAAAAGGCACTTTGTCCCAACTCCACCGTCCCTCGTATCAAAACTAAGTAAGTGCAGGACACCATTTAAGTAAATCACATTGGACTGAGAAAACATAATTACACGCGGAAAGACAAAAGAGAGAGTCCTTTCTCACACTCCGTTACTGTCATCGGGAAACCACAGACAGCCTACGTGTGGTTCCCATCTCGCTCCTAAGCCAGTGACGACCCTGCTATGAGAGCCAACAGCACTGACTGCTGTGGTCCCCGTGCCCCCCGTGCACTTGGGAGCTAATGTGGGAAGAGTACGCAGAAGAACCACAACTCAGCACTGTGCCGTAACAGCCCAAGACCACCTCTGTCACTTGTCCTGCCTCAGGTGGGGACCAAGGCCCACAGAAAATCTCAGCAAGAGAGTGGCACTGTGTGCTTGCAAGATTCAGCAACAACGAGAACACACAGAAGCGTTTGGCGAAGGAGGGAGGGAGGAAGAGAGCCTCGTTTGTCTTGAGGCATGATGGCATCTGCTGTGGTGAAGAGCTGCTGAGGGCCCTGAATGTGGCTACTGACATCCGGCTGAGGGGACGCAGGCTCCTTCTTGCATCTAAATTTTGGGTCCCAGGATCAGACACGAAAACAACTTGGGAACCACCATTTAGACCCTTGCTAAAATGTTTAACGGTTCGTAGTCAAATACGAGACACAATGACAATGTAGATTCTTTTTCGGAAAGCAAACTATGGCATAGTATTGCCCTCCTTTCCCACAATTAACTTCCTCCCTTTTTTCATTGGTATTAAAAGGTCTTTTCTTCTGCACATATCAGAATATGTATGATCTGATAGTTGTATCTGTTTGGTTTGATTTAAATGTCCTTGTTGACAAAATGGGAGAGGGGGCAACCACAATCGACCTCCGTTTTAGGGGGGAAATGGGGGGAGCTGCCATAGGGTGCATGCACTAGCCAGAGTGAGACACAGACAGAGAGAGAGTAAGAAATTACCTCCCAGAGTGGACAACCCACCAGGATCCCTTCTCCTCCATTATTCTCTCAGGATTTGGGGCATACACACCCATATGTGATTTTCAAGCAGCCAGGTCCAGGACTCAAACCGTGGTTGATCATGTGGAGTCCACCACGCCACCTGCTGGCCCCAGGCATCCACTTCCTTTGTTTCTTTGCTATTGTTTTTAGTCTGGGAAATGAGGAAATCCAGAGACCACTCTTTTAGGGGACAAAAAAGTGCCTGCTTTTGACAGCAGACTTTTTTTTTTTAACTTGCCAGATGGGGTGCGTGTTCTCCTGGAAGAGATAGAGAGACAGAGTGAGAGGAAAAAAGAAAAAGAACCTCCCGATGGGGTGTTCACCCCATCCTTCTCCTCCATCTCTCCCAGATCCTGTCAGGATCTGGGGCACATACACACACCCAGCATGCTTTTTAAGCTGCCAAGTCCAGAATTTAAACCACACAGCCATGTGGATCCATCTCCCTAAACCAGCCGCCTCTCAGGCCAGCCCAAGAGGGAAGTCTTTCTCTCTTTCATTAAACATTAGGGGATCACAGCACAGCATCCAACAGACCCAAGAGCCTGGAGGGCAGCTCAGAAGAACCTCTGGCCCCACTGCATGGGTAGGCCTGTGTCCTGAGCCCTCTTAATCCTACCCTGGAGTTATCTAGTAAACCAGCAGAGTTTACAAGGCTTCTCCAAACACACTGCCAGATGACCAGTAACTTCTGCCATCAGTGGAGGGAAAACAGGGCCCCTAAGAGAATTAAAATGGAAAGATTTAACCCCATTATCCTTCCCAGAATGTCAGGTGTCCCATGACACAGTTCCAAGAACAGAACACAGGGGAGACATCCCACTTGTTTTTTATAAAAGCAGGACATTACAGTGACTCAAGATTAGTGTCATTTCAGAAAATTGTCTTATAAAGATTCTTTCTCCCTGGGAGTCTCTTTTCAGGTGTCTTTTACTCTTCAGTCTTTAGAACATCTTGCCCTCTTTCCACTGAAACTCTTTCTTCATTTTTTTCCTTTTATTTTTTTTAACCCTTCTGACCCATGGCACCTTTTTTCTTCAACTAAATTACCACAGCACAACTTGCAGAGAGAAAGAGAGAGAGGGAACGAGCGAGAAATGGTGCTGACCTGGGATTTGGGAGGCCAAAACTTGGGTCCCTGCTATGAATTCTTTGATCTTAGCCTTCTGGAGTCCTTCATTCCTGTGCTAGGTGACCCCTAATGCCCCTCCTAACTAACCATCTGATCTAAGGTAACACCTTGAAGTAGTTTTCTTTAAGCATAAGAATTCTCTCTGAAGCCAGCCAATGGTCTTCTCTGTTCCTTGCTTATGCGTGTCTACTTGTAATATCCCGTTTATCCATGCTTTTCATTCATTTGTTCATTTGCTCAATCATCTTTATTCCAACCAGTTACAGGACGATTACCGTGTTCTCAACACGTGTGGATAGGAAAGTAACTGGGAAGTGGTTACTCGGCCGTTTCGAACTCTGGTGCCAAGGGTGGTGTTCAGTAAGTGTTCCATCTCACAGCGGCCACTCTGTAAATGGTGCTTTCCACATTCCAGGCACCGTTCTAGCCAGTCCGCATACATTAACCTGGTAATTACTTCATCATTTATTTACTGTTATTTTTCTCTGCTATACAGATAAGAAACTGAGCTTCAGAGATTCCGTTGATTTGCCCAAGGTCACTCAGATATGTGACAGTGAGGATTCAGATCCAGTAAACTGGGTCCAAATTCCTTTCAATTAATCATAACTATATGGCCTCACCATTTATCAAATAAATTACTTGATATTAGTCATTAACCTCTCAGAAATGTTAGGATAACATAGGAGGTAATCATTACATTCCATATATTATATATAATATACCTAAGGAGCAGAAATTTTATAATGGTCTAATTTTATGCATATTTCTAATAGCTTCTCTCTCTAACTTGCTGCATAATATCTCATACTATATTAATTGCATAATTCTTTGGGAGCATTCCATGATAAACTCCTCCACTGAATGGGACATATTTCTTATCTTCTGAGTTCGCCTCTAATTCTCCTTCCAAATAAGTCTCGTATGTACAATACATTGACTTGAATAGTCCAAGTATTAGAGGGAAAAAAATGCAATTAAGTTCAAAATTCACAATTTTAGAAATGAGAAATGAATCTCAAGGTATAGTCAGGATTGAATATTTTCCCATGAATAAATGGACAAATAAGAGTATGCTTTCAACCTTTATTATTCGCCGAGTATTGACTAAATAAATGCTGAACTGTGGGCCGCTCACAGATTAATTTGCCAGTTCAATGTGCAAACTCCTCTGAGGTTTCTGCAAGCCGGACTCGGTCCTCAGTTAATTTCATTACAGCTTGAAGAGACTAGATAAAAAGGAAGATGAATGATGTTTGAAATTAGTGTTTCTCCCTCCAGGACTAATCTACAAATCAGATATTATCAATTTTTTTATCCAGTTCCCAAATCAAATAATTTTGGAGGCTCTCTCCTGGCTGAGTTTGAAACAGAAACCCCCATGGGTGGAGACTTTCAGCTGTGGTTCACTTGCCCCTTCCTCAGCTGAGAAGCAGACTCATTAATTTGTGCCTAGATTTCAGCCTCGGCTCCCAGGGCAGGGGAAGGGTGGAGTGGAAGAAGCTTGGCATCTTCCTCAGGACCCAGAGTTGCTGCCCTAAACCATCAGCTTTCTCAGATACAATGGGAATTTGTGAAGATTCCTTTTTTATTGGTCATTTAATTTTCCTCTCTTTAGAGACATTCTTTGGTAATGTGGCCCTCTTAAATATCTTAAGGGTTGTTACAAAGACACCATTCAGGGTCTTGGTGTTTTCAGAATGCAGGCGCTGGGACGCCTTGGCTGCTCCCAGGAAGGACCCTGTGACTAGTGACTACCAATAGCTCGGTCAGCTGCAGAGGACGGCCTCTACTCTGAGAGCAGACAGTGGCCTAAATACAAGGGAGACAAAGGCCTGGGGAGGCTGCACCCACTTTACACGGTAGCAAGAAGGCACAATCCACAAGACCACCTTGCCCTGCTCTCTTTTCTTCTTCCTTCCTCTAGTCTTCTGCCAGCCTTTACTGCATAAGCCACTCAGTGTGTATTGTCGAAACTCAGTAAAACACACAAGTGTGACTTTACTGGAAATGTGAAGTCTACATTGGAAATTTTCCATCATATTTTCTGCATTTACAGGCAAAGTAACCTATGATATAAATGTGTATTTCATTTAATGAAAACCTGAGTTGAATTCCAGATGATGTACCCTTGAGACCCCAAAGTTTATATTATTCAACAACGCATTAACCTGACAGAAATGTTAGAATAACATAATAGGCAACAATATATCCAAAGAGCAGAAATGTTATAATGATCTCCAGGTTTCCAAATTCTGCTTTATGCATATTTCTAATAGCTTATATCTCTACTTGGTGCATAATATCTCATACTGTGTTACATAATTTATGTGTAAGATATTCCTGCACATCTATTCAAATTAATATTGTAGAGATTGGTCTACACTCTTCCTCATCTCCCAAAAAATATTAAGAAGGCTGAATGAGAGGCTGTAATCCAAAAAATCAAGAAACTTGGGACCAGCAGTTGGTGTAATGACTATGTCGCTGGACTCCCATGTAGTTGACCATGGTTCGAGTCCCGGACCCAGCGGTTTAAACTCATGCCTGGCGCATGTGTGTGCTGAAAATCCGGAGAGGAGAATGGAGGAGAAGGGATTGCAGCGTGGCCATACCCCCTGTGGGGGTGATTTCTCGCTTTCTGTCTCTCTGTCATTCTGGCGAACACACACACCCTATAGCAAAAATTTATCCAAAAAAAAAAAGTCAAGAAACTTTTAGAAATAATTTACATCATTGATATTATCAATAAACAAACTACAAGTCTTCCTGATTAATAAGCACTATACTATTTAACCCATCAAAAATAAATAAATAAAACAAATATGCCTACCCAGGGTCTAAAATCCAGATGTTTGGAGCTTTAGCATAACTGCATTGCGACTGTAGTAGTACCTATTGTTCCTGAATAATATGATTGTTATGTAGCATTATAACAGTAACTAAACTGGGGCTCTTCAATTACGCTTGCTCAGTAATGAAAAATCACTAACATCTTTCTCACAGGATAAAGGCAAATTGCAAAAAAAAAAAAATCGTAACAGCAATACTCTCAGCAAAAGGCCATTTCTTTTGAGAGTCCAATTTCATTTTGGCCATTGAAAAGCAGTGGGCATTTCAGAATGTCAATTAAACTCAGTGCCCATGGTAGAGGAGTTGACTTATAATCAACATTAAGAAAGCCTAGAAAACTGCCGTTAAAATTCTCAAATTTCTATGTGCTCATTGAAAACAAAGCTCCAGAGAAGCAAAACGGAATCTTTCTTCTCACCCAGCTAACTTAGCCCCATGCCTTTGTCAGCAGCTCACCTGCAGCTGTCCCAAACCGGGACGGCCCCTAGAAGTCTACGCCTCCCTGAAGGCCGCCTATGAATCTAATCGACATTACTGGCCATTGTTGTACCTCCTAGAGATGTCTGAGCATTCACGCTGCTCTACTGACTCCAGTCCTAAAACTTCTGACAGAGATGACTTGCAGTAACTGTGCCTCTGCAACATACTCTCACACCGCTATCCAAGTGACCGCACGGCATGCAATGCGACGAAGCTGCAGCACCCCCCTTCACTTACTCTGTGTGACCTCAAGAAAGAGAACTGATCTCAGAATCTCTGCAGTTCATCTTGACAATGGCTGTAACAGAACCTGCGGCTCCTACTGTAGTCATGCTCAGGCCAGAGGACAACCAAGCCTGTTACACACCCAGCAGAGCACCTTGCACGGAAACACAGGAAATATTATTTGGAGACTCATGAGACATGGAGGGAGAATGCCTAGGAAAGATGATAGGAAAAAAAAAATGCTGAGTGGACCACAAGATGGAAATGGAGGAAGATAGGTAATTACCAACAGGTGTGTGTGTCATAGACCAGCCGAGACACTTCGCTCCATAGAAGGTGGGGAGAAGGGTTGCTCTCCTTGTTATTGTTTTGATCCATACTCCATGACAATGCCTTAAATTCATAGACAAATAATGAAATGCTGGGGCCAGGAGGTGGCATGGTGGTTAAGGCAGCTGGATCCCACATGGCCAACTGTGCAGTTTGAATCCTAGAACTAGCTGCTTGAAAAAACATACAGCATGCCTTTTATTTCGAGAGAGAGAGAGAATAAAGGAGAAGGGATTGCAGCCCCTGTCTCTTCTAGATACTTACAGGTCAAGAAGGACAGCAGTGACTGATAGATAGACAGCCGATGGAAGGCCCACAGCTCTGAGCTGCATGAGGCTGCCCAGCAAAGCTGCAGCCGGTGTTTGCCCAAACCTCCTGGGGCCAGTCCCCACCAACCCAGGTAGGTGACAGAACTAAAGGAGGGCAAGATGGCCTGGGTGTTTGTTTGTTTTTTGTTTTGTTTTTAGCTTTTTATCATTTATTTCCAGATTATTATTATTATTATTTTAGACATTCAATCACTATATATCATTTTCCCTATAAAAATAATTTACCCAACATGAAATACTTCTCAGACCAGCCCAGTTGAGAATACTATACATGTTACCATCAACAGGTAATAAACCATTTCTGTGGCCAACAAATGTCATTCCTCATTATTCTCTATACACTTGCCTTCTCCCACCATGTTCCACACTGTCTTTAGCATCCCTATTTTCACTACCTTTTTAAAAAATTTATTTACATTTTTTAATACATTCAATTACATTATTTAGCTTAGAAGGTGATCATTTCGATATATGAACATTTCTCCCCGGTCTAGTTGATCAAAATATAAGGCCTGGGTGTTTCTACACTCTAGACAACAGGCAAACTAAGTCAGTGACGTGAGAGGCAGAGGCTGGGGAAGAATGGAGTTTATTTCTGTAACTGGTTACAGGGAGACAGTCAGCAAGCACTATCAAACTATCTCTCCTGAAGTTCAACATGCTCTCAGTGTTTATAGATACGAGATAAAAACACGTGCAAATCCTTCCTCACTAGCAGCAATCAAGGTCAATCACTGTCCCCCGAGTCATTACCCTGATTCCCGTACTTCTGGTTTCTCATCTGTCCGTTCCTCAAACAGATCTCCCTATGATTCAGCACCTGGTCAGCTTGTTCTCCTTAGAGGCCTTTCTTAATTTCAAAATGGCTGCCATCCTGCCAAACCTCAAACTGGCCCTTCATTGGGAAGAGACAATGCCAGTGTGTTTGAACTGACTACATAAACGGTTCAATGTTCAGACTGGGTAAAGGTTGGAGGAAGAGTGCCACAAAGGAGATGACATGGTGATAGGCTGCTCACCAGCCCCTGCCCTCTGCAGTGGGCATGAGTCCAGGCCCAGGTGCAGCGAAATATTCATCCCTGCAAGCTGGGCCAATTTAGAGATCTATAAGAAAGAACTGAACAGGAAATAATAACTGATCTTGAGATTTCAAGCCCACTTGATCAATTTATCATCCTATACCTGAACTTTCCACTCAACTCTGATTTGGGTCTCATATCCAAAACTGGGCTACGTGGGGCTGGTTTAGAGGATCAACGTGAGCAGGAAGTTTTGTGCTGTCTAACCGTGGGCATCTCTGCATCCCCAAAGGATTTTTGTCCCCAGAGGACATGCCGCTGGTGTTTGTTCAAACCTCACAAGGCCAATCCCCACTCTACAGTTTATCCCCAGCCCAGGTAGGTGACAGAACCAGACAGAGGATGACAAGGAGCTACTGGACACTTCCGCACTTCGGGCAACAGCACTGCCTTCCCAGATCCGTGAGCCAGGTACAGCCTCTGCAGCCTTAGGCTGGAGAAACTGGCCAAGACCCCAACCGCCTTCCATGGACACTGAGGGGGATCCAGAAACCCATCAGAAACAGTGGCACTGGGACCAGCAGGTGCCATGGTGGTTAAGATGCTGGACTCCCACATGGTCAACCACGGTTCAATTCCTGGACCCAATGGCTTGAAAATCATGCCTGCCATGCCCAAAATCTTGAGAGGAGAATGGAGGAGAAAGAATTATGGTGTGGTCACCCCCCTGGGGGGGATTTCTCATTTTCCCTCCCACTGTCTCTTTGTGTCTCTCTCCAGCAGGTGCACACACCCTATGGCAAAAACCTAAAAGAAAAGAGAGAGAGAGAGACAGAAAGAGAAGAGGCACAGTGGCATTAAAACAGCAAGGTTTTTGGTTATACTTTGTCTTGAGGGCAGTAAGAATGTCTGTTCACTGGCTCTCTGGTCAGCTGTAACAGGTTGGGAAGGCAGCATGAAGGGAAGATTGAGCTAGGAATTTCTAATGGTCCATTTTCATGACTTACGTTTGAAAGTACAGAGCATCTGGTTTTGGATAAATGCATCACCACAAACATACACATCTGACATCACCTTTCATTAGAAGACAGGAGTTTTCAACTTCCTAGAAATCAATTGTACAATCTGACAGTAAAGGAAGGACTAAAACATGTTTATTATACTAATACACTGCTGTTCCGGATTAACTACTTATAATAGGAAGGGGGACTACATTGATAGATGACAGCCCTTATCCTTGTGGAGACAGAACCGCCAGCAGCCAATTCCATATGATAAATGCATTTGGGGAAATGAGCAAAAGGCTGTGAGGCCGCAAGACGGGGAGAGTCGATCTGGCCGGGAAGTTAGGACAGAGCATGAGAAACAGAAGCCGGGGACCAGCGGGAACACACAGGGCTCGGGAGCCGACCCACGCCGAGGGCTCGGGTTCACATCTGCACAACACAGGCACCTAGGCAGGCCTGCACCCTCGAGCCGGCCTGGCTGAGGCTGGGGCCGGATCAGAGCAACAGAACAGCGATCTTCCTCTCTCTGTCTCACACTCATGGAAGAGACAAAGTTTAAAAAGAAAAAGCAAGCATCTGTGCTGGATGGGAAGGATGGCTACTGGCTTGCTTTGTGATGGGAATTACTTCTGTCCATGCCTGAGAACTGGCCCAGAGAGGGTGGTGTTTCTGCTCCTGCTTTCTGATCCCAAGAGCCATGGCTTCATTGTGTAGCGCCATCTTGGTTACTCAACTTTTTTTTTTTTTTTTGCACTTGGGTTCTTGCAGCAGTGTTTTGCCATGTGATTGGTTGGAAGCTATTTGGCAGACAGAGGGTCTGAGTGGCTTGACCCTGCCCCTGCCAAAATGCAATTAGGTAAATATGAACTGGAGAGAGGTTTACATTAAATCTGGCTACTACTTCTAAAGAGGAGTAGGAACAAAAGAATGCTGCAGCTTTTTCTATTGTAATAAAGGATTTTCTTTAACATAAACATGGAGGGGCCATTTCCCACACTGGCGTGTATGGTCAGGTGGAGAGACGGGAGCAAATTCTTCCTTTGGTTAACAAGAGACCCTCTTTCCTTGACAAGCGGCTGACTTCAGTGACAGTCTAAGAAAGTGGGATTTTCGGGACCAGCAGTTAGTGTAATGGCTATGTCGCTGGACTCCCACGTAGTCGACCGCAGTTTGTGTCCCAGACCCGATGGCTTAAAACTCACGCCGGGCGCGTGTGCGTGTGTGCCCAAGATCCCGAGAGGAGAATGAAGGAGAAGGGATTGCGGCATGGCCATCCCCCCTGGGGGGTGATTTCTCGTTTTCTGTCTGTCTCTGTCTGGTGAGCGCATGCGCCCTATAGCAAAAACCTCTTCAAAAATTTAAAAAAAAAAAAAAGAAAGTGGGATTTTCTCCTAGGAAAAGTTCTAGCATTTTATAAAAATCAGGACATTCACATGAACTACCGCATCAGAGGACAAGGCGATCTTAAAGTGCATGGAGTAAAAACGCCGTTGGTAGGCAGTCACATGCCGTGGCTTGCTTCCTCACAAATGTGGTGGAGAGAAGCTGCATTCCTGACGGGGCAGGGGTTGCAGGGAGGAGCACACATAGCCCGGGCCCCGGCGTCTTCCTCTAATAATTGGACCCTTTTCTTTCTTTCTCCTCCTCCTCCTTCTCTCTCTTTCCTCTCTCATGTGTGTGAGTGTGTATGTGTGTTACGTGTTACTGGCCTGTGGCAAGTGTGTCTCCGAACTGATTTTCTGCAAGGCCCTCCTACCCTCAACACTTGCTTCAGCATTTCCCAAAGCCAACGCCTATCACAAATGGTAAAATCTGGCAACTGACAGTGGGTACTGGCCAAGGATTCCAGTTCAGCACCCAGAACAAGCCTCTAGTGCCTTGTAAAAGGGAAACTCTACCCACCTTGCCTCTCCAAGGCCTGGTCACAGCCCATTGGGATTGGAAATTGTGTTCAGAACATGCTTGTGACCCCAACACTTCCTGCATTTGTGGATAACAACATTTGGGCACAACCCAACTCCCCCTCAGCCCGGGCCACATTTTCCACTCAAGAACTGGGTCCTGCCTACACAGACTGTAGCCCTGGTTCCTTAAAGGAGGCCCAGAACCCAGATGTTAAACTCTCCAGGGACAAAGGAAGGTGAGAGCGAAACCAGATGGTATCCTCTCCAAGCCTGTCTATGCCTCCCGGCATCTTCAAGGTCTGCTCCCTCAGGAAGCAATGCCCAGCCTTGAGTACCCCACAGCTTAGGTGCTCTCCTAGGCCCTGTGTAAAGGTTCACCCAAGCACACTGTGCACAGGCATGCCTTCCACTTTAACGAGGCTTCAGTTAGCAGGAATTACTATCCCCGGTCTACAGTGCGGGAAGCAGCGGGCTTGGAGCAGTGACATGACAAGCCCCCACCCAATCATGGTAGAGTAAGGATGGGGTCTGAGGGAGAGGACTTTCCTTCTTGGTGAGGCTCAACTCCCGGCTCAATCCTGATCTCCAAGACCTTGTTCTGTTAGTGATCTATGCTCTTCCACCCTCGGTCTTTCCCTCTCTGCACAGCTGTGCTCTCTGCCCACAGCCTTAATTCTTTTGGGATAAAGTGATTGGTATCCTGCAGCTCCCTTTTTTCTCCCAAGGCCAAACATCTTTGATACGTTAGTGGAAAGCTCCTGCCTCCTCTTTCTTACCACCTGCTTGCTTGCTCCTCAACACGACACTGGAACAGCTATGTCAAAAACACGGCTGCCCTGGTCATAAACATCTCTTTGGCTTCATTCTCTTCTATTTCTCTATCATACGCGATGCTGTCATTGCCTAATCCCGGAAGCCTCTGCTCCACCCCCCCCCCCCTAC
>NW_006159840.1:4420951-4429313 GCF_000334495.1 Tupaia belangeri chinensis | reverse complement strand
CCCTCTGCCCCCCCCCCCCCCCCATCGTTTTCCTTGCGTTGTATGTTTCCGCCCCAGGCGGCAAGGTTGTTACTACAGGCTGTGTTACCTTTCACCAGGAGTATAACAATTTCTACATGCAGCTCTACAATGCCACCATTTTTTCTAGATACCCCAACACCAAGATTACTTTTCAGCTCAGGCCCCTAAAACTCCCACTTTTCTTCTTTTTGCCCAACTTGCCCATCTTCATAGAGTTCCCATCCTAAGCTGAATTTAGAGCATCCTTCCTTTGCATCCTTACCCTAGAGTCAGGTCGGAGAGCACCACAGAGAGCCCAGTGGGAGCTCCAGTGCCATGTCTCCAGCCCCCCCCACCCCCAGCTCTCAGTCTTCTTAGTTGGTGTGCATGATGCTGCTTGTTCCTGCAAAATTCTTCCCAAGCACAAGGAGATATCTAAAGTCTAGGAATCCTTGAAACACAGGTGGGATACTTCGCTCATTCATCCAATGGCTGCATTCAAGCATAGCACGATTAGAGACACGTCTTTAACCTTAAAAGGGCACAAATGTTGGTCGAATTAAACTCTGCTGTGGCAAACCTGACAGTCTAAGAATTAAAACTGCTCAATTTTTAAACAGAGTGGAGGAACATCTGCACAGATTCATGATGTGAGTTTCTCCTGGAGCAGGGAGTGTGGCGAGCCCTCACTTGTGTTGCCCATTAACCCTGCCCATGCCCGTGTTCTTCCAGCTCCCTGTTCTGAGTTCTCACAGGGCTGAGAACGCAGGGCACATGGTCACCATTGAAATCCACAGGGCTTCACTCTGTAATCCTCCCTAGCCCCAGCCAGCATACCTGTGCAGAGCACATGCAGGGAGACCCCAGAGTGCAAGCCCAGGATCCTCCCCTATGGGTCAGTGTCACAGAGCATTGCCTTATTGGGGTGCCACTGCTATCGGCCCTCCCAGGAATAATTCTCTTTTTTTTTTTTTCTAGAAAGAGATTTTTTGCTATAGAGCACATGGCTTGCCAGAGAGACAGGGAGAGACAGAAAGTGAGAAGTCACCCTCAAAGGGGATGGCTACACTCTCTTCCATTCTCCTCTTGGGATTTTGGGCACACAGGCAAACACACGCGCCCAGCATGAGTTTCAAGCTGCTGGATCCAGGACTTGAATCACAGTCCACTGCATGGGAGTACAGACCCATCTTCTGGTCCCGAACAGTTTTGAGGTTACTTTGTAGACAGGAAGCTCTCTCAAAACAACAGTTTAGGCCAGGGCCAGTGCAGGGCTGGCCACTGCACCATGCAAAGCAAGTAGCAGACTCTTCATTGACTTGGCTCTTGGTCAGTTGAAGCCAGAAACTACAAGCAATTGTCCCTCTTAAAATAACAGTGCCATTTTTACATTGCTAAAATCCTGCATGCTTAAAATTTCAATCTCTTAAAAAGTAGGGTCTGGACTCTACAGCAACTTCTACTTTATGTTTAGTCTTCTTCTTTTTCTTGAGGGTGGGGGGGGAAGCTAAAAACCAAAAAGAGAAATACTGAAAAGAGCTAAGTACTTGAAAAATACCATCAAAGTAGAATCCATTCATACTTTTCTCAGGTATGCCTATGGTGAAGCTATTCTGTTTTTACTCTCATCTTCTCCTCCCTTCCCTCTATGCTTTGAAGAACTAAGGGATTTATGGAAGGTGTGATTGATTCAAGGAACCTAATGTGGAAGAGCCTCTCCCAGCAAAGCCATCTGCTCAGCAGTCAGATCCCTCCAGGCATCTGCTTGCAGGGAATAGGACATTACACCTCCAGGCAAATTGCGTGACCTAGATAGATGCCAATAGAGTAGCTGTTCTTGAGCCGTTCTGTGTAATGAGGAATGCAGTCTGGGCCACTGTAAACAAGGTTTCTGATTTATTTCAATATAAGACGATTTTTCTTTTTGTCCAATGCACAGGCTGCATTCTCTTGATACATTTACCCACTCCTGGAAAGCTTCTGCCACTTCCCACTGGATGTCTTCACCTTTCTTTGATCTTTGCTTGTGCGAGATACAAAATATCTTGAAGGGTACTTGGAGAATGTCTTTGACCTGGTATAAAAGTATCTCCGCCTATATGAAAAACAGAAAAAAAACTGCCTCCAGTTTCCAAACACTCCATTCTCCTCTTGGGATTTTGGGCACACAGGCAAACACACGCGCCCAGCATGAGTTTCAAGCTGCTGGATCCAGGACTTGAATCACAGTCCACTGCATGGGAGTACAGACCCATCTTCTGGTCCCGAACAGTTTTGAGGTTACTTTGTAGACAGGAAGCTCTCTCAAAACAACAGTTTAGGCCAGGGCCAGTGCAGGGCTGGCCACTGCACCATGCAAAGCAAGTAGCAGACTCTTCATTGACTTGGCTCTTGGTCAGTTGAAGCCAGAAACTACAAGCAATTGTCCCTCTTAAAATAACAGTGCCATTTTTACATTGCTAAAATCCTGCATGCTTAAAATTTCAATCTCTTAAAAAGTAGGGTCTGGACTCTACAGCAACTTCTACTTTATGTTTAGTCTTCTTCTTTTTCTTGAGGGTGGGGGGGGAAGCTAAAAACCAAAAAGAGAAATACTGAAAAGAGCTAAGTACTTGAAAAATACCATCAAAGTAGAATCCATTCATACTTTTCTCAGGTATGCCTATGGTGAAGCTATTCTGTTTTTACTCTCATCTTCTCCTCCCTTCCCTCTATGCTTTGAAGAACTAAGGGATTTATGGAAGGTGTGATTGATTCAAGGAACCTAATGTGGAAGAGCCTCTCCCAGCAAAGCCATCTGCTCAGCAGTCAGATCCCTCCAGGCATCTGCTTGCAGGGAATAGGACATTACACCTCCAGGCAAATTGCGTGACCTAGATAGATGCCAATAGAGTAGCTGTTCTTGAGCCGTTCTGTGTAATGAGGAATGCAGTCTGGGCCACTGTAAACAAGGTTTCTGATTTATTTCAATATAAGACGATTTTTCTTTTTGTCCAATGCACAGGCTGCATTCTCTTGATACATTTACCCACTCCTGGAAAGCTTCTGCCACTTCCCACTGGATGTCTTCACCTTTCTTTGATCTTTGCTTGTGCGAGATACAAAATATCTTGAAGGGTACTTGGAGAATGTCTTTGACCTGGTATAAAAGTATCTCCGCCTATATGAAAAACAGAAAAAAAACTGCCTCCAGTTTCCAAACACCACCTGCGTTCATCTTTAACTAAAATTCAAGCTCAGAACAATATCACTAAAGCAATACTAAGCTATACTAGAGAACACTTCATTTCCCAGAGAGTCAGTCATCTGGCGGTTCCGTGTTAATGAATGTCATCGGTAGACTTCCTGAGTTAAAACTGATTCACCCAGAAAATGTACCTGAAGTAGCTCAAAGGTCAGAAAACTACAAGCAAAAACATTTAGAAATACAAATGCAGATTGATGACTGAAACTCCTCGTTCCCGCCCCTCCCATACTTCCCGACCAGGAAGAGCAAAATAACGCCTTACATTTTCTGACGGAAACGGTTCCATTTGGAAGCCAGCCAGCTGGGATATTTAAAAATGTTGCTGAATGATTAAACATAAATCCTTAAATGCAGAGAGCTAGTTTTTATTAAATATCCTACAGCAACGCTCTCTGCCCATACTGTGCCCATGTCTGGCTGCTGGCTGATAAACGCGGGGCCTTTAAGACATTCCTTATTAGTATGCCTGTATATTTCTACCTCACACAGCCACCCAACGGTGATTGCTATCTGTTAATTGAATTCTGTGCCAGCAACTGTGTCTTTGTGTGCTTGCCATTATAATTTCGAGGACTGTAACTTCATTTCCTATTTACAAATAATGATAAAAAATATAAAGTTGCATATTTATGGAGTCTCGTGTGTGTGTGTGTGTGTGTGTGTGCGTGTGTGCATATGCATGCATGTGTGTATGCGAGTCACTCAAAATCCCTATATATATTATAGAAAGACACTAAGCCACACTATACATTTCTACAGCCACACACACATCAGACCTCTCGACAGTTTTCTGCTATTGAACATGGTTGGTGAGTCTACAACAGAGAAGCATTTTTATTTTTTACACAATAATTGAAGCTGACAGGGCGGGCCAAATACTCAGAGAGCAGTTATAAAACTGTTCATTTATAAACCTGTCTTTTCCCATAGCTTATGAGACTAAGCCACAGTGACTTGGCTACTCTCCTTTGGATCTCAGGACTTGTATCTGAGTCGGTCACTGCATGGAATGAAGCTCCAGGGAGGAAGGGAGCAGCCTAGGTCAGGGCACATCTTGTCAACTGCAGGAGCTAGGGAGGGGAGAGGCGGGGGTGGGGGACACCCTACACACAGCCCACTGTTCCCTGTCCCTGGTGTCACCCTGACCTCAACGTCCTCTCAGGAACCTGAACCGTTTGCTCGAATTTTCTAAGACTTGGATAGTTTCCTAAGGTACGGGAAACTAGCTACGCAAGGTTTGGTGACTCATTAGGAAGGAAACCGATAGCAGCCTGCTGTCCCAACAGTCCAGGAAAAGCTTCCCAACATTCCCAACAACCCAGAGCACAGTAGACAGCTCCCAGTTCATGGCACAGAAAGAGTGGTTTAGGAGGTGAAGTCCCTGGGGGAGTGTGGGGGGCTTCTGGCCTTCTCTCACTACCTTCAGTGTGATCCTTAGTAACAAATCCATGACCCCAAGTTCTGGGGAAAACATTCCTCTTTAGAAGTCCCAAGAAATGTTTAAGACAAGGCAGGTTTCTCACAAATGCATCATGAGCATAGCATTTACGCGGAATCTCTGGAAACCCAGAATATTTGGGTTGAAATTACAATGTATCTTTGCTTCTAAACTGAAAGTATTATTAAGTGGCAGTAAGTGAAAAATAACCAGCCCAATGAATGGACACAATTATCTAAGGAATCTCATTTGATATGGTAGATTCTAATTTTATAAGAACTGCTGCTCCTGTCCCTAGGGTAATGTTGGTCTAGTCTAACCTTGAGAGCTCAGGTCCCCAGGGACATAGACGCCTAGACAAAACTTCCTTTTCTATGCCCTGCCAGGCTCCAGGGTTCTCTCTTCCAACTCTACGACCCTGGGGACTCCGTACAGAACTGTGCCAATACTGAGCTATTTGTATCTCCAAAGCAAAGCACCCCTGATACGGAATTACTCATTTACAATATGTGGCACCTTCCTCACAGCACAAAATAATTTAAAATTCCATCATATTACTGTAGGTAATATTTTAAGTATCATGGGAATGTATCCTATTTTTTCAACTAAATTCAAATAAAAGCTATACCCCACTTTGTAATGCACCAACTTTCAAATCTCAGGAAAAAAAGGAAAATAAGAAAGACCTTGTCCTGACAAAAAATAAAGAGCATTTATGATCAAGCATATCAGAGTGTTTGGGCAGGGTGAAGTGGGGCAGGAAGACAAGAATACAAAAATGGTGTCATAAACAAAGGACTCAAGTTTTGTTGTTCACTGGTATTTCTATTCTGGATTAGCTGAGATTGCAGTGATTGCCAATGTTTCACCAAACAGTGAATAGCTACAGGTCCCTGTTCTTTAGGAAATGGTCTGAATCTTAGAAATGTTCATTAGAAGACATGACTCATGAACGGAAGGAAAAGAAGGGAGTGATCACAGCACGCTGGTGTTGAAAGGAAGGCACAGAATGTATGGGAAGATGGCAGTGAGGACTTCTTCTGAAAGATATTTAGAATTCCAAAATTCAACAAGCAATTTGGTGCATACATTCCAAGCTCATGGGCCAACATGAGGAAAGATACTAAGAAGAAAAGGCCAGGTGCATTTTGGGTGTGACAAATGTTGTTTTGTCCATCGCACACAGGTATTGAGAAGATGGGCTCGCCTTGGGATGGGAGACCAGCCATAGGGTGCAAAGTCCCCAGGATAAGCTGAGGTGGTCTCATGTGCTGACTAGTGGGGAGCCCCGGTTGTAGAGCAAAAGAAGGCTGTGATAGAAAAAAAAAAAAGTGACTTAAGACTAGTAAACTACAAAATGCAAAGTAAGGGTTGAAGTTGAGATAGAGAGAAAACAGAATTATGGTACAGACTAACAATAGAAACAGAGTCTACCAGTTTACCATAGCTACAGTAATACTTTATAGCAAACTACCACAGTGTTACAGTGGCCTACAGCTTTTCTTTAGGTCACAGATCTGTGGTTGGCTGAGAGCCAGCTGGTCTAGACTTCCATGTGGCTTATACCCACCTCCTAGAATGAGTGGCTAAGCCCAGCATGGCCTCCCAGCAAGGGCAGATGCCCAGTTGTGAAAGCACACTTCAAGACTCTGTCAAGTTAGACCTATCCCTACGCCACTGGTGAGACAAGTCACCTGGCCAAGCGTAGCATTAGTAGATCAGGGATGTCCACTTCTCCCATGGAGATGAGCAAGAGAGTGTAGTCTGAGCAGTGACCCACCCACTCTAAGGGGCTCAAGCCAGAAGACAGCTTTGCCAATGGTGAAGAGGAGCTATCTGAGGAATCTCACTAAGCTTAAGTCTGAAAAAGTTAATGGTATCATGTGCAGAGTAGGATTAAATGGTATAGTAGGAGAGAGAGAGTTCAGGCTTCAAATCTGGCCCATTCTGATCATAATGAAACAACTTCATGAATGTTAAAAGAAATACAATGTAGGGGCCAGCAGATGGCATAGCAGTATGTAGCTAAACTCCCACATGGATGACCGCAGTTCAAGTCCTAGACCTTGTGGCTTTAAAATCATGCCAGTATGTGTGAGTGCAGGCCCAAGATCCTAGGAGGAGAATGGAGGAGAAGGATTACAGCATGGCCACCCCCTCTCAGTGGGTGATTTCTCACTTTCTCTCTTGCCATCTCTCTCTCTCTCTCCAGCAAGCACATCTCCTAAGGCAAAAACCTCTATAAAAAAAGAAAGAAATTGGACCAGCAGTTAGTGTAATGGCTATGTTGCTGGACTCCCCTGTAGTTGAATGTGGTTTGAGTCCCAGACCCAGTGGCTTAAACTTGGGCCAGGTGCATGTGCATGCATGTCCAAGATCCCTAGGGGAGAGTGGAGGAGAAGGGATTGTGGCATGGCCATCACCCCAGGGATGATTTCTTGCTTTCTGTTTCTATGTCTCTCTGTCTTTCTGGCAAGTGCACACACCCTATAGCAAAAAAACTCTCAAAAAAAAGAACGAAAATTTGGAGGAGATTATGAGTTTTGTTTTGAATGCGTTGAACATAAAGGGCCTAGAAGATGTACATGAGGTACCAGGAAGCAACTCCTTCTATAGACCTGGAACTCAATAGGATTTGTATCTAAAAAGAGCTCAGTGAGTCATCTGCATAGAGGTTAAAACCAAGGAATTAATAAGACTTTCAAGACAGAGATGAGTCTTAGAAAATCAGAGGAGATGCCCAAAGGCAAGGTCCTAGGAAGTCACCACCATCACTCAGACTCCACACATGAAGTTACCTCTGACCACCTCGCCAATCTCCAGTTGGCTGGCTTCAAAATTCTAAATAGGCTTTTTCTGGAATTTCCATCAAGTCTTTCCTCAAGTTTTTGTTTCTATGGGTATATTAGAGTTTACTATGATAGTAATCCATCAAGGGCCTCACAGGAAGTTTAAAATGTGGATTTAGAGTAGAAAGAGCAAAGCTAGAGACAGTTACAGGAGTTCACTGTAGAAAATTGAGAGGGTCAGACATGTAGGCATTAGTTAAAATCACAAGAAAATAAGCAAGTAAAGAATTTTTTTAAAAAGTAAATTAAAAAACTCAGGGGAGTGAGTCCTTACACTTCAGAGAGGAAGAGGAAAAAGAACTCTTAAAGAAGCACAGAACTTAATTGCAGGATATGGAGGGTAGGATTGTATGATGTCAAGATGTTCAAGGTAAAGAGGAATTTAAGAATTAAGTGATTAACTTATCAAACACAATAGAGTAATAGAAGAAGGTGAGTTATGAAAGAAAGAAATGACACAGCAAGAGTTCATGAGTGTTTCCAGAGACAATTTCAGGAAAAAAGATGAGGGTGAACTCAAATAAAAAGGGGTTGAGGTGGGGGCCAGCAGGTGGAGTGGTGTTAGGGTATTGGATCTCACATAACCCACTCTGTGGTTTGAGTCCCAGACCTGGCAGCCTGAAAACTGAAAACACAATGGACGTGTATGCTTGTTTGCCCCAAATCCTGAGAGAATGAAGAAGGAGGAATTGGCATGGCCACCCCCTGTAGGGCTATTTTGAACTCTCTCTCTGTCTCTCTCGTATGCTCACATGCCTTGTTGCATATATATATATATATATATATATATATGTTAAATATATATATATATTTATGTTATAACATAAT
>NW_006159840.1:4389636-4417368 GCF_000334495.1 Tupaia belangeri chinensis | reverse complement strand
ACATAATATATATATGTTAAATATATATATATATATATTTAAGAAGGGGAGGGAGGATTCAAGGTGAAAATAGGGCAGAGAGAAGACATGGACCATACACCCTAGAAGAGTCCTGTGAGGCACTGTGAGAAAAGAAAGACAGAAAGCAATAATCAAGTTAGAAAAAGTCTTCACATTTTTCCTCAGTTAAAATAATTTTATTATTATCCAAAGGAATCTACATTTGCTGATTCTTTAGTTATTGATGAAAATAGACGTGGGGAAGATGCATTTTAGTACTCTTGTGCCTCATCACTGATGTCACTCATATAATCTCGTCCGTTCATCAATTTATGCCTAATAGAGATTTGGCAGATTTTCCAAAGTAATCACATTTCCAATAAAAAATTAATGTCCATGTTGTCTTTCCTTGGGACCGAAAATGCTTCTTATTCTATAACCCTGTGCTACCAAGTGTACATTGTCTGTATCATTTCAGGAACCATCCCCTACCAAATTCCCAGCTCAGGTCCCAGGACCTCAGGGACCTCTTTCTGCTGATGCTTAAACAATGTGGGCACACAGACGAGGCACTATATGGGACTCATGTTGGTAGGACTCATGTTGACCACTCTCCAGCATGTTTCAGTTTTAGGGCAACTGGAATCTACTAGTCAACACAGGAGAGCTAAAACTAAATGTTATTTATTAAAATATAATATCAGATATATCTGTTTAATAAGGCAGGAAAGTTTCTCATAGTAAGTATCAATACTAGCAGGTAAGTCTACCTGAGAAACTAGAATAGGAAATAAAATAAACATGAAGAAGAGTGGGGAAGACATCACTTTGAGACACTTACTTCACCTCATCCCAAACAGGGAGAGTAATCAAAGATATTATTGTTTGGATATTTGCTATGTAGCTGTTTTATGTATACCTTCCAACTCAGGCAATTTATGTTTCTGATAAACTATTAATGTTTTGTATCTCCAAAGCAAATTATTTGTCTTCCTTGGACACTGGTACATTTACAAAAGTTCGTAGAAAATGGAACTAGCGTACAAGTTTATTTTGTTCAAAGACTGGGAAATGCATGCACAGCTTTTCTATGCTGCACATTCTCCATGAACTGTTGGAGAGCCCTCTTACTGCTGTCCACAACCCCTTATGCCTTCCGTTCCAATGTATCTTCTCTAGAGCTGACTTCAGATGAGGTGTTTCTATTTTTATCATTCTATGCAGCTATTATATTTTAATTTTTAGTATAATCACATTTTATCCAAAAGACTTAAAATCAGAGAATATTTGAGTATTGGAACACGACAGAACTCAGGAATCCATTTCTCTCCTTGTTCTGTTGACAAGAGGACCAAGCTCTGAGACGCTCCTAGAGGCCGAGCTGTGAAGTCAATGAACAGGGACTCCAGCTGCTTGGATCTCAGTCTCACACTTGACACATGACTTTTTCATCTCTCTATAGCAACTGTCACACCCACTGGATTCACCACTGCCCAGGTCCCATCTGATACTGTGTCATGGCTGGACTTCTCCAGGCTGAGGCCATTCTGTAGCAGGGCTAAGTATGTCAGCAGATCCAAAACAAAGCCGGCGGTTCTCGAAGACAGACAGATACAAACCCTACTGACCTGAGTACAGGATTAGAAATGATCTGCAAATCAAAACTTTGCTTTTGGTATACCAGGGCTGTGGCTGGCTTTCAGGAACTCACTTAGGCCAGTCAGAACACAGTGCACTAAAACAGTGCACAGCTCAAAAATTCATGATCATGAACTTCTCTGCTGCTAAAGGTCCAACTGTCTGATGGAAAAGGGGAGCTTTCCCTGCCAAAAGATAAGCGAAGCCACAGCTGATTGTCTAAGGATCAATAACCGTTATTCTTAGGGTCCAACTGAATACGCCAATTATATCTACACAAAATCTGAGCTTCTTTTTTAACTTTCCAAAGTTAAATGAGAGTTGATTTTGATTTTAATATTTACGTGTTCTTTACTGGACATAAAATAGAGCAGTCAACATTAAGGTCCCAGTGCTTGAATGGTACCATGAAAATAAATGCCCAAGTAGTTCCTAAATATTTACATAATGATCTATTTAAATGCAAGGTACTCTAACATATGTAAACAACTGCAGGGAGCATGTGTGTGAAGTAAAAATGTCCACTGCTTCTTGTAAATAAGATTCATGATTCAGCCATAATATATTTCTAAGTTTTATGCAGAAAAGAACTATATACTATAAAAAGCATAATGCATCTTCGAAAGCAATTAAAAATCAGTAAAGTCAAGGAGTTAATATGTGCTGTTGAAAAGTTATTAAGCATCAATTACAAATTTTCCCCTTGAATTGTATAATGTATAATGTATAAAACCCAGAGGAATATACTTTAAAATCCTCAACAGCAAGTCTATTACAACAAAGCCCACAGGAAGCGATTTCACACTCTTTTAGTAAATTCTGACAATTCAGATAATGTATACTCTTTGTTCAGAAACTTGCACAATCATATTTCAATTTGCAGTTGCTATGAAGTTTTTTTTACCAACCACTCAAAATATGCGATCTCAAAATATTTGTTAAAATGAAGGTTGCAGAACCAGCTCAGTAGCACAACCTCTCCTGAATTCACTTATATTACTTATTCCAACTTTGTTCCACCATTCTTTATTTATTTTTACTATTTTTCTAAAACAAAGATGGAAGAAGGATGAAAAGGTGAAAATAGTGAAAGTGGATGTATTCTACTTTTCTAAGAAGCCAAACTTCAGCCAACCAGAAGAGAAACAGAACATACTGTATGCTGTATCTGCTCTGTGCTAGTCACTGCCCTTGAAAAACCACTTCCAACCACAGATACCTGGGATCAGTGAGCTCGTGGTCATGGGAGCACTGTCAGTGTAGCAGATCTTAGGGATGGGCAGTGTCTGGGCAGAAAAAAATACCTGTTATCCCCCGGAAGACTCCTCCCCTTTCCTTTTTCTATTCTAAAATGATACTAAATAAACTACTGTACAAAATGCCACTTGATAGGTTATTTTTGTCTTCTGAGTCCACCATTATACAACATTTGAAAGCCAAAAGCAAATTAAAATTATCATTGACTTTGAGATTTTTCAGTACTTTGTACTGCTCACCTACTCAAAGGTCTGGGTATTTTGAAAATCGATTTCTACAGAAAACTTAATGGTAGTGACTTTGGACGAATAGAAAACAGCAGGACATCGTCTCTTACGGAGTCTCTCCTGAGCAGTTTCCCTTGTGCTGAGGCCACAGGAGGGGCTGGAAGAAGGAGTATTTCTTTAATACCGAGGGTGAGCCTGGAAAACAAGCACTTCAGACCAAGATGGAGAACCTGATCATCAGGATATTAGGGTGTTTTCCACTTAAAATAAAATTCCAATATTTTAAAATCATAAGTACATGTATAAAAAATATATATGAAGGTTGGATAGTGGTAGACAGTAAAATAATATGTTCTGCAAAACTGACCCATGTGGGAAGGTTTGGATTCACATCTCAAGACACCCTGAATATACCAAGCACAGAAGTGTCTGTGATCCAGGGCTGGACAAAACTGGGAGTGAGTCATAGTGCCCTTGGCACCCTGTGTTGGGGGTGCTGTCTCTTAGTATCTATCTCCACAATTCTCTCTCTCTCTCTCCCTCTCTATATCTCTCTATATCATAAAAGAAATAACTTTAGTAACTAAATAAATTATATATAATGCATACATATATAGATACATATAGATATGTATACATATGCAAATTTGTGCATGTATATATGCATATCTGTGTGTGTGTTTAAAAGTGCATATATGTATGAACATATGAGGGGACTTCAAAAAGCTTGTGGAAAAATGAAATTAAAATATATGTTTATTTTGGTGAAAAACATTTCCTATTTGTGCATAGTTTTTCATACTATGCATTTTCAACAACTTTTTGAAGACCCCAGGATGTGTGTATGTGAGTGTGCATGTATGTACATACTCACATGCATGCACACGACTCTGAGTGGGAAGGGTCCCATCTGCTGTTTAAAACTCTCGATCCTGAGATCAACTCTAAGACTACATCCTGTGTGAACTGAGGAGTGTCTTGTCCGCAGAGCCCTCTGGCATGGGCTGCCCAAGGAGAAGATAGCATAATTAGCAGGTGCATTGTCTTATGAAGGCTGTTAGCGCCTAGGCCAGTTAACTAACTGAAACAGAAAAGTAGACAATTGCTTCACCACGTACAATATCTTCTGTTCTGCAAACTAAAATAACAATAGCACATCATTTTCCCTGTTAAATTTGTTGAGAAAAATCTAACTTAGCAACAAAGGCAAAATACAAAAGTGGCACACACACACAAAAATTTTTGAAAGATATTTAAAGAAAAAAAAGGAAACCAACAAAGTAGCTGCAAGAGCCCAGTGTTTTCACAGCAAGCCCTTTTCCTGAGAAGCTGCAAGCTTTTGACGGGCTCATTTTCACCAGCCTGTTTCCAAGTTAAGCCATTTGTCACATCTGAATGCATATATTTTGCTCTGGCCCTATAAACCCCAGGCAAGGTTCACTTTCTTTTTCATTGAAGTTCCTCCCCAGTGAATTTTTCCTTTTCCTGCAAAGTAATTTTATACTCCTGGTAGTGTTGGCAACAATATATTAAAAGTCAAATTTATGTCAACATCCGCAGATCAACTATCAGATGTTGCTATTAACGCTGACATCAAAATCATTAAGAAATTTCCATCATGTAAATTAATTATCAGAATTGTATTGGCATGAATACATAATGACATTATTCATGCAAATAATTAAAAATATGCCTCCTGAAAACAAATTATAATAATGGAATAAAATGTCATTATTGTGGCTTCTTGACAACCCATTAGGCTTGGTTTTAGGTGTGTAAGTCTTCCAGATGATCGTGGAGAAGAACAAAGTGAGGGCACATCCTTACTGTTGTCAGCACCAAAACTGAGACTGCAAACAAGACAGCAATGGACAGGACGGCCATGGAGCAGGCAGCCCTTGTTATGGCTCATCTTCACTGTACAATTATCTCCACAATTACGGTCGAAAAGAAGATGGGTTGTTTTATTGTTGCAAATTTCAAGTCCCAGAGGACCTCTCACATACAAAGGTTGCCATTATTAAAGCACTGGTTATTACAGAACACAGTAGGAAAAAAAAATAATTAACCTGAATTCTCACAGGTTATCTCTCACTACCCCACCAAAATGTAATTACTACCCACCAGCCAGTACAGAAGAGTGTGATTACGGAGTTCACAGATGTCTGCCAACTTCCCCAGAAAGAGACATGGCAAGGAGGGGACTTCAAGGAGGGGACTTAGGTTCCTCTGGGGAAAATATCCAGCTCTATTGAATTAATGTGGCCAACACCCTGTACGGTGGTCATTAGTTCAGTGGTCATTTCCATTACTGGATGACATTTAAACCCAGCTAAGAGACCAATACACAGCAAAAGCAACACCAAATCAAGCCTACTTGTGCCTCCTCCTCACAGCCAAACTTTCCCAGAGAGCCTTGTCCACAGAAAAGCTATAGAATTCTATCCAGATCTACTGATAAGTTGGGTTCAAACTGGGAGGAAACAAGCAAAAACTCACAAGCATGAGTTGCAGTGCAATTATACAAAAAATGGCAAATGCTTTGTTGAAAATAATGTAGTGTTATCAGCAGAGTAAGTTGTAAAGGTTGACGGAGGAAAACGAGGTTGTATCAGTTACCTAGAAAGCAGCTCTTCTAGGAAATAGGGCTACTGCGTGATGGGCTCTGATTAATAATCCATCAAAGCTTCCATCACTGCTGGGGTGTCCAGAACAGATCAAGACCAGGCCCAGCACTTTAAACTATACTAGTGAGATCATGCCTTGCAGCATTTCGTTGATGTGTTGTAAGTGTGGTGTTTATGCAAAGTCTTCACCTGTACATAATTCACATGACATACTCCAATTTTAAAATACCACGTTTTGTAAAACAAAACCAAAAGATCACCTTTCATACTCTGTGCTTCCCAAGGACCATGTGGGCCTGATGATGGCAAAGCAGTGAAACATGATACTCTGTGAGAGGCACTACATGGAAGGTTCTGGGCTCACATCCAGAGACCTCCCTGATATGCAAGGCATGTAAGTACCTATGACCTAGGAGTGGCAGAGGATGTAGTCAATCATCAATCATGCTGTCAAGGCCTTGTTGAGGGTTCTCTCTCTATCTCCCACTCCTGGAGGAAATAACAAAAACAAAATAACAAACAGAAAACTCACAAACTCACACCTGGGATTTGTCATACAAATCAAACCGAAATAAAAGCCTCAGAGTTTGTCTTTGGGATGGGAAGACACAACAAGCCTGTCCACCTTATGGAAAATGTGGAACAATGCTCTCAAGATTCCTAAAGTTAGGAGTATTTGTATGTCCCAAATGCTTAATAAGGAAATAAATACTGAATCTTCCATAGAACTGGAAAGTCTGAGCTGAATAAACAACTCTCTAAGGAAGACATATGAACAGCCAAAAAGCATATTTAAAAATGTTCAACATCCCTCATCATAAAGGAGATGCAGATCAAAACTACAAGGAGATACCACCCAACCCCAGTCAGAATGGCAAAGATTAAAAAGAATAAAATGATTAAGTGCTGGTGGGGATGTGGTGAAAGGGGAACTCTCTTACATTGTTGGTAGGAATGTAAATTGGTCCAACCATTGTGGAGAACAATATGGGGGTTCCTCTAAGACTTTCATATAGAACTACTATATGATCCAGCAATTCCACTCCTGGGTATCTACCCAAAGGACAGGAGAATGCTCAGTTGGAAAAGCTCTTGCATATCTATATTTATTGTGACATTATTCACAATTGCTAAGACATGGAACCATCTCAAATGTCCACAAACAGATGAATGGATTAAAGAAGTGTGGCACATATACTCAATGGAATACTACTCAACCATAAAAAAAAGACACTGGCATTTGATGGAAAGTGAAGATGAAGACAGAATATTTGTTACTGAGTAAAGTGAGTCAGGCTATAAAACAGAGCCTTTGTATGTCTCCACTTAACATATACTGACTGTCCGCACCCTATGGTAGAGACTAAAAGATTGGAGGACATAAATGCATTGAAAATTGTTACGGACACTAGGAAAAAAAGTGGAAGGAGAGTTGGAGAGGGGAAGAGTGTAGGAAAGGAAATTTGGGGGAAAAAATAGAGAGGTAAGACATTTGTGGGACACAGACATGGTTTATTACCTGTTGATGAGGATGTGCACAGTATTCTCAACTGGGCCGGTCCAACGTGTGTATCGTGCTGGGTAAAGTCTCTTTACAATCTAAATGATGTATAGTGGTTGAATGTATAAATACTAATCATTTTAAATAACTAAATAAGTAAATAAGAACTGAAAAGCCTATTTTTACACCACAGGATCACAAGAGTTGTCAGAACAAAACTCTGAAAACCTTGGAAAAAACGGAGCATTAATTATGAAGGCACACTCTAGAAATGAGAAAATTCACCCCAGGACATTATCCCTAAAAAAATGACGATGCATCAATTTTTTTCCTGAAACGAATGAACATGCCTTCTAGAATATGCAGGCTTCCCCCTGACTTTCGATTCTAACTGTACTCTGTATTTTAGGAAAGCCAGCCTTAAGGTAATCAAGAAACCAAATGGCAGTGATAACCCACGTCGGTCTTCCCTCTTAGCAAGCATTATTTTTAGTCTGAGCGGAAAAGGGCAATGATACCTTGATCTATCATGACCCTAACCCCCAGTAACACTCACCGGCCTCGGGGATATCGCAGGTTCCAAGGCTGAAGCTCAGATCCTCTTGACACAGGAAAAGCAAAGCGCCCTCTTGCCCCTACCTTGCTGCCATCTACCCCCAGTGTTAAAGTGACAGAGTCTGAGGGACCAGCAGTTAGCGTAATGGCTATGTTGCTGGACTCCCACGTAGTCGACCTCGGTTTGAGTCATGGACTCAGTGGCTTAAAACTCACGCCAGGCACGTGTGCATGCGTGCCCAAGATCCCGAGAGGAGAATGGAGGAGAAGGGATTGCGGCTTGGCCATCCCCCCTGGGGAGTGATTTCTCGCTTTCTGTCTCTCTGTCTCTCTCTGTCTGGAGAGTGTACACGCCCTATAGCGAAAACCTCTCCAAAAATAAATAAATAAATAAAGTGACAGAGTCTGTGGTGACATCAGCGAGGACGAGTTTGCAGATAACAGGGCCATTGGTGTCACACATCAGGCAGGAGGAGAAAGATGGTGGTCTACACCACACAGAGGGTGAACAGAGAGACTGAAGGCAGAGCTTGTCCATTCACGGCTCCCTCAGTGAGGGTGAATCCCAGCGGAGAACCCAGTCTTAATGAGGTCAGGAAGGGTACGGGACCACATACCCTAAGCCAGGTCATGCTAAAAAGTCCACTCCACAAGACAAGGGGAGCAGAAGGGAGCCCAGCTCCCCAGCTTGGGAAAGCAGAAACTCAGCAGAGGTGACTCATTTGAGTGAAGGATTGGCCATGCAGCACCGTAGGGACCAGGATGGCCAGAGACCCACACAGGATGGAAGATTCGAGCAGAAGTAGGGAGGTAATGTTTGGAGCCTTGATGGGTAAAGGAAAGAAATGCAAACCAGAGCAGCATGTGGGTTTCTACAGCTTCATGGGTAGGCAGGTCGAACGCCAAGCCATTCGGAGCACAGTTTGGGAAGCAGAGACGTCCGGAGTGCGGGAGGCCTGTTCTCCTCTGCGGAGTCGCCAGGAGCGGTGAAGGCAGCGCAGAGCAGACTGCGCAATCCCGCACTGTGCATGGAGCTGCAGCCAGAGCTGCTCAGTCTGGGTTTGTGTGACAAAGTGACACAGGCCAGCTAATTAATCCTTGGACAGTTGCCTGAAACCTGGATGGTATCAGCCTGTGCACAGGGGTTCCCGTTAATTGGCAGGTTGTCTCAGAGTGTTGCTCCCCAGGGCACCATGCCCCGAGAGAAGCAGAACGTGCCCTTATCCCGCCCAGCCTGCCATTTTCTCTCCCATAAACATATAACTGCTTTTTAAAACACTAGAGTAAATATTTACAGTGACCCCTGGTTGAAGGCGCTCTGAGGTAGTCTTCTTTCAAACACACAAAAGCTTCATCTTACTCTCGGTTTCTCTTCCAAGAATACAGTTAGTACTGGATCAAAAAAATGCAGATCCTTCCTTAATGACACCAAATTGCTTTATGAAAACAATTTTTGATAAATTATGAAGATAATAACAATCATCCAGTTCCCACCAGTAGAATTAATTGCATTTAGATTTCTTTGCTTTTAGACTCTTTTTTTCTGTTTGTGTGCTTCTAGAAGTAAATACTAATATATTCAATACACTGGTAGTAAATTAAGCTCCCCTTAAAAATAAGAGAACCTAGGCCAGCCCATGGCATGGTGGTTAAGGCAGCTAGATATCACATGGCCAACTGTGTGATTAGAGCCCCAAACCCAGCAGCTTGAAAACATGCTGGGTGCATGTGTACGCATGCCCAAATTCCCAGGAGGAGAATGGAAGAGAAGGGACTGCAATATAGCCATCCCCCCTCCAGGGGTGCTTTCTTACTTTCCCTCTCCATCTTTCTCTCTCCAGAAATTGCACACACCCTATTGCAAATTGCAAAAGTAAATAAATAATAAAGAGAACATGGGTAAAGCAAATCCTCTGTGTCTCTGTCTGGATCCTGTCCTTTTACCTTTGTCCAGAGCAAGCACTATATGCCTTGATAATGGGTCTTCAGATTATTCTTTTTTGTTTGTTTTAAAGAGAGATTTTCTGTATAAGTTGTGTATGCTTGCTGGAGAGACAGAGAGACAGAAGTGAGAAAGTACCCCCAGGGGGGTGGCCACACCACTTTTAAGCTGCTGGGTCTGGGACTCAAACTGCAGTCAACTATGTGGGAGTCCAGCAATGTAAACATTATGACATCTGCTGGTCCCTCCAGATTATTCTCAGAATTCATGACTGTAGACCAACACATCCCCAAAGCTGGTCTTCTACATCAAACTGCCACATACTTTTCACCTTGCCTCTGTCTTCCCCATCCTTTTACCTGCTCTTAAATCTGTCATTCTTACTCGTCTTATTGACCACAGAATTCCTCTTTGTTCTTCTTGCTTAAGAGCACTGTAAAAGTGGATTACATCGTTCCTCCACATTATCCTTACTTTAATAATAATAATCAAAAAAATCGTCCTAGTTTCTTCAAGTTTGTATGAATTTCCAACAAAAAGAGAAACAACAGCTGTCCAAACCTTTTATAAGAACAACCCATGCCCTCTGCTGCTCTTAGCATGGCCTGAGAGACATAGAGTAGAACTGCCACACTCCGAAACAGAAGGGATGTGTGAGTTGGCTGAAGGAAAGGCATAGACAGTAGCAACTCGAGATTGGTGTGACACCCCCATTGAGACCTGCTATTCCACACCTCACCACCAAATTATCTTTTCCCATAACCTGGGACTGAGACTGTGGCTGGCAAGAATTCCTCATCATCATTCATACAAAGACACCATTTCATGTGAAAATCTGTAACTATGAAGACACCAATGAGATGATTAAAGTAACCACAGACCATGACTCTAAGACCATGGACAGAAAGACTAGACATACTGAAGTGAAGAGAAGGAATGCAGACTACATTTGGAGCCAGCAGCCACACTGCAGCCAGGACAGCCTCGCTGAAGGACAGTGGGAAGGCTTTCAGATTCAACAATGAGGCTCATTTCCCCTTATGACTAGAGAAAAGGAGAGAAGAGAATGAGATAATAGCTAGGGTGTAAGTTATCCCAGCATTTCCTAAACAGGAAGTAACCGAGGCATCTCAACAGACCCAACAGCAACTAGCTCATATCCGTTTAACTTGCATAGAGAGTGAAGCTAATGGTATAAAGTCACCCATCTTCTTTTCTCCTGTCTTTTTTAAAGACTTTTTTGCTATAGGGAGCATGCACTTGCCAGGAAGAGATAGTGAGGTAAGAGGGAAAGTGAGAAGTCATCGCCCCTGGGAAGTGATAGCCATGCCACAATCCCTTCTCCTCCATTCTCCTCTCAGTATTTTGAGCACATATGCACATGTGCTCAGTGTGATTTTCAAGTTGCCAGGTTCAGGACTTGAACCATGGTCAGCCATGGGGGAGTCCAGCTCCTTAAACACTATGCTATCTGCTAGTCTGTCTTTCTCCTTTTGACAGCAAATCTTTCCTCATCAGTCTCTAACTGGTCCCAGTCAAGGACCCTCTGATTGCAAGGTGAGAGGAATTCACTTATTAGTTTAAAATGAAAAATTCCAGAGGAATTTCTTGAGCTGGACTATTTCTCGGAACCTAAGGGCAGACTGCAGCTCTCTCTCTCTCTCTCTCTCTCCATACATATACCACACACTCATGCTCATGTGCATATGTTAAAATTACAGATACAAAATTGCCAATATTCAATCATTTTTCACTTACTAAAATTATTATTTCTTTTTTTTAGAGGGATTTTTGCTATAGGGCACATGTGCTCACGGGATAAACAGAGACAGAGAGACAGAAAGTGAGAAATTATCCACCAAGGGGGATGAACACATCACAATCCCTTCTCCTCCATTTTCTCAGGATCTTAGGCAAACACTTAACATGCACCCTGTGTGAGTTTTAAGCCACTGGTTCCAGGACTCAAACCACAGTCAGCTATGTGGGAGTCCAGTGACATAACCATTATGCCATCGGCAGGTCCCTAAAATAGTAATTTCTTAAGGTACAATGTAGATCATTTTTCTCCTCTTACTACCCTCCAACCATCTCTCTTGAGGATTGTAATTTTTCAGTTTAAAGTAGCGGTTCTAATACTATAGACTACCCATGTCTGAATTCTCAACATCTAAATACCTGGGAGAGAACATCTTACTGACACAGCTTCAGCCTACTGGTGAGGGACTGAGATTGGAGACTTTGAAAATGGCAGCTAGTGCCTACTTTGCCAGGGTAGGAGTGTTTGGGTGTGTATATATCTGTGCATGCACAGGTGTGCCTGTGTGTAAGCACAGATATGCATGTATATGGGTGTGTTCATGCACATGTATTTGTGTGTGATTCTGTGTGCACACAATTGCATGTATGTCTGCACATGTGTGCAGATGTGAGTGTACACCGGTATGTATGTGTGCTATGCCTGGGAGTGTATGTACATGTGTATGTTTATACAGGTGGGTGTGAATGTGGGTGTATGCATGGGTGTGTGGAAGGATGGAGAGTCTCCCAGGGTTAGTGCTCTAAGAACACAGTTGGACTGTGGACCTGCAATCTCAACTAGAGTAAATTCTTGTGTTCTGACTGCCTCTGAGAGATACCCAGACCCTGACAGGAACCTAATGAAAATTAATTCAATGATGGTGATAATGTTTCAGTTCAGTTACTGCCATTGACCCACTGGATGACTGTATGTACCCTCACATTTGATCATTAGCTACCAAACACCTGCGGAGATCTTCATGCTGACACCCCACTCTGGGAGGCCTTACTTCATCTGACTCTCTCCCAGCGAACCAGTGTATGTCTCACCAGCCCTGTTTAGGTGCTCCTGTCTGAGGTGCTGGTCTAACGTCCTCTGATACTCCAGCACCAAGTCTTGCCTGATGCTGTTCATGACTTCCCCCAGGAAACACCTCTGTCCGTTTCACCACCTCTTAAAATTCTGCTTCCCTAAACTACTGCTCTATCCTGCTTTCCTCTATGAAAACTCCTTTTTCTTTTTTTTAAATTAAGATCTTTGCCAGAGGGTACTTATACTTTTCAATCAGAGAGAGAGAGAGACAGAGAGAAGGAAGGTGAGTAATCAACCCCCAGGGTGGATGGTCACACCCAATCCCTTCTCCTCCATTCTCCTCCTGGGATTTTGGAGATGCACATACACAAATCCAACATGATTTTCAAGCTGCAAGGTCTGGGACTCGAACCATGGTCAGCTACGTGGGAGTCCACCTCAACCACCATCCCATCTGCTGGCCTCGATGACCTCTCATATTGTAGAGGAACAGCAGCGCTTCCTTCATGAATGCCGCAGGGTGTGTTACACTCATGTATGTCATATACATAGGACAACAACTGCACTCCATAACTGCCCAGTGATAGCTGCTATTCATATTATTTCATTGTGATTATCTAACAATAGTATTCGCCATTATTCCCTCATGCTATTTCTCTCGCTCGTCTTCATTTCCAAGGTTTTAAAGCAGAGACAGTCTTTTTTTTTTTTTTTTTTTTGAGAGATTTTCACTGTAGGGTACGTGCGCTCGCCAGACAGACAGAGAGAGACATAGAGACAGAAAGCAAGAAATCACCCCCCAGGGGGGATGGTCACGCCGCAATCCCTTCTTCATTCTCCTCTCGGGATTTTGGGAACGCACGTACACGCGCCCATTTTAAGCCACGGGGTCCAGGACGTGTACCGCGGTCGACTACGTGGAAGTCCAACGACATAGCCATTACGCTAACTGCTGGTTCCCAACGGTCTTTGATTCTCTCCTGCGGCATTGCTATGGCACTGTTCCACATCTGAGTGTTGTGCCTTCTCAGAGTCTGGGCTTTGAAGAGCGGGATCTGGCTCTGCATTTCTCACTTCCAAACACAGCGCTAGTCAGTCAGAGCAGGTGTCCCAAGGACACCTACCCGGTAAATTGTTTTGAGAATGAGTTAAAAAAAATGAACAAATAATTTTAGAAAACCAAATTTTGCATATTTGATACGAAGAAACACTAGAGGTAAGTAAATAAGACAAGTGCCTAGCAGTAGAAGGCACTCAAATAGGAATGCAAACCTGGGACGCTACAACTTACTTTCAGGTGGTACCTTTATTCAAAGCATCGCTAGACATTCGCTGAAAAGAATTCATTGTAGTAAGGGCAGATGACCCAGTGAGATACTTCAATCATACTGTGTAACAGAAAGGAGGCTCTCTGGAGAGGTCTTGTACCAAGCAGAGACCCACCAAATGACCAGTAGGCAAGGAACTGAGAAACTGATGGTATAAAACAAGGCTCCGAGTTTAACCAGATAACATGATCAATGCAAGACCAAGGAGAGCCCTCATATCTCCGTCCCAGAGACTCCCAGCAGTGAATCTCAGCGTGGGTAATGTGTGATTCCACGAAGCAGCCTCAGTGAGGTCGCTCGGTCTTCTGGGGCTCCCTGGAAGAATGCCTACACTTGGCCACTGGGGCATTGGGATTGATTTAGGCTGGCTGCTATTGTTCTGCAAGGAACCTGAGGGGCAAATGCTCTGGGGATAAGTCCCCCATAGACAACATCTACACGTGCCAACACCAGAAGCCATATGTAGTGTGTTCATCTGGGCAAATGTTAAAACTCAAAATATTAGTAGTAGTTTTGTAAAAGATTGATCTCCTGTTCAGTTCTGCATTTTCCAGCACTTGATGCAAGAAAGCAGTGATAAGAGAAGAGTTGACTGCCCGCCAGTGCCTTCCCCTCGCATCTCTCTGGAACTAAATGTCAACTACACTACCATAGGCAGGGAAAACAGCGAGGGGGCACCAGGAACTCTGCTGAATATTTGTATTCAACAGAGTGAGATTTATGCATGAGATGCAAATGACTATGTATTATTTACACATCTGAGGGAAAATAAATCTTGAACGTAAATGTTTAGAGGGCATATTATTTTTAAATATGAAAGTGGTAAAAATTATTGGAGCATTTGCAACTCCCATTCTGTTAAAGAGACATTCGAATGATTTTTAAAAGAACTTTTATCAGAGTTGTAGAAACTATATCAAACAAAGCATCAGAAAACTAAAAAGCACAAAATATCTGGCTCTTCCTACTTCTACAAATCCTTTATAATAATTAGTTGCATTTCAAGCAATCGTAGGATTAGTCTTCTCTCTATAAACACTTTGTTATTGATTAAGCATCAAATGTGCAATGTTACCAGCTATGTTCAAGTTCTCCATTGTTTCTGTTAAATTCAAATAAATGGGGATTTTTATTGTTTAACTCCTTTGATCTGATCTCTTTTATAGATTTAATTTTTTGAAAAAAAATGAAACAATTTGAGAAAATAAAACCAGTGGCTTAATTCACTGAATCACTTGTTTATTGGGAAAATTATGCTAACAGCCAAACTATGTGTTGGGTGAGGAGGCAGAATTTACCACAGGCAATAAGTTAACTGCTAATCCTCAGAAGCAATACTTGTATGCCGACTCCATACCATGTGTTTTACAAATATAATTTCACCCCCTCTCATAATCGCCATGTTGAGCAGGTACTATTCTTCTAGTTGTGTAGACGGGAAAACAGGATAAACCAGTTCGTGGGACTGCCAGGATTGCAGGCGTAGGGAAATGATGGAATCAGGGCTGGAGGCAAACACTAGGCCATGCAAATGAGAACGCCTACAGGTGAGATGCAAGGGATCTATCCAAAATGCTGCCACGGTACCTGGAAAAGAAAGACACGCACTGACATGAGGCACAAACAGCCAGGCACTGCGCCAAGCATGTCCTCTCCAACCACGGCACTCAGCCGTCCCACCCGCCAGTGAGGCTGAGCTGGTTAGATGCATCCACTCACCAGAGAGACAGAGAAAGGGATAGCAAAAAATTATCCTGTCCCCAGGAGGGTTGACCAAGCCACAATTCCTTCTCCTCCATTCTCTTCTAGGGATCTGGGGCACTCATGTCCACATGCCTGGCATGATTTATCAAGCGGCTGGGTCCAGGACTCAAACCGTGGTCAGCCATGTGGGAGTCCGGCACCTTAACCACCACACCACCTGCTGGCCTGGTTGTGTGCTTTCTTATTATTGATATTTGAGAGTTCTCAATACACATATTCTAGGTTTACATTTTTTAGCAGAGAGAAGCCTTACAAATAATTTCCCCAGTGTGTGGCTTGTCCATTTTTTCCTCTTTATCTGGTCTTTTTAAGAGCCATCACGGGACTCACTATGTCTGTTTCCATCTCTGAGGAATCACTGACCTCTGCTGCCTGACATCCAGCGTGTTGAAAACACACACTTTGTCTGGTTTTATGGGTTGTTTCAGGCGAGAGGGTAAATCCAATCCCTGTTACCCCACTGGCTGGAAACTGTGTCTGGCAAATACTTCAATAATCTTCTTGAAACATATAAATAAGATGACCAGAATCGACATTTGTTCAAAAGTACCGCGGGGGGCTACACGGTGATGGAGCGGCAAAGGTCAGCACACGGGGAGGCCGACCCCATGAGAAGTTCCCGGTTTATACCTGCTGCCCTTCCTGAGTCATGCTTGCTCATGACCAGCAACTGGCTGAGGCTGGGAGTCCATGATGGTGTCAAGACCCTGTCGCGTGTTCTCTCTCTCTCAGAGGAAATGAATAAAATGTCAAAAATTGCAAGATTTTAGAATTTTCTATTTTATTTTTCTCTCTCAAATGGTACTTGACGAATAACTACCACCATGCGGCAATCTAAAGTGTTGGGGGGATTTGAAAACAAGTTTTTATGTTGTAAGGCCGGCAGGTGCTACAGTGGTTAAGGTGCTGCACTCCCCCATGGCTGACCACGGTTCTTGTTCCAGACCAGGCAACTTGCTATCTCACTTTCTCTCTCTGGTCAAATTAAAAACACATAAATAAGTTAATGAATTAAGTTAATAAATAATTTTTTAAAGAAAACCTTTAAATAAATGTTTTTCTAAGAGTTGCCCTTAAACTGGAAAGAGGAGAAAACATCATATCTAAGAGGAATGGTTGCCAAAATGCAGAGAACCCAGAAACTGGCCGTGCTGTAAGCAATTTATAGCTTGCTGTATACTAGTTTATAAGAGATTTTCTAAAAGTGAGTCACCTAGCCAAAACTAAATGAAAATATATTCAGAATCCGGAGGTGATGTTGGAAGAAATCCTGACCTCAGACTTCTTTAGCTCATAACCCACACAGGATTTTAAAATTTTGCAATAGTAGTTAGTGGTTATAATTGAGAGACATCATACAGAAATGGAAGTTTCACATTTTGAAATCCCAGGTAATATGACATTCTATTTCCCCTGTGGCAAAAAAACATGTAGCAAGAAGGGTGACCTCTGTCTCAGCTTCAGAGGTCTAGTGAAAAGGATGTTCATTTCCACACGTACAGCGGTGGTGGCTGGAAATCTTCATCTTTCCCCACTTACATTACCCACCAGGCCACCCAGCCATTTACATTGGAGAGCCCGGCTCGGAGTCTGTAGTATCTATTCAAGGCAGAAAAAAGACCCCTGGGTTTGGTGAGGGAGACATGGGCTGGAGGGTCAGGCAGAGCTGACTTCATCTCACCCAGATCCACCAGCACTGCCAGCCAGAGGGAGCGGAGGCGGCACCGGGGACGACTTCTCAGGAGAGCACGCGTCGCTGGACACAGCACCTGGAACTGTGTGCTTGCTCGGCCTCCCCTCTAGGAGCAGGGGCAAAAAAGGGCTCCAGATTCTTTGACATTCCTTCCAGCTTTGTGATGCGATGTGGCTGGTTCTTCCCATGTGCTCTGCTCTCCACTCTCCGGTTTTCCAAGATTTTAATAATATTTCCTTTCTGGGGCTTTTTGGTTTTTGACTTGTTTATTTTTATTTATTTATTATTTTTTGCTATAGGTGCTTGTGCTCACTACAGGCAGAGAGAGAGGAATCACCCTCCCCAGGGACAGCCATGCCACGACCCCTTGTCCTCCATTCTTCTCTCAGGACTTTGGGCTCTTACACCAGCGTGTTTTCAAGCTGCCAGGTCCAGGACCAAAACTAAATGAAAAATAAATTCAAAATTCAGAGGTGACAAACTATATTCAGAATTCAGGGCTTGAACCATACAGCCGGCCATGTGGAACCCAGCCACCTAACTCCCACCCACCTGCTGGCCTGGCATTTCTTGTTCTTAATCTTCAAATATTTCAGATGACAGCAGTAGGAAATAATCCTGCCTTTTTCCAATTTGAGTAAAACTGAGTTTATATTTCCCCATTTAGAATAATATCAGCTCCTGGCATAAATTGTTTCTTTCAAATTTCCTGTATTGTCTCCTAATTTGGATTTGCTTAGATAATGTGAAGAACACCTGCTAAATTTTATCAAACGTCCTTTTAGAATTTGTCATTATAATCCTATTTTTCCTCCTTAATGGTTTAATGTGGTGAATCATGTTAAGGAATAGCCTAATGGTATAATGTGGCGAACCGTGTTAGGCAATGTCCTAACAGCAAATCACTTTGTTCCCCTAAAGTTGCCTTTTGAAAAATACGCACTTTGGGGGACACGGATATTAGTTGCCGATTTTCTATTTAGAATTTTTGCATCTACAATTATAACAGGGATCGTGTCCTGGCTTTGTTTTTGAGACCACTTTCATCAACACTTGTTTTTGAGTCTTTCATAAAACCAGTCTGTGCCCCGCTGGCGTTGGCCTCTGGTCTCCGTGGGGGCCTTGCTCCCTGGGCACCCCATGTAGGGCTGAGCCTTCTCAGTGCCCCCCCACAGCCCCCGGCTGCAGGCACCCTGTGGCCTGCACTAGGACAGACCAGGCCTTGTGCTCAGGTGACATCATGATTACAAATGTGTCGGGAAGACGGGGGCTTCAAAGTCCTGTCACTGAAATACACTCCATGAATAATCAAACAGAACCTGATCCAGAGGACAGGACAGTTGCAGTACATGTTGAAAGTGTTTCCTGGAGAAACTTGAGAGAGTGCTAGAAATTAGTGTATTGACTGTGAAGTCAATTCTCCCATTTTATATATTAAAAAAGGAAGAGACTCAGCCTGGCACAGGCGGCAGGGTGCTGCTGCACCATCTGGAGCCGCGAGGGAGCCCTGGGCTCAGACTCTGGGTGGACAGGAACACGGACCGAGTCACCACCTGAGGCTGACTGACTAGGAGACTTGTGGGTGGTGTGGTAAGAACCGTGGCATGGCTAGAGAGGTGAGGGTACTTGTCTCATGTGTATGTGAGAGAGAGAAACTTTAAACACACACAGACACACACAGGAAAAGGCGATCGCCTGGTTTTAAAGCTCCCCAAACTCACCGCACCGGCTTTCTGCAGCAGGCGTCGGTGAGTGGTATCAGGGACTCGCTGTGGCTGACCTCCGCGGCTCCCCTCTGCAGTCCCACGTCCACTCCCAGTACTGGTAAGGAGCAGGTCAGCGGCCGGCAGGCTCCCGAATCCCTTTCGTACCCAGAGGCAGACGCGCTTGCCAGGCCAAAATGCACAGGGACCTCCAGCTCCCGGGCTGGCTCCTGAGAGCCTTGACCTTGTGCAAGCTGGTTTAATGACTGCGGGTGGTGCGGGGTGGTGGCGGTGACACTCATGGGCTTTCTCCCCGAGCGCTGGAAGGTGGAAGGCCAACACTGCCCCATCTGTCCTGGCTAAGGGGATCCTTAGGGTGTGTGAGCTGTGGGACTCGCAGCCAAGGATTGTGTTTGGGGAAGCCCCACAAGGAAGCCCTTCTGAGATCACTAGAAAACAGAACTCCAAGGACGCCTTCCTGCAGAGCAAGAGGACAACGGAGTGAAACAAGGCCCGTCTGGCAGGTGTGGCATCGTTTTTCAATTTGAAGAAAATCACTTACAAGGATTTGGCTATATAAAATTGTAACCAGATAAAAGTGACAGAAGTGTTCTATACAGTACCACCTTGTTTGGTCAGATCGGTGGTTCCAACATTTTTAAGTGCCTTTGAAGGTGAAGGTTGTGATGTAAAGAAATAAATTGCCAAGGGGACCTTGAATGGGTACAGTGAAAGCATCTTCTAACCACAAACCCTCATTCCCCACCAGACCCTGCTCCAGAGAACTCACCTCCCTCTTGACTGCCTTCTTGAAGACAGAGGAAGGAGTGTCCCATCGGCACTCGTCTGTCCAGGCTCCGGGGTGCTCCCAGGGGAGGTGACCTGCAGCCCAGACTGCTGGACCAGACAGCCCTTGGTGGTTAGCTGGCTCAGAGGCTCTGTGGGGATCAGCCAGGGCGCACCTGGGGGTGGCAGTGACTAGGCTGTGAGCGCTGCGATCCTCCTTCCTGGCCACTGCAGCCTGGTCCCTAGAGGGGTGGAGACACACGCTCACCACCTTCCTGCTCTCGGGGAAGTCCGAGTGCCTATTAGTGCAGCTTCCCGAAGAGGGGAATTTGGTGCAACACTCAAGAGACTGGGCTGAATTTTGCCTAAGAACAAGGCAAGTCCAAAGCCAGTGGAGCTGGGATTATGCCCCAAGTCAGGCTCGCAGGAGTGGAAGGAGACTCTTTGGAAGTGCTTGGCACTGTCTCAAGGGGTAGGAGTTAACTGTGATGGACTCCACGTGGGGCTGAGCTCCAGATCACCTCCATACTTTCGCCAGAGCTGATTCTGTTCAAGGACCCCCCTTTCTAAGTGGAGTACAGCTTCCTGCTGTTTAAACACACAACAAACTGTTTACTTTAGTATTTTTAATTAAAAATAACATTCATTGTTTTTCATTACTATAGCAATACATGTTTGAGAAAATAAAGATAAGCAATTTTTTAAAAATGTAAACGCCTCATTATCTCACCACACAGTGGTAGCTACTGGGAGTGCCTTGCGTGCATTTATCTCCAGACCTCTCTGCCTAGATAAATGCAGCTATTTTTTCACCAAAATTGATTCATTTTGTCACATTTTTTGTAACACCCATTCTACGTTTCAAAATATATCCCAAACCAACTTCTATGTCATAAAAATTATCTCCTGGAATATCACTTTAACAAAAACTTATTTTGTTGTTATTTCATGACAATTTATTTCATTCTTTTTCCACTACAAGCTCTAGTTCAGCTTTTAATTCCCACCAACAGCTGGTTATTTCTATAAGTAGATGTTTTGGTTTTGTTTGTCCGATTTATTTCTTGGGTAACAAACGTGAGTTACACTCAAGGGATGTTCTGGGAATGAAACAGAGCCAGCACCGCCCCAGGGAGACGGAGTGGCACATATTCGCCAAACACTGGCAAAGTTAACCCCAAACTGAAGGTGAAATTATAGGTGTTAATAAGTGTCATGGAGGAAAAACCCAGCAGGGAATCCCCGAGAATGAAGATGTTTGACCTGAGGCAGCAAGGAGCAACTGTGAAAACAAGGAGGGGAAGACACACAGTGCAGGGCACAGCGAGGACAGGAAAACCAGCTTCTCTTCCGGTGAGTGAGGGGCCAGGAGAGGTGGGAGGGGGGGGCAGCCAAGTCTGCCAGGAGCCATAATCTTATTCAGGTGTAGCAGGGAGCCCCTGGAGGGCTTCTCACAGGAGAGTGACCACCTGAGGCAGGGCTGGAAAGAGTACTCCACAGGGTGGGGGGTAGACGGAGTGAGCCAAGATGGTGGTGTTGAGATCTTTGCAGAACATTCAGATAATACTAAAAAGAGCAACAGAACAATCCCCTACACTCCCATAATCTGAGATAATCTCTGCTAAATATGTCTTTGCAAAGCCTTCCAGAGTCTTGAGTGTCCATGTTTACATGCAAATACAAATGGCTTGGGCCAGGGGGTGTGCCATGGTAACACAACCTACATGAGAAGGTCCCTGGTTTGCATCCTGGAGCTTCTCTGTACACTGAGCTCTTATATCCGCTCATCTAGGCTGGCCGAGGGTGGGAGTGGATTGCGGCATGAAGACCTTATTAGGGGTAACTACCTCTCTTTCTCTTTCTCTTTCTCTTTCTCTTTCTCTTTCTCTTTCTCTTTCTCTTTCTCTTTCTCTTTCTCTTTCTCGTTCTCTTTCTCTTTCTCTTTCTCTTTCTCTTTCTCTCTCTCTCTCCCAGGAGAAACAAGGAAATAAACTTCAGAAAATATATAAGCAGTTTGTTGTTTTTATGATAAAATGAGATCATATCATATATATACATATGCTTTTCTCTGCTCACTATATCATTAAGATTTTTCCACATTGATAGTTACGAAAGTAATAAACTTTGAAATTTTCATGTTGACAAGTTTAATCATTTCATTGTTGCATAGTAATTAGAAAGAAGGGTATAAACGTGTACTTGGGCAACCCAGGATGAGTAATGAACAGTTGTTTTCTTCTTTGGAAAGGAGGGTGAGAAATGGGGAAGGGTGAAAGGAAGGGAATCAAGGGGAAAAAGAAAGAAGCAAAACATTTAAGGGACACAAAAATAGAATACTATCTGTTAATAACGTGTATAATAATATCTTTAACTGCACTAATATACAGTGTATTCATACTGGGAAAAACCATTTTGCATGCCGTAATGATATACAGTGATTGTATAAAAAATTTAAAAAATAGAAAAGACAGTGTGGAGTGCCCAAAGAATGCAGATGTGCCCGCCCCACACCTGCACAGCTCAGTGATTGCTAGAGAGTTGGCACCCCTGCACAGCTGCTACACAGACCAAAGAGGACATGCTACCGCACTCCAGATCTTGCTTTGCCCTTAGTCCATCACGTCATCTCTTACTTCTCCAAAGAGGACCACTATCCTGACTTTAATATGTTGGACTAAATTTTGACTCCTTTGAACTTTATGGAATCATACAGTGGTTTTTACTAGTTTTTACTATAAAATGTGTATATTTTTTGCTTAGCTCCTCTCACCAATTTTTATGATTTTGAGACTTACCTGTTATTGCAGGTACCATAACCGTTTGTTCACTACTGTGGAGTAGATTCGGTTGTGTAGATGAACCTTCTCATGTCTCAATGATTATTTCTCTTTTTAATTTAATTTTTTACCTTTTTTTAACATTTTTCCCACATTTTATTGATTCACAAAATACCTTAAACTGAAACTATGAACAGAGCTAGAATCTAGTTACAAGTGCACTGTAATTATCTTCTGAAACATTTTGAATTAATTAATTAATTTACATTCATTCCCTGAGTATTGTCACAGCATACAAAATGTGATTTCCCATCCAAAATATACTGTATAGTGGCTTGATTATGTGATCATACATGTTATTGTCATTAATTTTCCATTTCTAGTTATATATATATACATGTATAACCCCTATTTCACACCCTCTGCCATTTCCCACCCTTCTCCCACACTATCTTCAGTGTCTACAGTTGTTTTACATTCCTTTTTCCCCAATATTTTATTGATTAACAAAGTTTCTTAAGTAATCTAACTACTTTCAATAGCAAGTTTAGCTGGAATGCATGTATCAGTGAATACATGTCTGACTTTAGATGTAAAACTCTGAGTAGAATGAATATACTATAAGGTAATACCTAGCTGATGCTATAAAGCTTACTATGGTCATTAAAAGGTATGTTAGTTTTAATAAATCAAGGAAACTCTAAGGAACTTTACTTAAAACTTAAAGCCAGGAAACAGGTTAGGATTCTGTTCAAGTAGCAGGAACATGAACATACCGGCAGCTCAAAACAGGACAGAAATACCTAAAACTGGAAAACAAAGCCTAAAAGAAAATAAGCAATGTTTTAGTTAAAAATCATAAAATGCTGTCTCACCAGTTCAGTCTCATGTACTTAATCTATTTTCTGTTGTGGTCCGATCTTTCTGATTAAATTCTGGGATATAACATTCAACTCCAGACGTGTCTCTATGATTAAGTTGGCCATTTTCTTAGTTTTTGAACTCTTATTTCTGTATATCTGGATTTAATTTTCCTGGTGTAGCACTCACTTGAGAACTTCTTGGAGATCTGGTCTGGTGTTGGTAAATTCTTTTAGATTTTGTTTACTGAGAATATTCTTTTCTTCCCATATGAAGAATAATCTTGCTGGATACAGTATTCTTGGTTGAAATTGCTTTTCCCTTAACATTGAATATATTTTCCCATTCTTTCCTCACTCGCATTGTTTCTGATGAGAGGTTGACTGTTAGCCTGATGGAATGTCCTTTGTAGGTACCTTGCCGTTTCTCTCTTGCCAATCTTAGTATCTTGTCTTTGTCTGTGGTTTTGGTCATTCTGGCTATAATGTGTCTTGGAGAAGATCATCTTGTGTAGATTTACTTAGGGTCCTTTGTATTTCTTGAGACTGGATCTTAGAGTGCCTCTCTAGGTTTGGAAAGTTTTCTTGCAGGATTTCCTGGAATAGATTATCAATGCCCTTTTATGAATGAGTCTCTTTGCCTTCTGGGATACCAATAATCTGAATGTTTGGACATTTGATGGTATCTAGTATTTCTCGTATATTATTCTCAGTTTTGGGGGCCATTTTCTTAATCTTCATTTTGGATTTTTCTAGGCTAGCAATTCTATCTTCTACATCTGAGATTCTTTTTTCTGTATGATCTAGTCTGCTTTTAATACTTTCAAGGGAGATTTTGACTTCCTGTATTATAGCCTTCATGTCTAACAGGTCCATTTGATTTTTTCTTAGAGTATGTATTTCCTCTTTTAGATCTTGCAAGAATTTCCTCACCTCCTAGAACTTGTCAGCTCTTTTCTCTTGCCTCTTTTGCAGTTGTCTTTCTTCTCTTCCATCTCTGTTAGCTTTGTCATTATAAATAGTATAAAAATCCTTATCAGACATTTCCATGAATTTCATTGTACTGCCTGAAGATGAAGAGGTGTGATTCTTTTCCTTTGGAGGAGAGGTATTGTCTTGCTTTCCCATATTTCTTGTGATCCTGCGGTGACTTATTTTTTTAGCATAAATTGAAGAAGTGGGATTGATAGGCCAAAACTGAGTGAAAAAATATTCGGTAGATAGTTGCTCTTCAGAAGAGACATGCTAATTGATCCTTCCACCAACCTGCTTGAGCGTGTGCACAGGGTCTACAGTGGGGGTGGGCTTCACCTTCTAAACCTCGCCAGCCTGAGAGACAATTCCAATATTTCTTGTTTTACAATTCCTTTTAAAACCATACTTGTTAAGAATTTGCACAAACGCATAAAATTTTTATAAAACCATTTTTGCGGCCTTTTCCCCTTAACAAATGCATCATTAGCATTTTCCTTTGTCTCTAAATCTGCAACTACCCCAACATTTTTAATTAATGCATCGAAATCTACGATATGGATATGCCAATATTTACCTCCTGAGAGTCCACTCTGTGAAAGGCATTGCTTGAAGGTGATTTTTTAGGAAATGAATTCATTATGTCATAATGGCCCTTAATCCTCACAAGAATTCTATGAATTGGAGTTTATTATTAAACACATTGTAAAAGGAAACTGAGGTACCACTTGTACAAGTTGCCTTAGATTTCTCAGCTAGTGGGGACTGGAACCTAAGTCTGAACCTAAGCAGATCTGGCTCCCTCACACTCTCTTCTCACTAATTAATTGTCACAATTATCTCCATCAGAACAAAAGGTGTGACTTGTCCCCACTGCACCACTGTAGCCTCTTCTAGATGTGATTACCCAGCAAAAGTGACTTCATCTATATTGCGTTTCACTAATAAAATACAACAAAAGAGCGGAAACAAAGGTTAATCACTGCTTGATTCGAAAATGTAGTTTTTTTCTTACAAAAGTCATACTGAGAACTATTGTGTCCTATAGATAAAATTCATAAAATCACTCTTATTTTATTTCTTAATTGTCCAAGTGTGAATCTTCATTGTCCAAGGGATAGAAATTCTGATACATTTCTAGACATCTTTGTCTACATAAAATGAACTTCTTCAACTTAGCTGGGGGCGGGGGGGGGTCCTTCATTTCACCAGCAAATAGTGTCTGGTTTTGCCACTACCCCTGCTGTAAACCTTATTCTGGAGTTGCTGGCGCTGTAGCTACAGTGGAAGAGTCTACACATTGTCCAGATCAGTTGCTAATAACTTCTTGAGTTTGTCTGGAATGACAAGAAAACTACTTTATTTCTCATCACACATCTGGCTCTGGCAACTGACACTGGGCTGAAAGATAACCGGAGAGCTTAATCCCCACATTGGTTTTCTTGAACATTCCAGATGTGGAAAGATGTCAGTAAAAGCCACCAATACAACTGAAGTGCTAATTATGGGTTAAAAACAGCGTGCTGGGCCGACCTCTTCCACACAGTAGTCACCTAAATTGCTGTTTTTAAAAGTCAGTGCCTTTCCCTGCTATCGCAGTAGCCGTGACATGACTAATGTGCAGTGTCTTATTAACTGCTCTGTCACAGAAGCTGCCCAACGCACGGCCACCCTTTCTGCAGAGACTTTTTTGTAAAGACCTAGTTGAAATCATGCTGTTCTGACTGCGGGCTACTGCACCTTCCGCCAAAACATCATAAAGAGCACAGAATTACTGTTTCCAGTAATCCGGACCATAAATCAAGCTGCTCTGAGGACGGGGAAGAACCGTGAGCGCTTCCTGCATCCATATTCAAAAGCCTGTCTGTATAACAGCATATTCTGGAAAAACCGTCAGTGGCCCTGTGTGTGCCCATGTGTCTCAGTGTGTGTGTGCATGTGAGTGCGTGTGTGTGGTGAGCAAGGTGACAGGAAGGGGGAGGGCTGGAGCGAGGGGAGGACAAAAGGAATCTCAGCCCCAGTGAAATCATCCCAAACGCTTTGATCTTATCGAGACCTTCCTCGCTGGAACAGTATTTTAAGACTGTTAAAAATTGCCACCTTATCTGCTTGGGAGCATCTCCTACCGCTTAACTTATCTGGGCCCAGCTGTTTGAGAAAAATGCAACGTGGCATGACCTTGATTTCTTAGCTCCTGACCTTAATATCTAATCGGCCGTGTGTCTCGGTGAAGCCATCCAGAGATGTCACATGGTCCCCTCTGGCATCTAGCGCGTCAGAGGATGTCTACTTCATTCACCCTCTCCGAGGTCTTCCCGAGACAATGCCCTGCAACCGTGCCCTCCCCAGCCGGCCTCCCAGGGCAGCGCTGTACTTTAACACCGCGACACGTTCCAGCTGGAGGATTTGGATACCTTCGGGTCAGTCATATAAATTATTCAAATTCATCTTGAGACTTCTAAAGAGAAACCTCAGTTCAGATAGTAGTGCAGTGACAATGTTGCAGTGTTTATAAAACACAAACCTTAGTAACATCACGTTTCTAAGTCATACCATCCAGAGCAGAGAACACACACGTGAGCTCTAAATGTTAATTTTTAACAGGTTTTTTTTTTAGAAAGATCCAAATACTGATCCCAGATGAAGTCTTAATATCTAGGAATGCTATAAAGAGATGCCAGAATTAAAATATCTTCATGTTAAAAGTGACATAAAAGGAACTGAATTTTTTCTCTCTCAGTGACTGGAATCAAGTTGACAAACGAGTTTCCCGCCAGCCTGGCAGGCTTGACCTGGAACCTGGAAATCAAGATGTTTTGTTTCTGGTTCTGACATTGTCACCAAGAATCAACATTCGGCCACCAGGACGCGGCTGAGTCTCAAATCTCAGACCCAGGGCAATAAACACCCCTGGGTGTTCTCCCATCTCAGGATCCATTTCCTCGGTCTGTCACGAACCGCACGGAACTCTCAGGGCTAATTCTCGAGGATACTCATGGTCTATGTAATAAGCTGGGAGTTTCCTCTAGAAGCGAGAGAGAGCAAACCCTGGAGAGAACAGAGACCCGTAGGACTTTCTCTGCTGCTTGACCCTGACAAAGCGGGGTGTGCGAGGGACAGTACCAGCCTCTAGGCCCCATGCTCAGATGGCCACGCGACAGTCCTGGCGGGAGTCTGTGAGGACGTCTTTGCACTTAATCTTCTCCTTTATCTGCTTGCCTGCGCTCTGCAGGTGGGTCTTCAGCAGGCCCTTGAAGGTGTGTTGGGTT
>NW_006159840.1:4384053-4389612 GCF_000334495.1 Tupaia belangeri chinensis | reverse complement strand
AGGACCTTGAAGGTGTGTTGGGTTGGGTGTTACTGTCCTGACTCTCAGGGATGTGGCCTCTCCACGAGAGGCTGTGACCTCCTGCCCTCCAGTGATGAGAGCCTTGCAGGCGAGGAGCGAGATCCCAGCCCGAGGGAGGAGCCTCCTTGGGGTCCACAGGCTCCTGGGAACTGCTCTGGGAGCTGCTCAGGCCACAGGGCATGGAGAGCCAAGCTCAGGGCTTGCCCAGATTAGCCCACAGCCGTCTGCACTCTGCGCGATGAGCCAAAGGCTCTGAAACTCTTACTCAAGAGTCCCTGCACAGTTCATGCATCAGCACCCGTGCAGGGACCCTCAGGGTATGCTAGAAGCTGCCCTGCAGAGTGTACAATTTTATTATTATTTTTAATTGACAAATAATTGCATACGTTTCTAGAGTACAACATATGCTACAATGTGGAATGATTAAATCAAGCTAATTAACACATCCATTGCCTCGTTGTTCACTTATTTTGTGTGATGAGACCTTTGAAATGTACTTGCTTAGACGTTTTGAAAAATCCCTGCACTCGACCTACCGTGCAGTGTACCTCGTAAACACTGCATGCCTGAGAACCGCCCAGAGCAGTGGGGCTGAGGAGGGCCACCCGCAGTGGACGGTGCTGGGCTTCCTGCCTCTTCCCAGGGTTCCTTCAAACTCGAAGTGGTCCCTGCCGCCCTCCCAAGTCAAGTCCTTTATTGACCGTCCAGGCCACTGCCCTCTTCCGCTCAGGGCTTGCGGGCTCGCCCCTGCTTGTTCTGAGGGACAGCCCTCTGCACAAGTGTCAAACGCTATCATTTGAGGTGCATTTCTCACCCAAGCTGTGCTCCCTCCGGGCCACCTCTTACTCGTTCCCGTTACTCTCTCCTCCCCTGAGCCAGGGAGCAAGCCGTCTAGTGGGGGCACTGTACACTTGACATTTGGAACAGTGAAGAATCTCTAATACGTCTGGGCTAAGTCTTCAACACCCTCCGACTGTCAACGAGGCCTCCATATTTGAAGAGGAAGAGGGCTCTGCAGTCACTGGCCGACCCCGTCGCGCCCAGGCATGCTGAGCCGCAGGAGGAGAGGTCAAGGAGCACTCCCCAGCTGAGCTGGGCGCAGGTGATGTCTCTGATCCAGGCAGAGAGGAGGCTCCGGGGAGCTGCCAGGCGCCCCTCAGCTCCTGGCAGGCCCTGCCCGGTCTTGCAGAGGAACCGGCTACAGAATGAAGTGGGAGCGCCCCAAACAGAAGTCCAGCACCAAGGATACAATGTCACATTCCAGAAGGGAAACCGCGTGGCCGATGGGAATAAACCACGTGCCCCTCCCTCCCGCGGGAGCTAAATCAGATCGCCTGAGCCCACCTGCTTCACATGCTAACGGGATGATGAATGTATCAAAATATCAGCACCAAATCCTGGAGGGCTATATTTGCAGCGCCAGGGACACTGCTTCAGGGAGCAAACTGTCCTTCTGTGACTTTATATTAATCTCTGGCTTCTGGCTGGTCACGGGGTGTCACATGCACTATAATTAGATTTTGGAAAAGTGTATGGGGAGAAGGAAACAGTGTAATGAGGGTAACCTCTCAGATGCCCAGCCGCGGCCCTCAGAAGGTAGCCTGACACACACCCTCCCAGGCTCCCCACTGCCCTTCAAGGGCATGGGCGCAGGCGCGGTAATTGCAGGGCTCCAAAGCTGCTGCTGCTGTGCCTCTCTTTAAGGAGCCAATTTTCTACACCAAAATCAATCTGGCGAGGTCATTAGCTCACAGAGCATATCCGGCCAGCTAACAGGAAAGGTGAGCAGGGACTCCACAGCTTGGTCTTTGCATTGAGTCTGCAGGACCCTGTCTTCAGGATCGGAGCTTAGAAGGGAGCTGGGGGGGACCAGCAGTTAGCGTAATGGCTATGTTGCTGGACTCCCACATAGTTGACCGTGGTTCACGTCCCGGACCTGGTGGCTTAAAACTCACGCCGGGCACGCATGTGTGTGTGCCCAAGATCCCGAGAGGAGAATGGAGGAGAAGGGATTGTAGCGTGACTATCCCCCCTGGGGGGTGATTTCTCACTTTCTGCCTCTATGTCTCTGTCTGTCTGGCGAGCGCACGCGCCCTATAGCGAAAACCTCTCCAAAAAAGGAAAAAAAAAAAAAAAAAAGGGAGCTGGGGGCAGGAGAAGGAGTGTCAGAGTTAGAGTTAACCGGTAAAATCAACAGGTGACGCGGGATCTGGAAGCTGACTTGGTCAAGGTGAGCATGATAAAGCAAGGCTCTTCACTTTCTAGCATGTTCCACCCCAAATGGCCTTCTCGTGCCAGGAGGCAAGTTTTTAACATTCATTTCTAAGCATGCAAAGAAGAAGAGTCTAGAAAGGCTAGCCTGGACTGGCCACGTCAAACCCCTCAGCGGTCCTGGGCTGTCCCCTAGCAGTAGCGCCATCAGTCCTAAGTCACCAAGAGAGGCATCGAGGCTCGAAGCCCAGGTTCTCCTCGCACGGGCTATGGCCTGTCAGCCCAGGTTCTTGACGGCCCTGCTGCAGGTTCCTGGCCACGCCACCCTTTTCCATGTCTCCAGCTAGTTCCCTCTCCCTCAGAACCTGGGCTTGGCCCCACTGGTGCTACAATGAGTGGCAGCTGAGACCGGAGAGTCACCTGCTTGTCAGATGTTGTGGTCTATCTCACTGCCCTGAGACCCTCTTGTCACCATGTGAACAAGCCATCCTGCTGGAAGATGCAGGACAAGTCCTGGTGGCCCTGATCCTCCATCCAAGCTCTGCTCAGCCTCACCCAGGAGAACCCCTGGCTGGACCATAGACCCAACAGTTCGGGTGTAGTTTGGGGAGTTTGTGAAACAGCGATCCATAACTGACATATTTCCTAAGCCTCAATTTTCTCATTGTCAAAATGGGGACAGTGGAGCCCCTGCCTGAGAGGGTGGCGGGGAGGACTAAGGAGGCAACACTCGCGGGCTGACCCAGAGCAAGCCGCGTCACCACCAGCCGCGGCCAGCACCGCGCAGAGCCCATCCATCACAGCTTGAAAAGCAAGCACAGCAGAAACTTCTACGTTTCTAAGTTAAAGAGCACTGTTTGGCCTGTGAGAAATCTAAGCTATAACATTTGAAAAATTTGTCAGAACAAATAAAACAATGGCAGGGAGAATTTATCATTTCTTCCACCTTTTTATCTCCAGCGATGACAAAATGATTTAACAGCAGTACAGGGAGCGCTCTGGAAAGCTGTGTACACCTTGAGAGCCGAAAATCAGCTGGGGCGGGGGGGGGGGGGGGGGGGGCCTGGGTCGGATCGGGGGGGGCGGGGGGGGGGGGGGGCGGTGTCTGCGTTCTGTGGCAGTAGATCAGGTTCTCCAAGCCTCCTCTGCATTCTCCGCAACACACAGACGGGGCCTCAGGGCTCACACAGTGCCCTTCCCCAGCCCCGTGCAATGGCCAAGAGCTGGAACCAGGCACCAGTGCTGGCCTGAGGGCCTTGGGATAAAGCTTGCTGAGTGGGAAGGAGGGGATGGAGGCGCGAGCACAGAGAACACATCTGAGCCGCCCACAAGCAGCACTAAGCGGGCACTGGAGAGGATGGCTGTATTTAGGTCTCTAAACAATCAAGGATGAAAAGGGAATTGCTTTCTGAAGAAACAAGGAAGTTAGACAGCCAACCCGGTATTCGTGTACAGGTGAGAGTTCCCCGCCCCCTTCTCTCAGTGGCCCCAGCCTCCACCCCTCAGTCCACAGTAAGGACTAATTACAAAACACAGAGGCCTGCCTCATACCTGAGCACCTCACAGGCCCCCAGGAGATGTCGGAGCTCAGCCGAGAGCTGAGAATGAGCGGGGTTCAAACTCAGCCCTTCTGCCTCCAAAGTCAGAATTCTTCCTGCTTTTTCAAAACATCGAGTGTCATGAATAAGTGGTAGGAGAAGCAGGAGCAAACCCCAAGCACATCTCAAGGCAAAAACTTTAAAACCCACAGGGAGCAGGGCAAGAGAAAGAATTTAGATTAAAAAAAAATTGGGGGAAATAAATCTGAAACAAAAGAACAAGGAACTGCAATGGAATTAGCATTTTGTTACTAAAAGAACCTGACAAAGCCCCCCACCCCATTAAGAGTGGTCACGAAAGCCATGAACAAGGTCAGTCATCTGACAGAAAACGTGTTCGTCAGAGGGCAGGGCCAAGGGGCCAAACCCCTGCGCGTGTGTGATGAGAGTGGACTTCCATTCGTTCCAGAAGCCTTCTTTAAATGCTCCCTGGGCACAATGTGGAGGGAATGAGGGAGAAGTCCAGAAGCTACTCTCCCGGGTGCCTCCCAGTATGGGGACAGAGGACCCAGCCACGGCAGCCACGGCACACGTATGTCTGCGTCTGTGCAGGAGTGGGCCAGAAGCTCTGAGTGTCATGGCGGAACCAGAAGGAGGGGCCCAGAGCATGTCTGCCTCTGCTCGGGGTGGAGGGCTCACCTTCCAGAATGGGATGTCCTGCTCACGGCCTAGGGGTCAGCCTGGCGAGCAGGTGTGGCCAACCCCCTACTGACAGCTGAGGGGTCGGGATTAAGGGGACGCACATGCTGAAGGTGTCTTGTATGTTTTCACTAGAGGTCCCGGGTACCTGCTAGGGTGATGAGGGCACCGACCACCAGGCTAAAGGAAAATGAATAACGTTTGTTGGCTAAGAAACAAAATCGCCATCCATGTTCCATTTCCTCGACTCCAAAGGAGCTTTCTGTTTTATCAGTGTACTCTCTATGCAGAGCATGAGTAACTCGGAACTAGGGTGACTGGAGTTAGCAAATAGAAAGAGGGTTCCCAGTTGTACTAGAAGTTCGCAGTGAAGACTTCATAGCAGCAGCGTGTCCCAATTACAGCCAGGCGTCCTGTGCTCTGTCCTGGAAGCCTGGCAGGAACAGGAGAGTGGAAGGGAGCTGGGAGTCAGAGGGTGGGTAGAGGCCACTGGGCGGTGACCCCGAGGGTGACCCAAAGGAAGCCCACACTGCCTGGGCACAGCCAGCGCACAAAGCGTCTTCCATACATTGGGTGCTGGTCCGACCACAAGTCACCTGCAGCTTTCTATTTGGATAATCACGTACATTTTCAGAGTAAAGAACGCTCCTGTAATGGGAAGAAACGATCTAATAGCTGCTTAGTAACGTCTGTGGATCTGATTTAAATCAGATGCTTAGGAGCTCTGCGCAGAAATCAAGATGCTTAAACCACAAGGCTCAGCCCTGAAGTGCCTTGTGGTGTCGGGAAAACTTGAAGGAACCAGCGTGGAAACTGGGACTAGAACCACCTGCACACAGGGCAGACTGCCTGCTCTACACGGGACAGACCTCCTGCTCCACACGGGCGGGACAGACGCCTGCTCCACATGGGACAGACCTCTTGCTCCACACAGGACAGACCTCCTGCTCCACACGGGACAGACGCCTGCTCCACACGGGACATACTACCTGCTCCACACGGGACAGACGCCTGCCCCACACGGGACAGACCTCCTGCTCCACACAGGACAGACGCCTGCTCCACACAGGACAGACCTGCTCCACCCGGG
>NW_006159840.1:4361168-4379439 GCF_000334495.1 Tupaia belangeri chinensis | reverse complement strand
CGCCCCCCCCCGGCCCAGCCTCCCCCTCCACACGGGACATACTCCCTGCTCCACACGGGACAGACGCCTGCTCCACACGGGACAGACGCCTGCCCCACACCGTACAGACCTCCTGCTCCACACAGGACAGACGCCTGCTCCACACAGGACAGACCTGCTCCACACGGGACAGACCTCCTGCTCTACATGGGACATACTACCTGCTCCACATGGGACAGACCTCCTGCTCCACACGGGACAGATGCCTGCTCCACACGGGACATACTACCTGCTCCACACGGGACAGACGCCTGCTCCACACGGGACACTCCACACGGGACATACTACCTGCTCCACACAGGACAGACGCCTGCTCCACACGGGACAGACACCTGCTCCACACGGGACATACTACTTGCTCCACACGGGACAGACGCCTGCTCCACACGGGACAGACCTCCTGCTCCACACGGGACAGATACCTGCTCCACACGGAACAGACAGTCGCCTCCACAGAGGACAGACGCCTGCTCCATGGAGGACAGACAGTCACCTCCACAGAGGACAGACGCCTGCTCCGTGGAGGACAAATGACCTGCTCCACAGAGGACTGGCGCCTGCTCTGCTCCTGCTGCCCCTCTGCAGAGGAAGCTCTGCGGTACTGTCTGACCCAGAATCAGCAGGGTTAGAACAGAATTACAAACAACTTCGGAGGTGGTTTTGAGATGGAGGATTGAGGGTTGGAGAATTAATTTTATCTTCCTCCTGAGTAAAGCAGCCCTTTTCCTAAAGCCAAGAATCTTTACGAAATGAATGAACCAGATGGAAGCAGGCCAGTAAGCACTGCATGGCCCTAATAATTCTGACCACTTTGTTCCACATTTCGCGGTGGCCTAAATTCAGTAGAAGAGAAGCCACGTGACATGGTGCCCAGGGAACAAAGCTGAAGCTAAGCCAATCGAGCCACATTCCCTGGGGGAGAAACTCGGGGCACTCTCTGTAGAAGCTAATAAACAGGGCTCTGCTCGGATTCTGGATGGAGAACTGTGACTTGCATTTAAGTGTTTTAGTTGATGCAGTAAGTAGTCACAAGCCTCAGAAAAAAATCACAAGATCTGAATTAGACAAGAACACTTGTTTCTTAAAATATCATCTAGACAAGATCCTTGTGAATATTTCAAACTAAAAATCCTGCAAAATTAAAATATTCTCGTGAGATTTCATGTATTTTGTAGAAAATATCCTCATTGTCCAGAAGGACACTTTTAAAGTAGGAAAACCATTACAACAGTCAAAAGATAACTTCCTTTTCAAGCAATCTTTGACTTTTTTTTTTTTTTTGAGAGGTTTTTCACTATAGGGTGTGTGCGCTCGCCAGACAGAGAGAGACATAGAGACAGAAAGCGAGAAATCACCCCCCAGGGAGGATGGTCACACCGCAATGCCTTCTCCTCCATTCTCCTTTTGGGATCTTGGGCACGCACGCACACGCGCCTGGCGTGAGTTTTAAGCCACTGGGCCCGGGATGCGAACTGCGGTTGACTACGTGGGAGTCCAGCGACATAGCCATTATGCTAACTGCTGGTTCTCAAACAATCTTTGACTTTTATGAGACAGGTTCAATCCCTTCATACCTGCATGGGAACAGTTCAGTTCACTTTTTCTCATATAGAATTCTTCATTTGCCTACAAATCTATAATGCAAGCAGTTCTGAAGCCTTATTTTCAAAAACTGCAAATGGTTAACAGTACGTCCATAACAACTAAGGAGAGACAATCTTTATAAAATATGGCTGAGCCTAGACTAAATAAACGTGTTGATAAAGCTGGCACACAGACCCAAATTAACAAAGACTCAAATGAATAATAAAAACTTCTCTGCCTATCCAAATGGAAAGCACTGTGTCTCTGGGCGTTAAAAACAACTCAAAATACTGATATGAAGAGATTCCAGTTTTATGTATTATGGTAAATCAGAATAAAATGAAGAAAATATTCTTTGAAACAAAGCCCTTAGAAGAGGGAAGAACATCAATGAATTTCCTGATAGTTGATGAAACACTATTCCAAAAACGGTCATAAATGTATCACAAAAATAAAAGCCCATGGTCAAACAAATTTAAGAAAAACTCTGTATTGTTTGAAATCTTCTTAGTAAAAGCTCTGCGAAGTTCTGCAACCAGGAACCCGATTTAATTATATTTATTCAATAGTTCACCTTTTCCAAATCTCACTGGAGGATGTGACACCTTTTTTCTGCATACCTTTTACCAACCTAAAGAATTTCCCAGGAAATGCTAATTTGAGAAACAACATATGATTTAAATAGTTCAGGTATTTGCCTTTCTTACCTGAACTTTCCAAAAGAAAGAAAATGCTACTGAGACACTAACCTCAGATTATACCGACTCATGCTATGCATCTTTTCACAGGATTGGTTATAGTCTAGCCTCCTGGGCACCCAGCCTTTGGAAGGACCTGCCGTTTTCAGCAGAAAGTGGAGTCACCAGAACTTCCAGCAGGGGGCTCTGTCCACTAGTGCTGGCTGCGAAGGACTTGAGGCTGGGTCAAGGTTAAGGTGGTTCAACAGACAAGAAGCCAAGAATGTCACTTGGCCCACCAGGGCACAGCATTGTGAAAGTGGAATCAAGGTTCACCAGTGTTGCCACAAGAAAAATAACTTGTGCTGGGAATTTTATTATTGGGTTTTATCCCATGTGTGTTTTTAGATATAGCAAGGGAGCCCAAAAGGGGAAATACATCTGAAACCAAAGAGGACTTTCATAAGATAATTATGAAATTATAGGGCTTATGTTGCAAATATTAAAAGAAATTAAAAGCCTATTTACCTAGTTGACAACCCAAGTCTGCCAATTTTCCACTAAAAATAATGTAGAGAACAAAATTGTGAGAGTAAAGTAAAAAATAAATGGAAAGGAATTTCTTCCACTGGGACGAGGGACAAAATATAATACTTCAAAAATAATACCATAAAGACAGAGTGCACGTTGTTCTGAGGAAATTGTATTGGGTGACATTCATGTCCATAATCTAGGTTATTATTTCTCGAACCTTTCTGCTGTATATACCTTTCCCACATGTACCACCCCACAAAAGAATCAAACCAAAGCCAAAAACAAAACAAAAAAAGTTGTAAAATACTTACAAATTGCACTGTCAAAAAAATGGCTCAAAGTGAGAGCTGAACCACATTAGCTAGAATCGTTGGAAAGATGAAGTGAACAAGCCAGGCAAGAAGACCAAGGACGCCAAATAGTCTTAATTGACACAAATTCTTGCTCCGGTTTAGTTGCAAAGGGTGGTGGCTTCTTGAAGGCGCCCACATTCTCGCTGGGAAAGAAATGTGCAGCTTGACAGATGCAAGTGGCTAATAAATTACGGCATTTGCAAGAGAGTGGAACAGTTTATTCCCTCCCAAGCCTTAGGGGAGTTCACATATCACACACACACACACACACACACACACACACACAGCCTCTCATGAGCAAGACAGTCAAACTTGCCACTTGCTTCTTGGAACACCATAGCTATCTATACATTGCGAAACAACTAAACTACTCTTTAATTTTCACAGTCATGTGTTGCTGAATCTGAGATTGGGAGGACTTCTAGCCCATGTTTGATCCCATTGAAAATCAATGTTACATAAAGATGTTATTCCCACATAGCTTGTACCTTCACTTACCTTTTATTTTTCCCCAGGAAAAGTGACTATTGGAATGTGCGCATGGTGGACACTGTAGTGTCTGCGCAGGGAGAAAGTCTGAGGGGAATGCAATACAATGTGAGTAAACAAGAATACTAAGCATTTGCCCTACAAAGGTAATACCTGCTTTTATTGGCTCTCTCTCCTGTCTCTCCACTGGGAAATATGACTTCAAAGGAGAGAAGGGAAGGAATGCCCATTCCTCTGGGTACAGCTCACCCACGCAAAGCTCTGCAGGCCATGTGGTGGCTATTTCCAGCAGATAATAATGAGGACCTACAAGGAATAAGGTAACCCCAGCCAAAGGGAATGAGCACAGCCGCATAGCTAGTTTAAAGAGCACGCCTGCCACTTACCACTCTCCCAGCTGGTAAACCCCCCGGGAAGGCTTGGCGGCCCAGCATGGTTCTCTGGAATTCATGTCACAGAGTTAGTGGCATCCATGAGTTAAAAGCATGTCATCGTACCATAGAATTAGACCAGCACAGAATTATCAAATAGTACCCTAAATGTCACCCACAAACAGGTGTGCTGACAAATACTTAACCACTCAATCTTGCAGTGGTAGTCCTTAGTGTATAGGATTTGCCATTTTCTGTGGAGTGAATGCTCCCATCATGGCAAATTCCACACAATCAATGTGAGGTCACTGGATGCAGGATTGGGAGGAAAAACACAGCAGATGGCATAATGGCTACATCGCTAGACTCCCACATAGTCGACCACGGTTCAAGTCCCAGATCCAGTGGCTTAAAGCTCACACTAGGCGTATGTTCATGCATTCCCAAAATCCCAAGAAGAGACTGTAGGAGAAGATTGGCAGCATGATCATCCCCTCTAGAGGGTGATTGCTCGCTTTCTCTCTGTCTCTGTCTCTCCAGTGAGCTCATCAGCCCTATAGCAAAAACCTCTCTTTAAAAATAGAAAAGAAAAACACACAAGTGGCTCTTGGGAGGACTGGGCACAGTATTCGGCCCCAAACCGCGGCTTCTAGATGCCCAGAGACCGTCAGTGGAGGCACAGCTAAGTTTTCAAGCAAGCTTGCAAGCTTACAGGCTCCAAGTTCAGGGCACTTCGTTAAAACACAAAAATAACTTGGTTTAGGAACCAACCCCAAGCTAGAATTTGTTCTTATATTATAAATTAAGTTTTGCTTAAAACTGGCATCTAGGGGAACCAGCAGTTAGCGTAATGGCTATGTCGCTGGACTCCCACGTAGTCGACCGCGGTTCACGTCCCGGACCCGGTGGCTTAAAACTCACGCCAGGCGCGTGTGCGTGCGTGCCCAAGATCCCGAGAGGAGAATGGAGGAGAAGGGATTGTGGCGTGACCATCCCCCCTGGGGGGTGATTTCTCGCTTTCTGTCTCTATACAATGTGAGTAAACAAGAATACTAAGCATTTGCCCTACAAAGGTAATACCTGCTTTTATTGGCTCTCTCTCCTGTCTCTCCACTGGGAAATATGACTTCAAAGGAGAGAAGGGAAGGAATGCCCATTCCTCTGGGTACAGCTCACCCACGCAAAGCTCTGCAGGCCATGTGGTGGCTATTTCCAGCAGATAATAATGAGGACCTACAAGGAATAAGGTAACCCCAGCCAAAGGGAATGAGCACAGCCGCATAGCTAGTTTAAAGAGCACGCCTGCCACTTACCACTCTCCCAGCTGGTAAACCCCCCGGGAAGGCTTGGCGGCCCAGCATGGTTCTCTGGAATTCATGTCACAGAGTTAGTGGCATCCATGAGTTAAAAGCATGTCATCGTACCATAGAATTAGACCAGCACAGAATTATCAAATAGTACCCTAAATGTCACCCACAAACAGGTGTGCTGACAAATACTTAACCACTCAATCTTGCAGTGGTAGTCCTTAGTGTATAGGATTTGCCATTTTCTGTGGAGTGAATGCTCCCATCATGGCAAATTCCACACAATCAATGTGAGGTCACTGGATGCAGGATTGGGAGGAAAAACACAGCAGATGGCATAATGGCTACATCGCTAGACTCCCACATAGTCGACCACGGTTCAAGTCCCAGATCCAGTGGCTTAAAGCTCACACTAGGCGTATGTTCATGCATTCCCAAAATCCCAAGAAGAGACTGTAGGAGAAGATTGGCAGCATGATCATCCCCTCTAGAGGGTGATTGCTCGCTTTCTCTCTGTCTCTGTCTCTCCAGTGAGCTCATCAGCCCTATAGCAAAAACCTCTCTTTAAAAATAGAAAAGAAAAACACACAAGTGGCTCTTGGGAGGACTGGGCACAGTATTCGGCCCCAAACCGCGGCTTCTAGATGCCCAGAGACCGTCAGTGGAGGCACAGCTAAGTTTTCAAGCAAGCTTGCAAGCTTACAGGCTCCAAGTTCAGGGCACTTCGTTAAAACACAAAAATAACTTGGTTTAGGAACCAACCCCAAGCTAGAATTTGTTCTTATATTATAAATTAAGTTTTGCTTAAAACTGGCATCTAGGGGAACCAGCAGTTAGCGTAATGGCTATGTCGCTGGACTCCCACGTAGTCGACCGCGGTTCACGTCCCGGACCCGGTGGCTTAAAACTCACGCCAGGCGCGTGTGCGTGCGTGCCCAAGATCCCGAGAGGAGAATGGAGGAGAAGGGATTGTGGCGTGACCATCCCCCCTGGGGGGTGATTTCTCGCTTTCTGTCTTTTGATGTTTATTAAATCCCATAAGCACAGCTACATTATATTTTAACTATCTTAAAAATACCTCAGGCTTAGTCAGTGGCATGGTAGTTAAAGCAGCTGGATCCCACACAGGGAATTGTGCCAATGGTGCTGCTCCAGCCCCAGACCCACAGGCTCAAAGAACATGTCTGGCATGTGTGTGTGCCCAGGGTCCCCAGGGAGAATGGAAGAGAAGGGACTGTGGCTTGGTCGCCTTCCACGAGGGATGCTGTCTCACTTCCTTTCTCTCTCTGGCTCTGTTTCTCTCCAGTGAATGCATGAACCCAATAGCTAATTTAAAGAAGAAGAGAAGAAGATGCAAAGGGGCTAGGGGAGGGGGAAGAAGAGAAAGAAGAAAGGGAAAGGAAGAAAGAGAAAGAAGAAAGAGAGAGAGAAGAAAGAAAGAAAGAAAGAAAGAAAGAAAGAAAGAAAGAAAGAAAGAAAGAAAGAAAGAAAGAAAGAAAGAAAGAAAAAGATTAGAAAAAGAAAGGAAGGCAGAACCAACTTTTCTCTGACTGTTTCACTCTTGCTTAGCCATTTCTGGAGGACTGTCCAAGAACACAGTTTCAGAAGAGAGCAGGAGCAGCCACACATCCAGAGCCCTGCATTATTTCAGCATAATCTGGATGATGTGAATTTTCAAGTCGTTTCCCAGCACTATCCCCCCTCTGAAGCTGCTCCATTTCCTTCACCCTTTTCCTCCCAATTTGTTCTCACTGCGTTCTGCCCTCTAAACTGGAATGTTTACACAGCGCAGGACAGAGAGTCAGAGGAGCTGGGCAGTAGGGAGAGTGAGGTGTGTTGGGCAGAGGAGCTACAGCCACCTCAACCTGGACCTGTGTGGCCACAGGCAGCGCTGGGTCTCAGCGCTCTTCAGAGATCTCCAGGGGCTTCCAGGGGCTTGCATTACCGTCATGAAAAAATGAAATTGCTTCTCATGCCCCCAAGTCATAAAGCTCTTGTGGCCATGTGAACTTCAAAGCACTTAAATTTCTTATGGGTTTTATGTGATTACATGTGTGCCCTACTGACTACTGAGTATGAGAGTACAAAAACACGTACTGTTGAGAATGTCACTCGTGATGGCTCCAAGTACAATATCGGACAATTGGTTTGGGCCCGTAAGATCTTTATAACGTACTTTCCTTCCCAAGTGTAATCAAAACTCACCAATGACGCGCAAATTTACAATGAACAGCTCTTAAATTTTAGTTGAGTAAGTCCGAAAAAAGCCCAAATTTCCAATTCATCTTTTCTGCTATTCATGCTCTTTCTGGGTTTATTTCATTACTTCAAAAAGAGTGGTGAAAGGAAATAATGCAGTTCTTTCTCTCTGTGCCTCCAAGGCTCTTCTGTACTCTTGGACACATTTTGTGCTTGGAAAAAAATCTCTTGGGCTGCAAATATTCTAAACACGTCAAAGTGAAACATTTGTTTTTTAATTGGACTGTACAGTAAAGATATAAACCAATTTTGTGAATTTTAACAATGTCGTTTAGAGTAAAATGTAAATGTAACAAGAACGCAAAAGATTTTGCATAATCAATGTGCTAGACCCAGTAACACTGAGAAAAGGGGAGACCAGTCATAAAAAGAGCAAAACAAACTCTATAAAACTCTAAATAAAGCATGTAACTCTCTAAGTACTCAGGAATTAGTGAAGATAATTATCAAGAATATATTTCCAAAGGAAACAAAAGAAACAAATTAGGAACTTAAAAAAACTAGACACACACTTAAAGCGAGGCATAAAAAATTACATGAGTGAATTTGGGAAACATCATGTTTGTGTGCATTACTTATTTATTTAACTAAAATTGGTAACAACAGAAATGCAAACGTTATTTCGGGCACATGTCACACATAAAACATGGTACAAGAGAACTGAACTTTACTGATTTAGCTGAAGAATTTTCAAAACTCTGCAGAATTACTAAGGAAAAAAATTAAAGAGACCCCAAGGGCTATTGATTGCTATGTAGATTCACTTCAGAGCAGCTGATAGTGGAAAGGGGACAGGAAATACTCAAGACAAGTCCAAGCTGGAACCAGGCTCTAACGACACGGGCCTTGCAGAACTTACTCTGTGTGACAGATGCCATACAAGGAGCCCGGCCGCACACTCTCCCCTGGTCTTCAGTGCATAAGGCAAAGAGCACCTCTCTGCAGCCGGCGAGGGGAACACGTCTCAGCAAAGGGTGCCTCATTGACCCTAAGTGTCGAAGAAGAAGCTGGAAGCTGACTACAGCTGCTTTCTTCTTTGTTAAACATTTCTAAATGCCTGACAGTTTATGTAAATGCAATTTGCTGAACACAGTTCTGGAAGGGGAAAACACGTATTGTCAACCAATGGCTTTAACGTTACAAATCAGCTACAAAATCTTGAAAATTCAAATTACAGAAAAAGTAGACTTACAAGACAACAGGGCCACTCCATCATGTCTCAGTGTCTAGGGAAGCCAAATTCTACCTAGTCAACTGTAGTTCAAGTCCAGGCTCTGGTGGCTTGAGAAACATGCCTGGCACATGTACATAGGTGCCCCAAATAGTGACAGAATGGAGAAATGGAGGGGAAGGCATTGCAGTGTAACCACGGTCCATTGGGTGGTATTTTCTTCCTCTTTCTCTCTCTCTCTTTCTGCCTCTCTCTGGCAAACACACATGTCCTATGGGGGGCAAAAAAAAAAAAAAAAAAAAAAGAAAAAGTTATGAATAATCACATGCACCCTGGTCTGTGTCTGTGTGTGTTGGGAAGGAGGTGTGTTGAAAATTGAGGCGTAGGGTGGGCAATCAGAGTGACTACTGCAAAAGCATGGGAAAAGGCAGCAGGGGTTTCCTTTGCTAAGAGGAGGTCTGTGCAAATCATCACAGACAGGATGTCTGCATGAATTCTAGGCTTAATAGAAACATTTGACCTGACAATACACTAGAGAATTCTCTCAACCCAAGGCTGGGGTAATTACAGAACTGGTAAAGGACCATGAGCTGGTTCTATGCACTAGTGGAAGGGGAAGCGTGTGGCTGGATTGCAGGGACCTGATTCTCATGAGGTCAATTTGGTGCCGCAAACCATCTTTTCTGACATTGCAGGGTGGGTGATGGTGTGTCCGAAATCTGACAACAACCCCCACACCAGCCTCCCAGCTCAGTCCTTTACATTTGCCACCACAGATGTAAAAGCCCCTCAGAGCTCTGGCTCTCAGTTTACGGGTGTGAATATGGCTGCAAAGGTGTTTACTGGGCATCTCCAACCCACCACCCAGCTCATCCCTGCTGGCTCGTGCCCTCCAGAGTCCTCAAAGCTCCATGGCCTCGCAAAGTGCTCTCCGCCTTGCACCCAGTGCAGACCGTACTGCTGTCTTCAGAACTTGCAACGTATGTCTTCCACTGGTCACTTCAAAATGTCACCTCCCAACTCGCCACCTCGGTGAGAATTAATTCTCACTCTTCTACACCTACAGCACTTTATACAGAAAGGCTCTTTTGAGCTCAGAGGCTTGGAATATACTAAGTTTGTAGTGTAGTTCCAGCACTCACACCAATTAGCTTGGGGTCTGCGGGGGTCGGACAGTGTCTCCATCCGTTCTGTGTCCAGCAGCAACCCACGCTCAGTCAGGACCCAGTCGGGAGTTGTCAGACAAACAAACGGGCTTTACAGGTTTACAAGCAGGATGATTTAAGGCTAGTGTTTGTCCATTTTGCAGATTAAAAAACACACAGAACCCTTGCAATCTCTCAGTGAGTTGGTGGCCTTGCCTGTTAAACAATAGATCCAGAGATGGTATATGTTTTTTTCAGAAAGTCTTGAGCACTCAACTTCCTTCCTGTCAGCAAGCTAATACATCAACAAGACTCGCAGTAGAGAAACGTTTATTTGCACGATTCATGGCATAGTCATTGCAATTGTGCTCATTTTTTACATGAGAAAACATTAGAACATAAAAGCTGGGCTAATTTACCGTTCCTTCTTGGTGAATTAACAACAGAGCCACAGCAAGGAGCCTAGAGTTACTGAATCCCCCCGTTAATCTTGGCCCACTGAACCATCCATCCTGTGGCCCAGTCAAGCCAGACCTCAGGAAGAATAGGGCTGAAACAGCACTTCCTGCAACTGGCCATGGAGAGAGGAGCATGGCTGGAATCTCGCTGCCCCCCAGGGCAAATGAACGGACAATAACCTAGTCACGTTCCTCCTGGCCCTGCTCACTGGTTTGCACGAGCACAGGGCAGCTAACCACAGCACTGTCTTTGGGCACGAAACAGAGTGAAGCCAACGGACACAGCTTTAAACTCATCGAGGGCTAAGCTCCTTTGTAAAACGCTGTTTACCCCCAATGCAGAAGAATCTTTCCTGAGGGCAACATTCCTTGCAAATTATATTTTACAGGGAAAAAAATAAAACTTGCCAAGTTATGCATCGAATGTGACAACCTTCAGTACATTTGGATGTTTCTAAGAAATGTTTCCTAAATCACACTTGAATTTTCTGCATGCTAAGGAAAACGATTTGCATGTCATCAACAGATACATGAAAATTCCAAGCTGTGTCAGAAAAACTTCATAAACAAACATTGGGTAAGCCAATTTTTATGCCTAAATATTAAAGGAATAATAGCTTACTCATGGTTCTTCATTTCAGATGTCAGCTGGGTCAAACCCATGATGGTTGATGGCGTGATGCATTCATTAAAGACAAGGATGAAAATGTTTGGCAGACTTACAGATGCATAGATAATCATACGAGAAAAAAACAGCAAAAAATGTGTACGAATACCCTAGTCAATGCACAATCAGTTCTCTTCTAAGTTTAATGTTATATGTAATGGCAGCGTCAATTAAACACATTCACACAGATGTGGACACATACGCGTGTGTGCACACACACACTTCTAGAGTCAAATCTCGCCTCTAAAATTGTGATGATATGACTTTGGACTAATCACAAACTCAGAGTGGCTCTTAATTTATAAGTGCTATTTTCCTCACCAACTTATTATGAATATTACAATAAGTACGTGAAAATCTGTTAGGCATACGAAAAGCTTTTCCTGTAGATAGGCAACAGAAATAATAATGAAATTAATGTAATAAAGTCTAAACTGTGAAAAAGAAATGAGATGAATCTAAGTATAAAGGTGTAAATGATTTATCCTTTTTTTTTTTTTAAGTTTATCTATTTCCTTGTTCCAAGAAAGTGAGGGAGAGAAAGAGATACCCTCCACAGGGTTATCATGGCATAATCCACCCCTAGCTTCAGACAGCACCAGATCATGGGCACCGCATGCCAGCATACTCAGGGAGGGTTACGGATCTGAACAGGGAACCTCCTACGTGAGATGACCTCACAGACTGTTGTGCTGCTGCTGCGCCACGGCACAGTTCCTGGATCCTGTCTTCATCTCAGCTCTCTTGGGTCTGCAGCCGCATTCAGGTCACCCATCCTCACAGTGGGCTCGCCCACCCACAGCCTCCGTCCTGGTTGTGGCTATTGCTGGCAAGCAGCAGTGGAAAAGACAAACACTCCCTCCCTCTGGGAGCCACTCTGGGGAAGCTCTTCTGAGTGGCTGTACCTTTTGTGGTTCTCAATGACCATTTGCTCTTAGCTTTTTTCTACTTTCTTCTATTTTCACATTTTTATTCTATTTTTTGGTGAATTTATTTTTGACCCTGCTTTTGTGAGCTCTACTCATGTCACACTTTCTTTTTTGCCCCGAGCCTCTTTCCTTGTGTTCTTCTACGCCTTCATTCACCTCTTTCTCTTTCTCCCTCTGCGGCATGACTGTTAGGAGCCTGACATGTTTCTTCCTTTAGTTCTTTCTATAGAGCATGTGCACTCACCATGCAGGGGGATGACCATGAGGCAATCCTGTCTCCTCCACTCTCCTCTCGGGATTTTGTGCACACATGCACACATGGCCAGGTGGCCAAGCATGATCCTCAAGTCACTGGGTTCAGGACTTGAACCACAAAGCTGGCCATGTGGGATCCAGTGCCTTAGCCTACATGCCATCTGCTGGCCTGATTTTTTCTTTTTAATCCGTAAAAAAATGAATTCTTAGGTCAAACAAAATGCATCAATAAACAATATTAATATATTCATCTTTCCACTGACAGAGTTATAAAATATAATTGTTAATATATTATAAATATAATTGCTAATGTATCGTTTTTATGGAAGAAGAGACTCACAAAGACAATAGTCTCTGGGGCTCACTAAAGCCCTCACACAACCTACCCTCTCAGTCTACTGAAACTTACTAACACGTGCGCTTTACTTCTACGGCAAAGTCAGCTTCATTGTTTGTCCCGGGCTTTCCCAACAATGAACTCAGTGGTTAGCTCTTCTGTGCCCCACAGCATTTCGAGCACACATCCCTACATTAACAGCAACTATCTGTTGGGAGACAGTGAACATGTCACGAACCCATCTTATTCGCCTTTGCAGAGGATGGGTCCAATACAAACTAAGGAGCTGAGGAATGAGAGTAATCAGTGCAGACTGCACACGCTGCTTCCCATTTGCCCAGATGGGTGCACACACCACCCACCAGCCAGGAAAGGAAGCCCACCAGGAGGAGGAAGGTATATGATAACCTCACAACTAATTTAGAATTTTAACATAGGGGTGGGGTAAAATTGTCAACAAAGTCACACACGGTGTCGAAGACGCACTGACTAAGGGACCCACCCACACTGAGGACATGGCAATGGGATTGTGAAGGTGTGGGGTGCGCTAGGGCAGGTCATTCTATGTGCTCTGTTTGCTGACAGAAATAGCCACTGCAGATTCTGAGGAGCTACTTGCTCACAGATGAATGCCTGTTCTGTGGGTAAGCAGCCAACCCACTACCCAGAATCATAGACGTCTGGATGATCGAGGCTGCAGGCACGCCAGGGGAAAGTCCAACCGCCATCTACACTGCAATTACATGAACTTAGTGCCTTGGTGGAAAGGTGGCTTTGGAAATGGAGGCTTTTCGAAATTGCAGGGGGCACCCAAGAGCAAAAGTAAGAGAAGAAGAGACCTGAACCTCCACCGTTCGTTCTTCTTTCCTCACCAGCGTCCTTGATGGAGGCCTCTTTATAAAGCCAGAGTAATACTTCTTAGTTTGTCATTGTTGTCGCTTGACAGAGTTTAAAAGCACCATGTGTACTTCTGATTTGGACAACGCCCAAAAACAGAGTGTGCAATATTGCTGCTGTAGAGAATCTGAAATGCGGATCGGAGCTCTTGAACACAGGCAAATGTCCTGATAGGTGGGTAATTCAGAGCCTCCCGGTGAAAGAAATAGACAGTCGGTAAGCCAGCGCCACATGAATGTGTGTCTGCTGGAGAAACAGTGGTGCCTTTAAAAATCCAACTTGAAAAAAGAAAGAAAGTACTGTTTTCCCTCTAGAATATTCGGTTCTCATAGCTACTTTTGTGGCTGTAAAATTATATTCATTAGTAAAGCCCCTGGGAAACTGCCTCCCCTGAGCGGCGGTTGGAAATGATGCCGGGGAAGGAGACTAAGATTGATCCAAGGGTTTGCACAATCCTCAGGCCTCAAGCCGCTGAGAGATGAAGAGGACACTCTCCCGGCCTGCACTCCTCAGGGCAGTTGCTCCAGCTCAGATTCCTGCCCGGACAGCAGGTGGCTTGAGGGCTGCTCCTTGACTGTGCCTCAGTGTCCTCTAATGACACAAGCCAGTCTCAAAACAGTCTGACAGCTCTAGTAAGGCTTAAAAGTCAAAATGAGAAAAAGTGACAGTAAAGGAAGAACTTACTCTTCTACTGGACAACTATAGTGGAAATCTCCAAGGCCTCTTTCTTTCTTTCTTTCTTTCTTTCTTTCTTTCTTTCTTTCTTTCTTTCTTTCTTTTTCTTTCTTTCTTTATTTCTTTTAGCAAACTTTATCAAATCCTGTGCATCGGGCTCTGCAATCATTGAGCCAAAGAAAATACATATATGCAGAATACATATGTGCAATACATATAAGCACTAGCTTCACACAGAAAGCCTGCGTGGCTAAACCTTTGTAACTGAGACCACAGAGGTGAGTCCGCAGCACAGAGGCAGCTTGGGCCACCTTTCCCACCATACTCCAGACAGACACGGTGAAGCGGCACCTCCTTCCCAGCTCCTCTTCAAAAAACCCCTGCCTTATTCCTGCTTCCTCACTTCCTACTTGGTGTTCCGTCCATCTGCTCAGAGGAGCGGGGAAAGCTGGTCGGGCCTGCCTCCCTGTTCTCAGTTCTTTCAGTAACTCACATGCTTAAGGCCCTTTCGAGGTCCTGCAGAGGCCGCTTTGATGCACCGGTGAGGGCTGTGTGATGAACTGCTACTGACGTGTGATGAAGGTCCAGACAGCGCCCCACATGCCTGCTAATTAGGCTAAAGATTTAAATCGTACCTTTTGCCTCTCTATGAAACCATTACTTTCATGAACAGGCAAAGAGAAAACTCCCAGGCATTCGGCAGAGCCACCTCGCTGATGGTGGTGGTGCAGTTTGCCTTAAATAACTGTGTTTTCTTCAAGCCTCGTCTTTCTCTTCCAATCTGCTTCAAACCTGGCAAAGCCAGTATTGATGACTAGCACAGAAAAACTCACCTTGCTAATTCATGAGTTCCTACAGGAAACACTCTCCTGCTTATCTCTGGACAAGAAATCTTCTCGAGTGTTTGGTGGAGATATTGCACTAGCTTGAATGTATAATAATGACAAAAACAAAAACAACTTTCAATACATAAATTCCTAAAAAATTTTATAAAGAGCTCTGATCTATAACAAAATGAGGACTTCTGCCAATCTTGTTAGAATAATAGCACAGAAATTGGAGGGGGGCCATGGTTTTCACACTCACAAAAAAATAAAAATCAACCTGCTAGCGATAACTAGCATGAGACATCTTGTCCCTCAAGAGTGAATCTAGTTCATCTGTGTTTCCTGGTCTCACTGATGGCTGCTGGCAGGACGCCCATGTCCACAGACATCTGATAAACATTCACCGATGATGACGATTTGTATCTGCACTGAGATGGGGACAATGCCACTGCCTATCTGATGCCACTGGCATCACGCCACCCAGTCACGACTGTAAGAAGCAGGTGGGTGTGAGATGCAATGAGTGTACTTGTCTACAGGAGGGTAACTGCATGGACCCACCCCTTCCCACCTACCACAGCCTTCGGCGAAAAAATGAGGCCTATGCCTTCAGAGCTGGTCCACCAGACATGGGTGTACATGGGCTCTCCAATCTAATCAGAGGCTAAGAGTGTCTAAAAACAAGAGACTTTACAATGCAGAGATGTAATCCTATAATCCTTTATATTTAACGCATCGAAATGGGAAGCATAAGAGGAAATTCGGATAAATGCATAAAATCTCTGATTTTTAAAAATTTCAAATATGGAAAAGTATTAGATCCCATATTGAGCAGTTCTGCAAGAATCTAGCAGCTTACTTTTTATAAGCAGATTATTTTGTTAGAGACTATTATATTAACTCATTTTCCCTTTAGAAATTCTCCCTGTTTGTAGATGTTAACTAAGCTCCATTAGCACAAAAGGTTGCCTGTTTCTTTTCCTAGTAAAGAAAAAAACATCCTGTTAATAGTTTTAAACTCTTTGACAACACAACAAAAGCCCCAAATTTCTCTCTCCAGCAACATCCTAATGAAATCTAACTGGAAAATGATAAAGGGACAGAAATCCCAGGCTTTTGAGAGATTTTTAAATTGCCAATGTTCCTCTCGCACTGAGGCATTAATCCTAGAAGAATAGGAGGCAGATTTGCCAATAACCCAGCAGAGAAGGGGCATGGGAGTAGGGAAGGCAGGAGGTTCCTAATTATGGGAGAACTGTGTCTCTCTCCCCAGAAACCACTCCGGAGTCCTCACTGCCATCCCTCCTGTGCCCTCACAGGCCTCCCGCCTGGCCCGGGAAGCCAGCCCAGCCCAAGTGGCATTGCTATTCAAATGAGTCTGCCAGTCTGAGCCTGGCACAGCCCTCAGTGGCCTGTCAGTCCAGGGCTTGAAGAAAAGGCACCAGATCTCAGATGGGGAGATCCAGCCAGTTTAAAACTCACCCGGAATCTACGTCCTTAGCCTATTGAAGGGGGCAGTGTTTTCTTCTCCTTCATCGTTATTTTTTTATTAAAACAAGAAGACAAAGCATCTCCAACGGAGATTAAAAGGGAGAAAGAAGGGACGGCTCAGAGTCAAGCTCCTCATTCAGAGCGACCCAGCGGTTTCTATGGGAACGAGGGCTCCATTGTGTAGCCCCAGCAACTTCCCACTCGGCTCCCCCTGTCCCCCAGTCCCACTGTCCCTGGCACTCATTGTGTCTGTGTGGCCAACTTTTCTGCCGCTCATTCACTCTCTCTGCCCCGCCTATCCCCAGCAACAACCTCCATCGCCAAGGAAGCGAAAAGGGAAGAACAACTCGTCCATCTGGGCTGAATTAAATCATAAGGCACAAAAGTATCCCGGCAACTGGAGCCTGCCTGCCGCCCAAGGAACACAGCACCGCCCATCCCTTTCCTTGTGTTTACCCCCCTTCAAGCAGCTATGAGCGCTGTTTCTTCTCACCTTTCACACGCAACGTGCACACTACTTAGTTTTAAATTAAGTTTTCACACGCATGAAAAGCTGTGGTCACAATGAATACTGTAAAACAAAAAAAGAAGAAAAGAAGAAGAAAACTAAGAGTAACAACCTAAATGGAAGATAGTCAGTGCTAAGAAGTGCGGTTCAAAACAAATCTTTAAAATGTACACATAAGTGTATACAGGAAAGGAGAGGGAGGGGGAGGGACTCTCGCAGGTCATTCCTGTCTACCTTTGAGGAGGGAGATGGTGGGCGATTTAAAGATGGTGATGTCAGGTAAGAACTCCAAGTCCGTTTTCTTTATTTGATGAGGTATCTTTAATTTGGTGCTTTTTTTCTAATTCACTTTGACTTTTAAATTAAAAAAGGGAAATATTTATGAATCTATTACTCAGAAGCTGTCACGCAAAACACTTCAGCACATAAATCCTCATCATTTTACTAAGTGTCAGAACATTTTTATGCTAAAGAAAAGGCATATTTTTGACACTGCTCATAAGTCACCACTAAAAATATTTAGTGCTACAAGTTTTTTAGCTTTCAAAGACACTTTTTCTTTAAAAGCATCACAGACTGCTTCAAAGTCTTCCCTGGCAAAGCCCCAATGTCACTCACAGGCAAGTTTTCAGATTCAAAGACGTTTATGTTTTGTTTGTAAGTGTTTATTTAGGAGATCTGCAATTCATTTTCTTTTGCAAGATGAAAATGTCAATTTTCATCATTTAAATTCAAACTTGTAGAAAAAAAAGTTCAACCTATTTATGTGTAACTGAGTTGAAATCTTACAGTTTTGAAAGGTATCTTGGGATATGCACCATGAAAGGAATTCTTAAACATTGAAGGCCATTTTGAGCTTTGGTGAATAAAAAATATGATTTGTTCATAAATGCCAGAAATCATCTCTAAATCCATCACTTCTCTCACTCACCTTCCTCTTTATCACAAAGATGTTCGGACACTGGCAATTTGCAGAGTTTTCACATTTGCCCATTTTGTCCTTTCCCTCAGAATAGTGCAAGGTTCACTTAAAGCATGACTTCTCAAAATGCTAAGTAGAATGAAAATCTCTGAGCACCATGCTTCTCTCCCAGGTCTCCATTACATGACATGACCTTCCCTCCCTCCTTCTCCTGCCTCCCTCTCCTCCCCTCTCCCCTTTCTGTCCCTCTACAAGCCTTCCCAGAATGAAGAATTCTGAGACAGGATACCCTGAAGACCAGAGCCTGCCACTAGTGGCCAGCAAAGGCTCTGCCCTTGTCCCACGACCACTGGAAGGGAATCATCATTTCCACTCT
>NW_006159840.1:4353474-4360918 GCF_000334495.1 Tupaia belangeri chinensis | reverse complement strand
ATGGTCTTTCTTTCCGAGTGTTTTTCATTTCCCTACTCAAGGACACAAAAGGTGACTCCATCCACCTGACCCCCCTTGACACTCGTTTGAACGTGATGAAGGAGTCAGTAGGTATGGCGCCTTCCTGAGGATTCCCTTCTGGGGACATAGCACAAGTGTGTCATGTAGACTATTTGAAGGGAGCATGAAGAGGAGTGTCCCATTCTTCTTCCTGGTCTCCAGGAAGACAGGCTGTTCCTATATTAGACTGTCCCAATATCTCCATCCCACCCTGCTGGCATCTCCACCTGTATTCAAGCCCCTCTGCCAGCTCCTGCAGCTTCCCTGTGCTGGCTCAGTCCCTTCTATATGCCTTGCTACAGAGGAAGTCTCAAATCAGAAAGGGTTGTCACTGGGTTTTACGGCATCCTCTCTTTACCTTCTCTGGTCATACTCCATAGAAACCATCCCAAAGGAAAGCCATACCCACTGTGTAATGTCAGACTCACAGGTATCCTTGCTGGAAGGCACTGAGGTGCTATAGAAGCCATTTCTCCCTTGCTATGTGATGGAATTCCCAGGGAGCGACCTGACATGGCTTCTACTGTCCCCCGTTCTTTCTTCACTGCTGTGGTCCAACTGCCACTTTCTCCAGTACCAAAGCCCTAGTCCTGAGGTCTCCACAGGCAGATGAAACTGCTCTTGCATCTTTAGTACATTGTCCTCCCTTAGCTTCCAGAAACACTTCCTTTTTGTGTTATCATAACGCTTATGCTTCTGTTGCTTCTCCTACCTTGTCCTAAATCCTGCCCTAAGTCCTACTCCTCTTTCTTTTTCCTTCCTTATTTGATCCTTGGCTGCATCTCTTCTCATTTAATTTCAGCTCCACGTTAGTTGACAAATCTTGTCTTTTCTTAAACATACACAACTTCCCTTTCATTCCATGCTTCTGTTGGTGCATCTGTTGATCTGATCCCTTACTTGCTTTCCTAAAAAGATCTCCCAATGGGTAAATTCTAAATCCCAAAGTGCAAATGGGTGTAAAACCACAGGAATATAAGGCCTTGGAGAATAACAACTATCTTACTCAACTTTGAATTTCTGGTGATGCCTAGAGAAATGCCCAGAGAAATTCTAGTTTAGTGGACTCTAAAAGACTTTAATTCACTCAGTAATTCAAAACTATGACCGCTGTCACTATTTACCATCAGATATAGTGCAAAGTGCAAAAATGGAATTGTTACCTTTTTGAAGCTCCTGGTTAATGAGAGCAAAGAAATCAAAGCAGTGATCATGAAAACAGCTAATTAAATTTAAAACACATGGAAAAAGTGCTCAGTGTCATGAAAATAAGTAACACTAGTGAGGAGCACAAAGCCACTTTTAGGAAGCCAGGGATGGGTCCTGAAGGGACAAAAGGAGAGTAAGTCTCTCAGAGCAGTACACACTGAACCCAGAAGCTGGAAAGTAGTTGGTGGCACAAGGGTTTGAAAGAGAGTGGTGAGAAAGTGCCACAGTCATGCAAGAAGAAATCCTGGGTGGTGGGGAATGCCATGCACAGTGGGAAGGTTGGATGACCTAGAACAAGGGGACGTCCTAGAGACAGTGTGTAGGGGTTGCTAGCAAAGCTTCTTCCCATTGATTCTGGCAGGTTGCACAACTTCGCTGTTCTTGTCACTACAACCTTAAAATCTCTGCAATAAATGCAGTGAATCTAAGGCTGCCTGGATGGAATAGTGATGATTGAAATAAGGACATATTTTACTTTCTTATACAGGAGAGAGGCATACCAGTAACAGAACAAGTGAAAATACCTCTACCAGATGATCACAAAGTGCCGGGAAAGTGGGATCCAACATAAGTCATCATGGGACAAAACATTAGAAGCCAAAGATGGGAACACTGCATTTCTTTGTAAATGTTCAGCTCTGACAGTTTCAGAGTGACCTCAGCCTCAAGAGAATCTTTTCCTCTTGGGCCTCAGGGAAATAGTTCTTTCAAGGAGAAGCTTCTTGAAAACTTGTAAACATCTTCTAATCAATATGGCAGCAGAGCTTCTTAACAGTAGCCTCCAGAGCTTTGTGCCAATATGTTGCATCCAGTTAGGTCCGCCAGGATGAATCTGAGAAGGCCTTGGAATGCAGTCACCATTTTCCTCCCACTGTTTGTGACCATGACCTTCAAAAGTAGGTATAATTTTTCTCTATGGAATACTACTCAGCCATAAAAAATAACAAGACCCTAGTATTTGATAGAAAGTGGTCAGATATGGAAGATATATTGCTGAGTGAAGTAAGCCAGGCTATGAAAGAAAGATATTGTATGTATCCACTTAATATATACCAACTATCTGCACTCCATGGTAGAGAGCGAAATATTGGAGGACGTAAAAACAGTGAAAGTACTTAAGAAGAATAAGACAGTGTTGAATGGGGGGGATGTGAAGAGAAGAGGATAGAGAAAGATAGCAAGAGAACAATAGAGAGGCAGGACGTTAGTGGGAAACAGATATGGCTTATTACCTGTTGATGATGACATGTATAGTATTCTCAGCTGGATTGGTCTGAGAAGTATTTCATGATGGGTAAAGTCTTTTTACAAGCAAAATGAGAAATAGCGATTGACTGTTTCAAAAATAATTGGAATAGTAATAATAATGATTGGGAAAAACAATGAAAAGATATTGAATGATGAAGTGGGGAGATTAATGTCTCTGTATTGACTGACATGCATGACATTCCCTTTTGAAAAAGCAATGTAATACACTCTAAAGTTATTTGCAATCCAATGTAATATAAACAAGATTATGATGATAACAAAAAAATAAATTAAAAAGTAGGTATAATTTTGCAAACAAAAATCTTTCTGTATGACTAAATTCTGCACCTACTATCCATAAACTAGCAACAAAAGACAGAAAAATTTTATTTTGACCCTTTCACTGAAATAATTTAAGGCTAATCTGTTTTTATGGACATCTAAACTGCAGCTGCTGCTAATATGTGGCACTTAATGATCAAAGGGGACCTTACCCAGTAGTGACACCAGCAAGAGCTTCCTCCTTTTCTAATGTCTCTTTTTGGTTGGATTGTCTTATAGGCAGGTTCTTCATCATTAAATCAACTAGAATTCTGCCATGTAAGTGTAGATTTTTAAAACATGCCTACTAAAAATAATTCATCAAAAAAGGGGGTTTGATAAGTCTGGCTTCCAGGTCCATGTTTAACGAACATTACTTAAATATTTGAGTACTTTAATACTTTAAGTCTGTTTTTAATATTTTAAGTATGCTTTCACATATATGAGAGGTCTTCATTAAGCTCATGAAAAATGCATATTTAAAAAAACTGCATTGATTTCAAAAAATTTTGCATCAAATTAAATTTGTACTTTAATTCCATTTTTCCATGAACTTTTAAAGTCTCTTCATATTTAAATCATAGGGTTCACAAATAATGTATTCAGCCACTCTGAATAACCTGTATCCTGAGAACTCCCATCAAGTGCAGTGGTATGACTTCATATTAATTTAATTAGGACAGCATTTTGAAAGTTGCCAATATGTGTATTAGTTAGATGGCTGCTTTCACAAAACCTCAAATGATGTAGTTTCATTAAGATGAAATTTCATGTCTTTCTCATGAAATAGTGGGAGGAAAGTAACATAAGGCTAGAAGGACAGCTTTCTCTTCCATCTCATGGCTTCTCTTCTCCTTAAGGTATTGAGTGTACTCATACTCAGAGTAGGTGGCATCGCATGCACGTTTCAGGGAGCAGAGTAGAAGAGGCAAAGAAAGACAAGCATCATCCCTTGAAGGTTACCACTTGGAAGTATCACACATTGCTCCCAGTATATCCCATGGCCAGGGCAAGCCTTAGGCCAAAGTGAGTCAGGAAGGAATCTTGGAAGTATGGTCTGGCTGGGCAGTTATATACCCAGGTTAAAATTCTCCTACTAATGCAACATAAGAAAAATAGATTTTTGGGGTAAAGTAACTATATAACTTTTACTTTTTAGCTTTTCAACTTTTTACAGCAAAGTAAGATTTTGCAGTAAAACAACAACTGAAGTATCAAATACTATCTCCTCCTTTTAGCAGATCAGGAGCCAAGCCAGAAAAATCCACATCCAAACCACTCTCTTCTACCTGAAAGGGGCACACTTATGCTTAAGTCTCTTATAAATCTCATCATTCTTCTACTACTAGCAGAAAATGCCATAAGACAAGAAAAAGAAATGCCTGATACTTAACTGTAGTCTAGAACATGGAGAAGAGATAGAGAAGGGAAGAGGAGAGTAAAAGGCTGAAGGTATAAATCTCCTGAAAGAGTGAAAGAAGAGCTTTAGGTAACTGAGGAAACATGAAGAGTAGAAAGAGGAGAGGTTCTTGCCACCCTCTTATGCCCTGACATCCCCCTTGGGACTCTGGGAAGAGGTTTTCTTTCAGGATCTGTGTACCAGCCTAGAGTAGTTAGTGCAATGGAATTTCAGAGGAAGGCCTTCAAGTTTAGTCTCTAGGGCTATTCTTAGCTCCTTGATGTTATGAGTGTTGGTTTAAAAGTCAGCAGAGGTGCCATATGACCGGCCAAGGCTGGACAAAATGACTCTATAACAATGCCTGGAGGGTACAGATTGGGCCAGAGGAAGGAAGAAGCTGGGACAGAGGAAACCAAAGTTGAGTAAACCAGCTCTGTCTAATCCCAAGAAAGATCGGCAGGGTGTATCTACCTCCTTCTAAAAGTCATGGAAATAAAATGCCATTAGAATTTTCTTTCTGATGTTTTCCCAATAGTGGAAATAGGAATTTTTAAAATAAACAAAATCCTGTTCTGAACATCGTAGTTTTATTTCATATATTCCACAAGATAAATCTGAACTCTTGTCAAAAAAATCAATAGTGAGGATGCCACCAATCAACCCCCAAGATTTTATAATAAAATTATTTCCTTGTCTGACTGAAAACAAACAAACAGAAGCCCAGGGGAAGATAAAGGGAAAAACATCTTGAAATGAGTGCAATTTTTAAATATAATTTGGTCCTGATATTGTAATTATTAAGCACTAGAATGCCTTTCAGTGTTTCTTTTCTAAAATATTGCTTATTCTCCAATGTATGCAAATTCTAAGCAAAAGTATATTAAAACACCTCTTTCAGTCTCTTCTAAAGTAAAAATGAAAATGAAATCTTGCAGGTTACTTTCTTTTGTCCCTAATGCATCTTTATCCTCTTTATTTCTCTACAAACAGCTCAAATTCCAAGTCTCCAGAAAACAAAACAACTTCATCTGAGGGAATCTAGGGCAACCATGACTGAGGGTCTAGAACTGAATAACTGAAGCTGCTTTGCATTTAATCTTAACAAATGTTCCAGAAATATTAACAGCCTAGCAGCCTAAGATAACTTTAATTTTTTTTTTTCCTTGGTGTCCTGGACCACAGAGGTGGTATAGATTTTAACCCAGAATGCACTGTGAGGCCACTGCTATCATCATAAAACCTTAGAGGAGATATTTTTCCATCTAGAACTAAAATCAAGACACACAAATTTCATAGTGGTCTTCATCCACAGTGAGTATGTTGGGTTTTTTAACTGAAAATTTCCACTCTTGCCTTTTGAGGATCCCAGTTTTATTCTCATAGTCCTAAACCTAACTACTACATTATTCAGTTTCTAGAACTTAGTATTTTGTGAGCCCAACTCTATAATTAAAAGAATTATTATATAATATATATTGTCCAGAATCACTTCTTAGTCTTTAGACTAAGATGGAGTGTGGCCAGAATCTAAATCCACTCTAGTTACTTCATCACTAAGTAACTATATTCTTGTCTAGTTATTTAGTGAAGGAAGAATTTGAGATTATTTAATCCAGAGTCTTGTTGATATTAAAGCTATGTGATTTATTACTAAATCTGTAACTTGAGCCAGAACCTCTTCTTTCCTGTATCTCTGTCTCATTTAAATAACCTCAACTAGATGATCCAAGAGTACCTCAAAATCAATCCAGCTTCTTAGTATACAATTATAATGAGTCCTGTTAGTGACATCACTATCTCCTTATACACACAGGTTAACTTAAATTTCAGTATGTAAATTATGTCAAAGTGGGAAAAACCATAATCTTTAAGCCTTTCTTTCTTGCCTCCAAAACCAATAAACTGCCATTTGTGTTTTATTCAGCTCTGCTGTTTGTTTCCTTTCCAACCTCAAAGCTTCTCATCCAGACCACTAGAATTGCCTTCACTTGGAGATACTTCCCCTCTCCACTTGTCTCACCCTCTAGGCCAGATAGATCACCCTGAAATAGAGTCTATCATGTTCCTACCAGATCACTAAAATTCTCCAAGGCCTATGAAATAAGACCCAAGTTTTACAATTTGGATTTTAAATCCCTCCATGATTTGATCCCAAACTATCTTCTGCATCTAATTTCCCAATTATTCTCTTCAATGATATCAGCCTCTACATACTCAATACATTTCCCATATCCATGTTTCCCCTAGGAGGAGTAGAGAGGATGAGGTCTGGAGTAAGAAAGAGCAAGTACGTTCAGATTCTGGCTTCATCACTGGTACACAATTTTGACAACACGATTTTTCCATTGAAGCCTCCTCAGGATGTATTTCAAAGACCTGGCATATACAATTTGCAGATGGCTTACAACTAAGGTGATGAAAAGAGGAGTCAAGGTGACTCTGGGTTAATAGTGAGCTACAGGAAGAGCAGAGTCACTATGAGTGACATGAAGATTGTGGCAGGAGGGAGGAGGGGCAAGATTAGTTCAGTTTTGAACATGGGAGATCGGGATGTTTATTGATATACAGCCTTTAAGACCCAGCTAAACTATCCCCTGAGTGGCTGTCACTAACTCTGCCTCTCGCTATGGTGTAAATCTTTTCTTTACCCTGGCACTACTTTCTACCTTACCATATGGTCAGTGCATCTGTCTCCTTTCTCCTCCCAGAGAGCAGGCTTGCTAATAAGAGGATTCGTGTCTGATTCATCTGTTTCCCTCCTCAACATTTAGGAGACTATTTTACACATAATAGGAGCTCAAAAATATTTATGAGGGAAAATTGTATTTTACCTTATGAATAGCAACAAAGAACTTCAAGTCAATGAGAAAAGTTATCCACACAAATGTCTTGAAACAAGAAAGGCCTCCTTAAATGACAGGCTCCTAAGAGGCTTCTCCAAAGGAAACTCTTCTAAACTAGGTTAGCATTTCCCATCACCTTATGTGAGAGTCTGTGATTATAGATTGTTACAGGGAAGCAATTTGTTTCCAATCCCAGTGCTAAACACAGTTTCATTAATAGGAACTTTAAGAAAGTTTTTAGCGCTTTTCATGTATGTGGTAAAGTCAACACATTTACCAGCCAAATAAAGCAAAGAAAGTGAATTATAAAATAAAAGATATGTACTTCATATTTGTATGTGTACTATATATATATATATATATA
>NW_006159840.1:4346407-4352967 GCF_000334495.1 Tupaia belangeri chinensis | reverse complement strand
TATATATACACACACACACATATACACAAACATATGTGTGTTACATATATAATACATATGTGTTTACAGATACACATATAGGTACACACATACACATACATATGAGGAAACAAAAAAGTTTATGGAAAAATAGAATTGAAATACAAATTTATTTTAGTGCCCCAAAATTTTAAAATCCACACATAGATTTTCATGATATACATCTTCCATGAGCACTTTGAGGACCTCTTCTGTGTGTGCGTGTGCATGTGAGCATGAAAGTGCAGACATCTGAGACTCACCATCCCAGTAGTATATGTGACAGGAAACCCATGCAGAAACCTTCAGTCTGCAGGCTCACTCCAACTGCACCACACCTGTGATTCTGTACAGAAACATTGCCTTGTGGGAGCTTCAGCATTCCTTTCATCAGCTACTGTGCATCTATTGTGCTGTCTGGATACTCTCAGTAAAGAAGGAAGAGTTTTAATCCAACAAGGTACAATGATAACACTCATTATTATTGCCCAATTGCCATGGTGGGCTTGATATAAGAGTGGACTCCTTCATGACCTGTCTGATTTGGGATTTCAAGAGTGCACTCCTGGCTCCTCTCAGACTCCAGGGTTTTGTCCATTTTTGTCTGCCTGTTTGTTTAATTGATTGCTTGATTATTTACAACTTTCTGAAAAATAGCAGAGTGCACTATAGCCTGCTGTAAATCTTAGCCAGTTTCTGAATGCCCTGGGGAGATTCTGTAAAACACCCCTGTCTCTGAGACCCACTGGATTCTGATTCTGGGGTGTGGGAAGGAGGTGAGCCAGGCAGGCATGAGTAGTAACAGCTCGGCAGGGGACCGGAGAGCCTCCTGTGCAGAGGTCTGAGCTGAGGTTTCGGTCAAATAGGCCTGTGTTTGACTGTCAGCTCTGTTGTTTCATAGCTGGGTGACCTGGAACAAGAAGGCTCTCAGAACCAGAGTCTCATCTGCATAGTGAGGATGACAGCACCTATCAGGGCTGTCCTGAAGATGAGAAATTAAGGACATAAACGACCTAGTATCGCACTCGGCAGCCACTGCTCAATATTAGTAGCTCTATAGAAAGGCTTTAGTGTAGCTTTAATTATTGAACATCTGCAAATCTATCTTTATAGCAGAGCCCACATGACCGACTCATCTGCCTGCCTCCTGCACTAATTCCACAGGTCCCTCTGTCCTGCCTCACAGTCTGGCCAGACTGCCTGCTTCCTTTTCCTCCAACACCACAAAACAGGTCCTACCCAGCAAGCTCTTCCCTATTCTCACTGAAGACTCGTTTTTGGTCTTGACCTTCAGGTATCCTCCCCAAGAGGCTTCCATTCCCCTGCAGAAGGTTCCTGCCACCATAGCACTCTGTCCTGCTGGGGACAGCAGGAGCTCTCCAATGGCTCTTCTCATGACCTGATATTTGGATTCCATTGATGTATTGCTTTGTTGTCAATCTTTCCTCCTGGAATATAAGTTCTACCAGTGCTGGTCCCTCTTCACTCTCAGCTCTGTCTCTAATATCTGACACTGGAGTAGGGCTGGTACTTAAGGAGCATTTGCTAACTAAATGAATAACCTTGACCATCAAACATTACTTAACTGTAATAAATTCATACAGTTGGTTCTTAGATTCATCACTCAAATTCTGACTACCAATCAAAAAACTCACATTACAAGTTCCAAACATAGAGAATCCATCCATAAATATAATGGAAAACTTGACCATGTTCAATAATGCAGCCTATCTCCATTGCAAACAACAATAATTTCAGCGTGCAGGAAAGGGCAAAAAAAAAAAAAATCTAACAGGAGCAGAGAAGGGAGAAAGGTCTCCCTAATTTCTTCCTTTGCTCTTCAGTTTCCCCATAACTCTTTCTTCTTCCACTGCTCTCGTGCTTCCCAAACTGGGGCAATTCTAAGTGGTTCAAAATTGTCCCAGCAGTGTCCTGTGCCACACCTGCAGTAGTCCCTTGCTCAGGGCCTGAGGTTGGTGTGACCATGTGGGAGGCAGAGGGAGAGTGCTGCAGGATACCAGTGCCTAAGCACCTGTGGAGACCTCACTGTGGTTGTCTAGTGGCCGTCTCAGAAGATACCCTTCTCAATCCCATGGCTGTAGTCCATCAAGCAGCAGCTGATAGTGGTGGCCAGGGAGCTGGGAGAAACCAAAACCCCTTAAAACAGGCAGTTCCCTGCAGTTATGTAAGAAACAGGGAGCCCTAGGCTCTAAGACCCACTCCAGAGTTCAGGGAACCCATGGCATTCAACCCTTGCTTGTCTAGTAGAGCTGGAGATGACAGAAAAGGAAATTGCCCCCCAAAAGTAACACCTCTCATTCTCATTTTGCTTAGCTATACCTAAATATTTCTAGTAAATCAAACAAGCGCTAAAACCCTCGACCTTTAAGAAACAATTCCAATGGCCACATTCCCAGGGAGCCGTGGCTGCGATATTGGCTGGTCTGCAGCACACGCAAGGCCCGTCAGCCCCAGCAGCGCTCAGCTCCGCATTGGACAGACAATTCTGCACCTCTCACCCAGGTTTTCTTTTTACAATTGTCGCTTTGTCAGTTGAATTCTGCAGCTACTACATTTTCTTGGGATATGTCAGTCTTTCCCGAATGAATCATTTCTGTAAATTGATTTGCTTTTCCTGTCTTTTCAACATGTTGTTTACCTAGTTTTTCTTTTATATTTTTTCTTTTATGGATTTTTCCCCTGGGTTTATTATAAAATTATCTTTTTCTTTATTGGCTTTGTTAGTGTCTGGTTTTAAAGTATGTCTGGGGCTTTTAAACTTGAGCATTGCATAGAATTGTGTTAAATTATACACTGGTAGCTGGTAGGTGTATGATAAGTGGGGAGTGGGGCCTTCTGGGAGGGAGGACTGCCCAAAGTGGGACCACGTACATTACATGCTTCTTACAAATGCACCCCATATGTGGTTCCATTTCAAACCTCAGACAGTAAGTAGCAGAAACTTAAATTCCATGATGGAAGAAAGTCACTTTTCAGGTGAGTGTCAGTGGATCACTGGTTGGGGAGTAGGTGCCAGAGGAAAGAAGGGAGTGTAGACCACTGGCCCCAGTGCATCCATCTGGCCCTGAGGTATCTAGCTCTGACTCTGAGGGAAATAGCTGGCCTGAAGCACACAGCTGAGCCTGTGCGTACTATTCACCCTGGTGGGTACGGCTGACCCTGCAAAACATCCAGTTCTAAAAAGAGACAATGAAGCCAATCAGGGGCTACGTAAACCACAGCACAAAGGGAAGCCCTCCCCCCAAAGAAAATCCCTACCTCCTCACCACTTAAGTGCTGCTGTAGAAGGTTGTGTACTGCCTTGGCATGCAAATAAGTGAACAATTTCTACACTCTTTGAACGGAGGCTAGATAAGGCAAGTGGTCCCCATCTGGACCTTAAACAGCACTTTTTAAACAGGTTTGCCAAGAAGCATCACTGGGACCTAACAGAGCCTCATCCGGCCTCCCAAGGGACCAGCGTTTCTCCAGGGCTGTATTCAATGTGTTGTGGAAACTCTTTCTTCTGAGCAAAGGCAGCTGCCATGGTGCCCAGTGACTCAACAGTGGTGAGAACTGCCAAGTGGGCAAGCACGAAAGCTGTGATTCCTCCCAGCCAACAGTGACCCACTAAGCCTGGACGAAAACAAAGAGTACCCACTTACAGCCACGAATGTCCTAGTCCCATTCTAGAGAGAACCCCCTGCCCCTCCTACCCTGATGGTGTGCCCCTTACAGCTTCTATAACACTCACCCTCATAATTTTGCCAAATCCAAGAGAACCAGCCCTGTGAGTCTCTGCTCAGAATCAGGGAATAGAACTGACTTTCTCTTGAGGGATGGCTCCACTATGTCAAATCTTCATGGCTCACTGCATTAAATCCTATTTCTAGAAGTAAAATATCTTCAACTTGCACTTCCTAGAGTTGGCAAAAACTGATAGACTTGAGCTGCAAGGACAATTCATAAAATGTTTCTTAAAAGACATATAACTACCAAAAAATGAAACTACAGTTACCAAAATTAAGCTAAGTACTTGAAACTGCAGATCTGCTAGACTTCCAAGAGAATTTCCTACAGGATAAAATAAGGAAGGTTTCAAAAATGTGAGCTAAAGCATAATTTCCAGGGAGAAGATTTTTTTGTTTCAATGTTTTATTTTGGTGTTGTTGGAGTCATTTAACAGGTAATGGTCTGTGTTCAAATAAAGCAAATTATGCATTTAATTCAATTCAATTCCACTAATGACTCTTGAGCATCTACTCTGTTTCAGGTCCTAAGATAGGTAGTTCATATCAATTATCAAACCTTTACCACAAAGACAGAGGGCACTGACATGATTTTGCACAGAAAAAGACAAAGGCTCAAAGAGGCTAACAAGTTGCCCAAGGTCACACAGTCACTCTGCAGATCAACTGGGCTTTGCTTGGGTCTCCCAGAGTGTATGCTGTTCACACTCTTAACCCTATGGCTCTCAGAACTCACCTTTCACCCTTAGAACTCACAAACTCAAAAAAAAAAAAAAACAACTATTGAATTGTCTAAAAAGTCATGACAATTTTTTCTATGTTTTTCTGCATAAAAATGCATTAAGATTTTTCAACAACCCAATATTTTTAAGTAAGCAAAAAAAAATGATTATTACAAGTTTAATGATCAAGATTCACATGAAGTGTGAGCTGAGTATCCCTAACCCAAAAATTCAAAATACAAAATGTTCCTAAATCTAAAACCTTTTGACTGACATGTCACAAGTGGAAAATTCCATACCTAATCTCATGTGATGGCCACAGTCCAACTTCTGCAGTTTAAAATATTGTATAAAATTACCTTCAGGCTTTGTGTAATAGGTGTACATAAAACAGAAATGAGATTTTTTTGTTTTGACTTGAGTGCCATCCTCATTTTGTTGTATATGCAAATATCCCAAAAAGTCTGAAATTTGAAATTCGAATGCTCAGCATTTCAGGCAACGACTGTTCAACCTATACTGTAACGAAGGGATCCCCAAACCCCAGGCCACAGACTGGTATTGGAACTAGACCTCACAGCAGGCGGTGAGCAGTGGCTAGTGAGTGAGTCTTTATCTGTATTTACAGTCGCTCCCCATTACCATCTGAGCCCCGCCTCCTGTCAGAGCAGCAGCATTACATTCTCATAGGAGCTCGTGGTGGGACCATTTAGTTACAGGAAAACAAGTCCAGGGCTCCTGCTGATTCTGCATTACTTAGCGACTTGAAGAATTATTTCATTATATGTTACAGTGTAAGAAAAGTAGAAATGAAGTGCAAAAGAAATGTAATCTGCTTCAATCATTCTGAAATCACTTCCCAACCCCACCCTGGTCCACAGAAAATTTGTCTTCCATGAAACTGGTCTCTGCTATCAGAAAGTTTGGGGACCACTGCTATAAAAATGAAAATGAGAGATGAATGAATAGTTCAAAAAGCAGTCTAGTTACTATAATCAGAAACCCTTCATCATATTCCTTGGGTGGACTTTGCTCTTTGCTGTGGTTACTGGCTGCCTTAGTCCACTGTGGATACTATAACAAAATGCCATCAACTGTGTGGCTTATGAACAACAGAAATTTATTTCTTTCTGTTCTGAGGCTGTGCAGTCCAAGGTCAAGGCCTCTGTAAATCGGGCGTCTGGTGAGGGCCTGTTTATAGCTGTGTCTCACTCTAACTTCACAAGGCACAAGGGACGAAGAGTATCTCCTAGGCCTACTTTATAAAAGGCCCCCCCTTTTAGGGGTGGGGGAGGATTTCAACATTTGAATTTGGGGGGACATAAACACTGAGTCATAGATGGTGATGAGATTTGTTTTTTCCTTTGCTTTGAGGTTTGGAAAAGGAAGAAATGTATCTCACCTAATGGGTTTGTGGAGGCCACCTGAAAGGCATTTGCAGACAGCCTAAACTCTGCAACCCACGCCTCCTCAGGGCCCTCAGAGGACTCTAACAGCCACGTAAATGCTCAGCGTTCACAGTGGGGGAGCAGCACCATAACGAAGCATTCACAGGACCTTCACTGTAGAGGCATGAGATTATCCAGCTGCTCAAGGCTCAGAGATACTTAAACACTTTTTAGCAAAATAAAATAGAAGCACAAAGTTTATTCTGAAATACTGGTGAGTCTCTTACCATCAAACTATTAATAACATTATTTCTTATTTTTTAATACCTTACAGGTATAGCCTCAAAGCAGTCAATTGTCTGGCAATAAAGCGTGATGGGGCATGTAACTATTGTGTAACAGCTGCAGAGACATAACGGTTGTAATTTAGTATCTCCTACCACCCTGGGATATAATAAAAGTGAGACTTAAATACATATCAATAAAACTGATAAAGCAACACCAGAGCAGGTAAGTTTCAAGGTCTTCATCAGCACCATAATATTTGTAAACATTGAAAGGAAATAAGGAAAAGAAAAAAAGAGAGGGGGGAGAAAAAAAAAGAATTCCATTTTCTGTTACTGGCATAATGTAAAAGCAAACTAGCAAGGACACCTGCTAGTCAGTCCACCTGCTTTCTGACA
>NW_006159840.1:4293718-4346255 GCF_000334495.1 Tupaia belangeri chinensis | reverse complement strand
GGAATGCCAGTGTGCCCTGGACCTGTAGCCTGGGGTTACAGACGACCTGAATCCAGCTGTCTGCACATTCTGCATGACTTATTAACCTTCCATATTCGCACATACTCCTGAATGTAACTGTGCTTCTGATTCAATTTCTCTCATAGTTTATGTCTTTCAATTACTCTAATTCTGTCTCTTAATTTTTTTCACAAATGAAGGATCATTTCTTTTCAGTTCCTCTCTTTGAGACATACTTTTTCCTTTTTGTCTTTCATTTTCTCTGCAATAATCAGACTCCCTTTGCTCTCACACACCTCTTTCTTTGATCTAAACATCCTGATTTCCTTTTCTCTCAGATTTGTTGTGATCAAGGCTTGAAACCAAAACGTCGCATCTAATGGACAAGGTGGTATCTGAGCCATCTCCCACTGATAGCTGAAACTCAGCTCAGCACAAAAATTGCTCGGTAAATGGAAGCCAGAAAGGCTCCCCCTGGCTGACTCGTGTTGATGCTGTATGTAGAAGAAGAAAGAGAAAGAGAGAAGAGAGACAGCAAGACAGAGACAAGAGAGGAACATTCTCTATTCCTGACGTTTCTACTAATTCTTATGATTTACCAAGACTTTTCTTTCTGCTAATTCTTTATTATTTACCAAAACTTTTCTCAATACATTCTAGGACCAGCTAGATAAATTACTGGTGCCAAGGAAAATCATGCTTTTGTTAGAAGCAACATTTCCAAGTCATACTTTATAGCAACTAAACAAATGTAAGTGCTTCAGTAAGTTTGAGACCTCAGTGGTCTCTTATTAAACCGCCAGGTCATTGCACTGTCACCCCACTCAGACCCAAACCAAGAAACCAGAGAAAGTTCTGAATGAGGATGTCAGCTCACCATTAATGTGAACCTCATCATGCACTTAAATGAGGTGCAAAGGAGCCAGACATCATCCATTTTGAAGAAGTGATTTGGGTTTGGCTATTTGTTGCTCTTCTGACATGATTACCCGTTACACTGGGAGATTTTCCTTGAGCCAGATGGGCATGGGATCTGAGAGCGCAGAGCAGAATGAGAATCCAGTGTGGGCTTTGGAATGAGGAAGAGCATGATGAGAAGACACTAGGGCATTATCAGGAGAACAACACTTCCCATTCCTTAAGAAACCTGTCCATAAGGAAAGGGGCAGTTCCCTACATTGGGTGATTTACAAGTGAGAAGACGGAGAAAAGCTTTCAGCATCATGTCTGCTGGACTGTGTATACTGGCATAATGCCACTGAGCCCACTTCGGAACCGAAGCCCAACACTACAGAGACATATTGAAAATAATTTGCTTCAATTCCTGGGAGTTGAACATTGTGCTGTCCCAACCTTGTGAACAGACCTCTTGAAGCAGTCACATGAGTGGTGTGGGTGTGCACAGCTGGGGAAAGTGCCAGCTGCCACTGCTATCATCTCCTTGTGATCTTGTAGAAGTGGGCAGGGCTGGTGAGGAGGAGTGGCTATATCCATAGGAACTGGGACAGCTCCATGTAACAGACATCCCAGCCCAGCAGGCGAAACGCAGAGGTTTAATCACACGTGCCAGGTGCCCAGTGAGCAATGGAGTGCTGTTGTAGGTCCCTGGACTCTCTGGGACCCTGCCCCTCCCTCTGTCCTTCTCAAGGATGGCTCCAGTCTGAGCTTCCATGTTCTGACTGTCACCGGCCCTGGGCACTTTTGTTTTCATGAGTCTTCAAAAAAACATTAAAAATCGTATTTTATGGCTACATTGATATAAATACAGATACTGGTATAATATCAACATATTGAAATTATACTGAAACACTGTCTTTAACATAAAAATTCCTTTTAAAGTCTTTATTATTATTATTGACACATAATGATTGCATATACTTATGGGGTACACCATGTTTTCAGCACACAAATACAACACTTTCTAATCATACCAGGGTAATTAGCCTATCCATCATCTCACGCATTTGTCATTTCTTTGTGTTGAGAACAAAGTCCTCTTTTCAGCAAATCTGAGATATACAGTAACTGTGAACGACTGTCACTCCACTGTGCTACCAATCCCAGGACTTGTTCCTCTGTACTCTGCAATTCCATGTACATTGACCAACATGTCAACCTCCCTCCCCTCTACCCTTCTCAGTCTCTAGCAATCAACACTGCACTCTCAAAAAAGTTTGTTTCCTTTCAAATGCTAAAAAAAATAAAACTGGCTCACAGGCTGCTGAAAGTACTGTGGACCCACGCCAGCATGTCTACTGTGCCTAATGGATAGTAAAATCCTAGCTCCAACCAACACATCTACACTCCAGACTAGAACATTGGTAAGGACCAAGGGGCATGCCCTGCTGAATAAGATCTCATCAGGCTACTTCCTGGAAAACCCAGATTGACTGGTCAGTAGTCGGAAAACTGCCTAGTGGCAAAGGGGTCTGGGAAATGCAGTTTTTATTCTAAGTGCATAGCTGTTGGGCATTAGGTGAGTGGCAAAATCTGCTGAGATTACCAATCCAAACTGATGAATGCCTCCCTTGGATGAATAGAAGTAGCACGTACCAGACAGTAAATGGCTAATAAAAGCTTAATCTGCTAGAGGCAATATTCAAGGTTTCTTTCAAATCAGCCCATAAGGGGGTGGAGAGAATAAAAGAATTCCCTTGTCTGTTTGTTTATGCCTAGAATTGTTGTACAGAATTCCTATTACTTTTTTAATAATTATTTATGTATTCATTCATTTATTTCAATTTGACTAGGGAGAGACAGAGGGAAAGCAGATAGCAAGCCACCAGGTAGGGATTTAAACCATGGTCGGCCATGTTGGAGTGTCGAAAGCCTTAACCACCATGCCACCTAATGGTCTCCCAGAATCCCTATTACATTTGTCAGATTGATTTCACATTTTGTATAAAGCTCCCATTATGCTGTATACAATATACATATTTTTAACAGAGAATTTTGCACTTTTCCATTTGTCAAATATTTCCTTCCCTTGAACATCACACACCCTCTACCACCCACTCTCTACCATCTACTCTCCCCTCCCTTAGTCTCTAGCATCCATACCCATCCTCTTCACCACCACATCTTCAGATCTCTCAACCTCTGCCATTGAGTGCAGACACTCAGTACATATTGAGTGGGGATATACAATGTGTATCTTTTAGAGTCTAGGTCACTTCACTTATCATTAAGTCTTCTATGTTCTTCCACTTTCAGTCAAATAATAGGATCTCATCATTTCTCACAGCTGAGCAATATTTCATAATATATATGTGTCACAATTTTTCAACCCAGTCATCAATTTTTGGACACTAAGGTTGGTTTCATATTTTAGCAATTGTAACCAATGCTTCAATAAACATGGATGTGCAACTGTCTTTCCAACTGAGTGTTTCCTATCCTTTGGGTAAATACCAAGGAGTGGGATTACTGGGTCACATGGTAGTTCCATTTAGGGTTTTTGAAGAATTGTTTTCCACAGTGGCTATATTAATTTACATCCCTACCAACAGTGTAAGAGAGTTCCCTTTTCACCACGCCTTGCCAGCACTTTTCATTTTATTTTTTTACCTTCCATTTCTCATTATGGTTTAATTTGCATTTCCCTTATGACAAGAGATTTTGAACATTTTTTCATGTGCCTTTTCACCATTCATAAGTCTTCTTTGGAGAGTTATCTATCTAATTCACTTTTTATCTGTATTATTCATTTTTTATTGATGAGCTGCTTGAGTTCCCTATATGTTCTAGATAGCAATTCTTTGTCTGAGAAATAATTTGCAAATATTTTCTCCCATTTTGAAAGTCACTGAAATTATTTTTTCCTTTTCTGTGAGGAAGCCATTAGCATGATGTAATCCCACTTGTCTATTTTAGGGATTATTGGGTCTGCTTTAGAGGCCTTATTTAAGATATCTTTGTCTATTCCAATGTCTTCAAAAGTTTTTCATACATTTTCTACTAGTAGTTTTATAGTTTAAAGCTTTATATTTTAATCTTTGATCCACTTGAATTACTTTTTGTTAATGAGGAGAGTTAGGAATCCAGTTTTATTTTTCTACAAGTGGCTATTGAGTTTTTCCAGCACCATTTTCTGAAAAGACATTCTTTTCTCCACTGCATTGTCTTGTACCTTTTTTCAAAGATAAATCAATTGTATAATTTGGGGGTTATTTTTGGATTCTGTATTCTATTTTATTAGTCTATGTGTCTATTTTTCTGCCAGTACCATGCTGTTTTGATTATCACCACTTTGTAATATATTTTGAAGTCAGGTAGTAAGATGCCTCCTCTTTTATTATTTTGGCATGGTACTGCCTTGGCAAATGAGGTCTTTCATGATTCCAATCAAATTTTATACTTGTTTCTATTTCTGTGAAGAATGTCACAGGCAATTGGATTGGAATTGGACTAAATATGTAAATTAATTTGGGTAGAACTGACATTTTGTTTACGTTGAGTCTCCCAACTCAAGAAGATGGAATGTCCTTATTTTTTTTTTATCATACTCAATTTCTTTTTTCAGTTTTCATTGTAGAGATCTTCCAGATCTTTAGGTAGGTTTATTCCCAGGTATCTTATTTGTTTTGTGGCTATTTTAAATTGGATTGCTTTCTTCAATTTGGTCTTGACCTGCCAATTGGTGGTCTATAAAAGTTCTATAGATTTTTGTATATTGACAGTGTATCCTCCTACTTTACTAAATTCACTATCACTTTTAGGAGTTTTTAATGATTTTTTTTTTGGATTTTCTATGTATGTGATCATTTCATATGCAAATAGGAACAGTTTAGCTTCTTATTTTCAAACTGAAAGCCTTTTATTTTTCTCTCCTGATTACATTGGCTAGGACTTCCAGCATTACATTTGAAAAAAGGAAGAGAAAGCAGACATCCTTATGTTTTTCCAGTTTTTAGTGGGCAGGCTTTCAGTTTTCCCCCATTCAGTATGATATTCACAATGGGTCTGTTGCATATGGCTTTGATTGTGTTGAGGAATGTCCCTTCTATCCCTATTTGGTGAGGCCTTAATTATGATGGGATGTTGTATTTTATCAAATACTTTTTCCACATCTCTAGATATCGTATGATTTCTATCTTTCTTTCTGTTAATGTGATGTATTTCATTTATTGTTTTGCATGTGTTAAAGCATTCTTACATCCCTAGAGTGCAACCTATCTGGTTGTGGTTTATAATGTTCTTAATATGCTATTAAATTTGGTTTGCTAGTATCTTGTCGAAAATTTTTTTCGGGACCAGCAGTTAGCATAATGGCTATGTCACTGGATTCCCATGTAGTCAACTGTGGTTTGAGTCTTGGACCTGGCGGCTTAAACTCATGCCAGGCGCATGTGCGTGTGTGCCCAAGATCCCGAGAGGAGAATGGAGGAGAAGGGATTGCAGCATGGCCATCCCCCCGGGGAGTGATTTTTCGCTTTCTGTCTCTCTGTCTCTCTCTGTCTTTCTGGCAAGCGCACGTGCCCTATAGAAAAAAACTCTCAAAAAAAAAGGTTTTTTTTCATCAGTATTCATCAGGGATATTGGTCTGCAGGGGGGTTTTGTTGTTATATTCTTGTCTGGTTTTGGTATCATGATGATGGATGCGTCATAGAATTAGTTTGGAAGGATACTTTCCCTTGGAATCTTTAGAAATAATAGGAGTAGAATTGTAGTTAGCTCTTCTTTACAAGTTTTTTAGAATTCAGAAGTGAAGTCATCTGGATATGGACTTTTCTTTGTTGGAAGACTATTTATTACTGATTCAATCTCATCACCTGTTATTGGTCTATTCAGGCTCCTATTTCATCCTGATTTAGCATAGATAACTTGTATATGTCCAGAAATTTGTCAATCTCACCTATCTTTTTTAGTTTATTGGCATACAGTCACTCATACTAGTTTCTCATATTTTTCTTTTGTTTCTGATATTCATGATGACCTGCCCAGTGGTAACAATGATTAATATATTGCAGTCTGTATCTTGTAATATTACCAGCTTCATTAATGATTTTATCTATCTGGTTCCTTTCTCTGTTTTTCTTGATGAGTCTGGCTAATGTTTTATCAATTTTGTTTATCTTCTGAAAAAACAGACTTTTGTTTCATCATTTTTTGTATAGTTCTTTTATTCTCTATTTTCTTTATTTCATTCTAATTTTTACTATTTCTTTCCTTCTTTTGTGTTTGGGGTGTTGTTGTTGCTGCTTTTCTAGTTCCATAAGATGTGGTGTTTATTTGCCACCTTTAAATTTCTTTTCTTGTGAGCACTAATGGCTATAAATTTCTCTCTTATGACTCTTTTACTGTGTTCCAAATGTTAGGAAGAGTGGTATGTTCATTATCATTGGTTTCAGTGAATATTCTTACTTCAGTCTTAATTTCTTCAGTAATTTGAAGGTCATTCAGGAGTAAGTTGCTTAATTTCCATGTTTTTGTGTATTTCCAAGGGCTCTTTCTGGGATGTGTTTCAAGTTTAATTCCATTGTGGTCAGAGAAGATGTTGGATATAGTTTAGATACTTTAAATTCATAGAGGCTTGCTTTGTGGCCTATTGTGTGGTCAATCTTTGAAATTGTTCCATATGAAGATGGGAAAAAAGTGTATTTTGTAGTTGCCAGGTGCAATGCTCTGTATATGTCTGTCAGGTCCATTTGGTTTATGGTATCAATTATTTCCTGTATTTCTGTTTACTTTTTGTCTGGATGACCTGCCCAGTGGCAACAATGACTAATATGTTGAAGTCTATATGTTCATTTGGTTGAGCAGTCTTTCTTGGACACATCTGGATGCCCTGTCATAGGGTGCATAAATATTTATGATTGTTAAATCTTCTTGATGAATTATTCCTTTTAGAACTATGTAGTGCCCGTCTCTGTCTCTTTTTACTTTTATCCTAAAGTCCATTTTTTAGATATCAATAGCGTAACCCCTACCTTTTCTCATTTCTATTTGCACTACTTTTTCCAGTCCTTCACTTTTAATCTATATATATCATTCCCAATGAGGTATGTTTCTTGTAAGCAACATATAGAAGGTTCTAGTTTGTTCATCCACTGACCTAATCTGTATCTTTTATTGAAGAATTTCACCTATTAATATTCAATATGTATGGACTTAGTGCTATCATTTACTCTTTTTTTTTTCCCTACTTGTTTCATGTTCTCCTGCTTCTTTTTATCTCCCTTTAGTGTCCAGGTGTAGTGTCCCCTTAAGTATTTCCTGAGGGCTGACCTGTGGTGAATTCTTTCAGCTTTTGTTTATCTGGAAATAATTTTATTTCTCCTCCCATTTGAAGGATAATTTTGCTAGTTATAGTATTCCTGTCTAAAATTGTATTCCTTTGAGACTTTTAAGTATGTCTTCCCAGTTTTTCCTTGCCTGTTGAGAGGTCTGCTGTTAGACTAATCCCATTAACTTTTTAAAGTAACTTGGCATCTTGCTTGTCATTTTTAGCATATTGTTTTTGTCTTTTATTTTTATCAGTTTGGCAATGATGAACCTTGGAAAGGATCTTCTTATGTTAAATTTATTTGGTGTTCTTTGTATTTCCTGAATTTGGGTTTCTGACTGCCTCTCTAAGCTTGGAAATTTTTCAACTAAAACATCATGAAAGAGATTTTCTAAGCTTTACCCACCTCTTCACCTTCTGGAATACCAATTCTACAAATATTTGGCTGTTTAATAGTATCAATGATTTCCCATATGTTGTCCTCATTTTTAGTTGTTATTTTTATATTCTTCTTGATCACTTGGGCTAAACTAGAAATTTTGTCTTCAAGATCAGAGATTCTTTCTTCCACATGGTCTAATCTGCTGTTAATATTTTTTGAGGGAGGTTTTGGTTTCCTGCATTATATTTTTTTATTTATTTTTAAATTTTTATTTAATTAGATTTTTGCTATAGAGCACATGTGCTTGCCAGAGAGACAGAGAGAGACAGAGAGAAAGCGAGAAATCATCTCACATGGGGATGCTACACCACAATCCCTTTTCCCCATTCTCCTCTCTGGTCTTTGGCCATGCACGCATATGTTCCCAGACTGAGTTTCAACCCACTAGGTCTGGGACGCAAACCTTGGTGGACTACGTGGGAGTCCAGCGATGTAGCCATTATGTCATCCGCTGTCCTTCTGCATTGTATTCTTTAACTCCAGGAGTTCTGTTTGATTCTTTTTCAGGATGCCTACTCTTTTTGAAGTTCTTCCTTTGAGTCATGGAAGGACTTTCTCATCTCTTGGTATTGACAATCTGTTTTCTTTTGTATCTCATTGACATTAGTTATGATAAATATTCTGAATTATTTTTCTAGCATTTCTGCCATTTCTTTCATGATATCCTTTATTGATGTGGAGTTGGTCTTCCTTTGCGGGGGAAAGTATTTCTTTCATTTCTCAGATTTCCTGAGGCTCTGCTGTGATTTTTAGACATCTGGCAATGAATTCACTTCTTACTATTTCTTCGGGGTAAGCTTTTGTAACTATGTGTACTTGAGCTTCCTTTTGAGGTGAATTAGCTCTGTGCCAGTACCCTTCAATTCTGGTTGGCAGCGAGGTACCCAACCTCGCTTAAGAGTTATAACTTACCTTAAGAGTTATAAGCTCTAATTTATACAGAAGAATTTCTGTGCTTTTTTTTGCTGAGGTGAGTGTGGGGAGAGAATTCCTGCAGAGCCTCACAATGTTGAGATGTTTTGGCTCTAACATACCCATAATTTGCTGGCCCTATGTGAAATGAGGGCTAAGTAGAGAAGCTAGAACATAAGGCGGTATTTAGATCATGCACAGTGTGGTACACAGCTGAGGCAGGCCCTCCTCCCACACCGTAGGCTTGGCAGGAGGCTTTGGTAGTGAACTGGGGCCAGGTGGCCCTGTTTTCTCTCTGCTCCTGGATGGGTGAAGGATAGAGTGGGGTCATCACCAGAAAGGTAGACCCTCATTCTTTCCATCTCTGCATTTGCACGGGAACTAAGATAGTGTACTGAAGGCTCAGGCAGCTGCTCCCACACCCTAGGTTTAGAAAGAGGCTTTGGTGGTGAGCTGGGGCCAGGTGACCCTCCTTTCCCTCTGCTCCTAGCTCTGCAACTACAGGGCCAGGGTGGTGGTCTTGAAGGCTGGTATATCCCCTCCTCCCAGGATTCCTATTTTATCCTAAGATTTTGGTGCGTATTATTTTCCCTCATAACCTGTGTCCACTCTCCATGTCTCAGTTCTGATGCTCGTGGTCCTCTGCTCACCTGATTTCAGGCTCAAAGCTAGTGCTTCTAGTTCTCTGTAACATCCCACCCACCCCATTCTGCACACTAGGTGAGCTACTCTCTTCTTGCTCCTCACCAAGCACATCATTACTAACAACTTGTAAGATATTTATCTGTGAGCAGATAAGCATTAAGCAGGAGTTGTTGAATGAATAAGTATCTGGCATATTTTAAGCCTGTGTTCAAGCCTGTATCCCATCAACTCATGAGCTCTTTGAACAAGGTCAAGTTCTTAGACGCATCTATGTATTTATAGCATCTAAGAGCATTTGACACATAGTAGGGACTTAATAAATGGTTACTGAATGGGAAAAAAAATCCAATGGCTTAAAAAGTAATAATTCACCCTGCTGACATTTATGACAGGTTAAAGTGTCGTTGTTTCCTTTCAGCTTGCTTTCTTCCTTCCTTCCTTCCTTCCTTCCTTTCTTTCTTTCTTTCTCTCTTCTTTCTTTCTTTCTTCTTTTTAAATTTGCTGTATGATAAATGTTCTCACTGGAGAGAGAGAGAGAGATAGAGACAAAGAGAGAGAAAAAAAAGAGAGAAAAACACTCCCCTGAGGGGAAATGGTTATGCTGCAATCTATTCTCTTTTATTTTTCCCTCCTTTTGCAATTTTGGGCACACATGCACAAGTGCCTGGCATGTTTCTCAAGCCTCCAGGTCCAGAATCTGAACTGGTGGGATCCAGCAGCTTTAGCTACACCACTAGCTGACTCCTGCTACTTTTTTAAAAGAACCTCCAACTAGATTCTTGTGTCCAGCCACTCTGATATGAATTTCAGGGGTTACTAGTCCCAAACATTCTTAATTATGATTTAATTTATAAAAGCTTCAATTTACACAGTTTTCAGTAGAAAACCTGATTCTTAGCCAGTATGACTCTGATAATAATATTACCTGCTACTTTAAGTATCCTTAATTCGGAATCCCAACTACCCTTCAATGCCAGGATGACACACTGCAAGGGGCTGGCTTAACCAGTTCCAAACGAGATGATGAGTGGGATGCAAGGACTACAGGCATGTACAGGGCATGATCGTCAGCAACAGGTGAAAAGAGGAGGTAGGAAACAGAAGTAGAAAATAGGAAATGCCAGAGGATGGCATTTCACCCACAGAGTCCAAAACAACTGATAGGTTCATCAGATCATAAAGACAGACCTCATTAAGGGACAAACGCTGGAGAAACATGCACATAAAAAACACCTTCACTCTGAGCAATAAGCTAGAGCAGGCCAAGCCATTGCTCACAGCACCCAAACCCTGCTTTAGGATGAGTAAAGCACTTGTTCTGCTTAGCAGAATTAGCAGGGCCAAGGTTCCTGTGCTTTATCTAAGACCCTCTGCAACCTGGGAAATTCTGGGGTGCTGGATGCCCTCAAAATCCTCAGGCAGCACCGGCGGACAGGTTCTCCATGTACAGTCACACCACAATGTGCTTTATTTTTCAAGCTCTTATTTCAAGGGGATGATGGAAAAATTTGTTTCAAACTGCCCACTCAAAAAAATCTATCACTTGCAACTTAAACAAGTCTCTTCTGATTAAATAATCTCACCTTGACTCAAAATCTTCCCCTTCCCTTCTCCTAATGTCCTCCTGCCTCTTGTCTCATGTCCAAGGGGACTGCAGCGTCATCCTCACATCAGAGCAGGACTCTGGTACTGGGGCCCTTCTCCCTCTCCATGGCCACTAGGTGCTCGCCTGGACAGTGGGTGTTGCACTTCTGCACCTGCCAAGGTCTTCTATGTCCTGTCCAGACTTCACATACCCGTCCTGATCCCAGGCCACTTCCAATCCTCCGGGTTTCTCCATGCCTTTCCAGCCACCTTGTGACACTAGAGTGGGGGAACGTTCCCTGGAAACCACTGAGTCCTTAGGATTTACTGTTCAACTCAGAAGCTCCATGGTGTCCAGGCTGTATGGAGCACAGTGCTTCTCTAAGAGACCACCAGGCTCCTCTGGTGCATGTTGGAAAGAGAAGTGCCCTCTTCTTGCTGCTGAGTACCTCGCAAAGTATGTTTCACCTTCTGTTCCTCCTCTGGGGCTTAGCAGGAAAGGAAAGAAGATGAAGCCTTTGTGGGGCACACAAAGTCCCCCTGTACACTTTCAGCAGTCTGGGTCTGAGTCCACACACCTTACGAGGAGGGAAAATGACTGTGATGTCACCTAATTTTCCTTCTTTCTTGAAAGCTTTTAATACAAATTCTATGCATAGTGTCCTAAGCTTATTCTTTGACATTCAATCCCAATTTCATTAGTCCCTAAAAATTTTTTTGATTATTTTCTCAATATTCTGGTTCTTGTCATTCAAAATCAGCTTGGCTTTCAGGCTGTTGTTCCTATTACTTGGTTAAGATCCATCCAGAAAGTACACGTGCCCCTTCTGTCCAGGCTGTACTTCCCTCTCACTAACAGCAGTGCGCATCATTGACACTCAAAGCAAGGGGAGAGAGAGGCACAAGGATGGAAAAACTAATCGTTTATTACCAAACTGGTGTCATGAATTAAATATGGAAACATAGGAGCCAGTTAACTCTCACTCAACTAATATGCTTTTATTTATATTAGTGCTGTATGTGTTAAAAAAAATACTCACCCCCAGAGCAGAGATAATAATTGACTTATCATATTAACCACCATGAGGATTGTTGGTTAATTCATACACTTACTATGTTATAAAATGTTTTTCCAAACACCAACCAAAAATGATAGATTTTAAGTTTCTTGAAAGATCATGCCGCAGACTGTGTTTACATGTCATAGCATTGGCATGAGGCTAGATGTCCAACAGGCGTTCCTTAAAAACTGCTTCGTCCCTAGCTAACGCAATGTAATTCTGTTTATTATTCTCTACTGGAACAGAGAATCGTATAATCATATAGAGAAAATTGACGTTAACCAGTTGAGAGGATATGAAGTTAGGGGAAGGCCAATACTCTTGCTAGTCCACATCCAATGAGTGCTCTGTGGCAGGGAACTCCACACCACCTGCAGCAGAATACTGAGCAGCACCACTGAGAAGCGTTAAGACACTGCATAAGGTAAGTGGTCCACGTCGTTACCGTTCACAGCGGGACATAGTTTTTGAAAGGGAGCATTACTAATTATTAATTTATCTCACACACATTGCGGTGTCTGGTCACCTTAGTGGCAAGAGATCTTAAGACACTGTAGGGTGACAGACTTTAACATTGGAAAGGATTTAGGAAAAAATGTCATATGGTGTGAAGAAGAAAAAGTCTGTTTCTTGAAAGAAAATGTGTTCTTTCTGAGAAATAGGTTTCATTAATACCAAGAAATAACTAGAAAAACAATCTGGCAGACAAATTTGCGGCACACTCTTAGAAGTTCTCAATACATATTAAGACATTAAAGGAAGTTCTCTGATAAACAAACCTTGTTGAAAATAGCATTCCCCGGGGCCAGCAGGTGGCGCGGTGGTTAAGGTGTTGGATATTCCCACATGGCTAACCATGGTTCGACTCCCAGACCTGGTGACTTGCTTTCTCACTTTCCCTCTCTCTTTCTGTGTGTGTATGTGTGTGTGTCTTGAAAATAAATAATTCTTTAACAAAATAGCATTCACCTGGGACCTAGCAGTTACATCACTTGACTCCCACATGGCCAACTGTGGTTCTAGTCCCAGACCTGGTGGCTTGAAACTCATGCTGGGCATGTGTGTGTGTGCATACTCAAGGTCCAGGGAGGAGAATGGAGGAAAAGGGATTGTGACATGGCTGTCCCTCCTGGGGTGTAATTTCTCACTTTCTGTCTTTTTGTCTTTCTCTGTCTCTCTGGTGAGTGCACATGTCCTATAGCAAAAATCCATCCAAAAAATTAATTAATTAATTAATTAATTAGCATTCCCCCAAATATTCATATGATAATCATCTTCATTATTTTGGCTTGTTTTTGGTAAGACGTGGCCACCTTGCAGACAGGCATCTAGTTCAGGTTTCCAATTGTATAAGAGGCAAAGATCCAGGAAGCATGGAGAATGTGTCTGAGGTGGCATAGTGGCCGGCAGGACAAATGCAGTGACCCAGCACTTGTGGCCACAGCAGCAGCAGCAGTGGTCATGGTGACCCCTTCTGAGCACTCTCTGTTAGACACAGTTTGGAGTTCAGAAACTACATTTACAGAGCCGTTACCCAGCCAGCAGGTAAGTTCTTCGAGAGTAGTTTAAACCATTGTAGCCTCAATACTCTAGCAGGGTGCCTGAGGTAAAGTTGGCATTTAAGAAACTTCTTACTGAGTGAATAAACGCATTCAGGCAGTAAATTTCAAGACTAAACAAGAACTGCCCTATGGTCCAGAGTGTTTCTTTATTATTATGAGTCACCAAGTCTCTTTCTTGCCCACCCCCATCCGCCCCCTTTTCTTAAGCGTAAATACCTGAAGCACAGAATAGGTCCAGAACAGCTCTGCATAACTTCTTGAATTCCAGGAAACAAAGTTGTAAAGACTGTCTTTCATGGAAATTACCTTGAAATATGAACGCCAGGCACAGAAGAGCTGTGCTATTTGCTGAGGGCGCACATTTACACGATTCCCACCGAACACGGTTCTGCTAACAGCAATCATGGAAATGTAACAGCAGGTCTTGGCAGGTGGGAAAAGTGGTCTAAAGAAGAGGGGCCATTACCTCCACAAAGAAGTTAAGGATTTTAACGAGCCTACCAGGAGCCACTTGGTAATCATCGTCTAATACAAGGGAAAATAAACAAGGGAATATGATGTATGTTAATGAACAAGAAAATGTCTTTAATAAATTACTCATCTTCCATTTTAATGCATTCTTTGACTATGCTGCTTTTCTTTTCTCTCTCTCTTGTTCTGCTTAAAAATACTTATTCCAAGGAGGTTAGCTTTTCATTTTGGTCTGCAGGAAAGATTAATATGACTGTCTTCTGATACCTGAAGAATGCTCTCATGAAAAAGGAAGCAGGGTCAGCAGGTAGTATGGTGGTTCAGGTGGGAGAGTCCCATACAGCCAACTGCAGTTAGAATCTGGACCAGGCACATGTGCATGAGTACTTAGAGTCCTAAGAGGAGAACAGAAGTGGAGGATGATTTCTTCCTTTCCCTCTCACGTCTCTGTCTCTCTGGAAAGTGAATGCACCCTATGGCAAAACCATTTAAAAAAAAGAAAGAGGAAAGAAAGAAGAAAAGAAAGGAGAAAGAAAGACAGGGCAAGACCCTTATTCCATATGGCTCTAGGGGAAAGATGGAAGATCAGCAGGCAGAAGCAAGAGAAGCACATGCTTATGAATAAAGATGAGAATATTCCCGTAATGAGAGCTGGCCAGTAGGCTTTCCATTGGTCGTGAGATCTGCATAGTCAAATTTCCCTTGCTGGACATGTATGGGCAGAGCTGGAGCCACCCTCTGTCAGGGCTGCTATGAAGGGTACACTTTTATGTAGACCAGTTGGCATCTAAACATCCTTTACTTTCTGAGATTCTCCAACTCTGTGGGATATCGGAGGTTTCATCTTCCTCTCATTTCAGCCCTAATGCAGGACATTCGATGAATGTCCCAACTCAGGGCTCATTTCAGGGGTTACTAGCCCCAAACATTCTTAACTGAGTACCCACAGGTTAACACTAACTTCTTCCCATTTGTTCAAAGCAGGCAGGAAAGCAAGGATTGAGCATCCCATTGAAACAATGCCCTCCCACTTCATCCTTGGTCTGGTCCTGCTAGGGGAATATACCAACAGTTATAGAAACATGCTTCAACAGCCATCCTGCAGCCACCAGTGCGTCCTCAGGGACAATAGAGGACTCGAATGTTCTAATTTGATGCTACCATGAATCCCCATCCCAATATGAAGAACTCCTACAAATCAATAAAAAAACAAAAAGGACTAACAATCAAACAGAAAAATAGGAAAAGAGAATATCCAAATGGTCTATCAATATACCAAATGTCCCTAGGCACTTAGTTTTCAAAGAAATGCAGATTAAAGTTAAAAAAGCACTTTGATATAACCACCAGAAAAGCTAAAATTAAGCAAACTGACTCTCACAAGACTTGGCAAGGATGCAAAACAATGGGAAGCCTCATAAATTGCTTGCATGAGTGTTTATTTGCAAAGCCACTCTGGAGAACTGTCTGGGTATCCTAGAAGATTGAATATATCCTAAGACCCAGAAATAACACCCCTATGTGTATATAGAAGAGGATACTTCCATGCATCTGAAAACATGCACAAAAATGTTTTTACATTACATGCAGCATTATCTCTGGTAGACAAAAATCAAAATACAAACCATATATTTACCAACAAAAGGAAAAATAAACAAATTTCAATAAGAATATAAGATAAAATATAGCAAGGAAAAATGACCTACAACTGCAAGAAATAGCATGAATAGGTCTCAGAATATTAAGTGAAAGAACATGAACCATAATAGTGCATCCTGGGCCAGCTCCCACAGCAGCAATGAGCTGCTCAAGTGAAGTCAGATCCCGGGGCCAATAGGTGACATAGTGGATAAAGTTGTGGACTCCCACATGGCCAACCGCACTTCGAGCCCTGGACCCAGTGGCTTGAAACTCACACCAAGCACATGTACATGTGTGCCCAAACTCCTGAGAGGACCAAACTCCTGAGAGGACAATGGAGGAGAAAGGATTTCAGCATGGCCATCCCCTCGGGGAGAGGTGGGGCTGTCTCACTTTCTCTTTCTCTGTCTCTCTGGTGAGTGTCCATGTTCTATAGCAAATATCTCTCTTAAAAAAAAAAAATAGAGAGAGAGAGAAGCTGGATCCCACATGGTGACTGTGGTTTGAATCACCAAGCTGGTCTATCTGAAACACACCAGGTCCACTCAGTGCTAAAGATTCAATGTGCTGGAGGAATGAAGGAAGGAGACCATGGCATGGCCAGACCCAGTGGAGGGAAGTTCTCATTCATTCATTCATTCTCTCTCTCTCTCTCTCTCTCTCTCCTTCCCTCTCTCTCTCTCTCATCACTCTCACACACATGCACATGCTCTATCGTGAGTAAAGAAACATCTTTTTTCTAGCTAGCGTATTCTGTATGACTCCATTCATTTGAAGTTCACTAACAGATAAAACTAATTTGTGACTTCAGACATCAGGACAGTAATTACCTTAAAGTCAGTGTTAGGGATTACGAGGCATGGCCGGAATTTCATTGGCACAGGAGTGTTTTAATTTTGGATTTGAGCTATGGTGAAACAGATGTCTTTACTTTTTTAGTTTATTGAGCTATAAAGTTATGACTGCTTACTTTTTGGCATGTCATGCACCCACAAAAGTTTGTTAAAATAGCTTACTAAATTGAAAAATTGTCATAACCTTTCATTTCTCCAGGTTATTTTTACTTAATTTTCAATAATTCCAAAACTCAGACTGACTACACGTAATTCTGGGAAAGGAGAGAAAGTCAAGTAATAGTCTGGAAGAAAATGATGTGTCCCAGAACCGAGGTAGACCCCAAGGTTGGGAATGAAGCAGCATTCTGACTGTGGACAGCCAGCCCAGGGGATGAGTGCCATCCTGCAAGTTAGTGGAAGGAAACAGCTAGTATGACTTCCAAGTGGTCTTTCAGTTCACACAAATTTATGTCCACTCCTACACTCAATGGATGAGTGAATGTCTCTCTCTCTCTCCTTCCCTCTCTCTCTCTCTCATCACTCTCACACACATGCACATGCTCTATCGTGAGTAAAGAAACATCTTTTTTCTAGCTAGCGTATTCTGTATGACTCCATTCATTTGAAGTTCACTAACAGATAAAACTAATTTGTGACTTCAGACATCAGGACAGTAATTACCTTAAAGTCAGTGTTAGGGATTACGAGGCATGGCCGGAATTTCATTGGCACAGGAGTGTTTTAATTTTGGATTTGAGCTATGGTGAAACAGATGTCTTTACTTTTTTAGTTTATTGAGCTATAAAGTTATGACTGCTTACTTTTTGGCATGTCATGCACCCACAAAAGTTTGTTAAAATAGCTTACTAAATTGAAAAATTGTCATAACCTTTCATTTCTCCAGGTTATTTTTACTTAATTTTCAATAATTCCAAAACTCAGACTGACTACACGTAATTCTGGGAAAGGAGAGAAAGTCAAGTAATAGTCTGGAAGAAAATGATGTGTCCCAGAACCGAGGTAGACCCCAAGGTTGGGAATGAAGCAGCATTCTGACTGTGGACAGCCAGCCCAGGGGATGAGTGCCATCCTGCAAGTTAGTGGAAGGAAACAGCTAGTATGACTTCCAAGTGGTCTTTCAGTTCACACAAATTTATGTCCACTCCTACACTCAATGGATGAGTGAATGTAACGGTACATCCAAATGCATGACAGCACAAAACTCAGAATTATTGTAGTCACTTACATTGTATAACTCTATAGAATATCTTACCTCTTGAAGTTGCTCTCTCTCATACAAAGGTATCAGACATGCATCACCATTTTCAAATGGATTATTTTAAATCCATCACTTACTGGACTTAGTATAGTATAGCATAGCATAGAAACAAAATTTATATCAAAACTCCATATACTGACTGGTGATTTTAAATGAATTCACTAAAACTTACAAAATGAACAAATGTCATGTTGCTCTATAGTAACCCACTTCGCCTAGAGCCTGCTGCACACCCGTGCTGGGTGTTTTGCTTAGCAGTGGCCTCTACAAAAACTGCCGTACTGGCTCGTCCTTTTTAGGACCGAAATCGTGAAGTAATTTTCCTTTGTGCTCTGTGGAATTCAGCAACATAATTTAGAGAGGCTTTTTTGTAAGAGGCAGGGAAGAACTGAGAAGCACGGTACGGACAGAGGAAGTGAGAACTACAGACATTGTCCTGCCCGTGAACTGAAACCCATTTCATGTGCGCGTGTGCACAGTCGCAGGTAGGTGCACCTGCTTCTCTGTCCTCCACACTTCCTGCATAAATGTCAGGTCCCCATTCACCAGGGGCCTGGTGAATCTTGCACGGTGGGTGTCCTACGAGAGACATCTGCCATAGAAGTCTCAGTTCTCCATTTCTTTATGGACTGGCTCTGCTCACACTGCTGGGTCCCATACCACCTTCGCTAGCATCTAGGGTTTCTTCTGCACAAACAGAGGACCATCAGCCATGCTGGCTGTTACTGCTCAAGGATCATACCTTATCTGCCATTTCAGGAAATTGCTTCCTGGATATAACCTCTGGAGACCACGGTGTCTTACCTCATTTCTGAGCATCCACTCGAACTCCATCCACCAGTGCTGAAATTTCTGGTGTTTTATAGAGTTGGGCAGATTAGGAGGTCTGTATTGTACAGAAACCATCATTCCTATAATTCTTCCGACTTCAGGTATCTACCTTGCTTGCTATTTTTCCCTAGGATGCAGACACCTATGATTTGCTGTTTATTCATCGGTGATTTCATTTAAATCACAAGATGCGTGCCATGCTCCAAGAAAGGATAGGACAATCTCCTGGCTGTTCTCCAGCTTCAGTCTCTGTCACTACTTTGATCTTACCTTCCCATTTTTTTTTTCTGGATTTTGAGTTCCTTGAGAATAGTCTTCTACACCTGACTCGTCTTGAATATCCATACAGCAAATTTCATTTAGGCTTCCTATAAATAACTACTCAGTAAATGTTTAAGGATTGCCTGCACAAATACTTTAGTATCTAGGATATTGCTATTTAAAAGTCTATTTTTAAAAACACTAGCTAAGTCACACTGTGCTCTTCTTTGCTCTAAGCCTCTTTGCCTGTTAGTTCTGTATATAAATTAACCCACATCTTTGAATTGACCACTTACTGACCTGTCCTATCCAAACTATTGAAGCACTTAGAGTCATCAAAACATAACCAGAGAGGGTGATGGTCTAGTGCCAAGGTCAGACTATTCTCCACCCCACCTCCTAAAATGAGAATATAGACACAATATATATATTTTTAAAAGACTAAGGCACTTTGTTTTCTAATCCACCCTAAAGGGCTGGGCATTGTGGCATGCACCTGCATCTCAGCTGCTCAGGAGGCCAAGGGTGAAGGATCAGGACACAGCAAGACCCTATCTAAAAACACCCTTTCACATGTCTGTGTTCGTGTGGACACTCCATACACACACACACACACACACACACACACACACACACATACACACACACACACACACACTCACTTACTGGGGGAAAAAGATGATAAGGCACTGAGAATGACCAAAACGGGGAGAAACTGGAATGAAGTTACCCCTGAAGGATAGATACACGCACAGGTGAGATTCATGAGTTTGTAGCTTTTTGCGTGAAGACAGTCCCCAGTCTGTGCTTTGTGCAGCAAAAAAGCCACACCCTCATTAGCTGACAGCATCTGAGGACAGAGCAGGTGGACGTGAGAGAGTTGTAATATGGGAGTGAACCCTGGGAGGGAGGAGAGGCAGGAGGACAGGCCCTGACTGCTAAACTGCGCATTCACAGGGAGAGAAAACAGCAGCCCAGCCGGAAGCTTAAATAAAGGAGCAAAAGATTTCAGTTTCTGCCCACTGCAGGGGGGATAGAGCTTGGGGTTTGAGCGCAGATAAGTTAACTGCTGCAAGTACAAAAATCAATACCCTTTGGAGGAATAGGACAGTATCCACATACTCTATAACATGTTACTATGTCCCAACTACAATTAAAAATCACTGTGAAGGAGGAGGAATATTGGCCAGAACCCAAGAGAAAAGGCACTCAAAAAATAACTCCCAGATAATCTAGATGTTGGTACTATCATAAAGACATTCAAGGACTCAAAGGAAGTCTTCATTCTCACAATAAATTAACAGAGGGACAATCCCAGAAGAGAAATATAAACTGATAAATAAGACAAACTGTAGAGTTAAAAATATAAGCTATAACAAATGAAAAACTAAATTGAAAAATATATGTGATTGGCTTAACAGCAGATAAGAAATAGCAAAAGCTTCAGCAAACTTGAAGATAGAAAAAATATTCATTTTTAAGAACTGAGAGGAGAAAATAATTGAAAAGTACAAACAAAACTGCAGACATCTGTTGGACGTAATATACATACACACATACCTAAGTATACATATATTCAAATGGAGTCTCAGAACACAACTGGGGTCTCGGAAGTAAAGAAAAAAGAATGGAGAAGAAGAAAATAATAGAAGAAATAATGACTGAAAACTTCTCAAATTTGGTACAAGGTTTCATCAAATAAAACCCTTGTAGTTACATAGATATCAAGGTGTTATTCTCGTCACAAGCCCCTAAAGTACATGAAACATTTAACCTTTATAAGCAAAGTAACACATCTGCTTTAAGCTCAAAGTTAATTTCTTTCTAATAATGTGAAGTCAAAATTATTTCTAATATTTCTTAATTATTCACTGCACTTCTGATTTTAAGTGGGTCTATTGCCATCAGTGACAGAAAGCATAAGAAAAGTACACATGTTTGGCCCAAGGCTTGATTTGCTGTCACGGGATGTCTGCTCACTGGTGGATCCTCCTGGACCAGCTCATCCAGACCTTTCAAGTCTCCCCCCATCAGTGCTCTTCTGCAGAAGTAGCCTCTTCGTGCTCTATTGTGTTGTGTTAATTCATTTATCTCTGCAATGGAATGTTACATTTCACTGTTTTCCTTCTGTCTGGGGAATAGCAATCTGTCTCTTAATGAAACAGGACAGTGTATTTCCTCCATAAGTATGGAAGACTCAACTGAGGCAAAGAACAATAAAATGAAGAAGTAAATGCTGTCCTCGGGGTTCAACCAGCTGAATTTGGTAAAATGACTATTCTCTTTTAAATCTTCAACATTATTTGTTTCTTCCTGATATATGATTTTACACTTTTCAAGACAATATCTGTCATGCATACTGTCAGGATATAGAGAAAAACATCTCACATACATTGAAATAAAATTTGGTAAGGCACTGAAAGCAAATTGGAAAGACTTGTAAACAAAACAAAAAAATGAGTTCTCTGAAGTAAAAATAAACTAGCATTATTCAAATTAATTCAATAAATACGTACTGAGAACCTGCAACTGTCAGAGATATGTTGCATTAGTTATTAGTTGTCAGTTTATAGCACTGGATGCTCTTCAATAGAATACAATTTTACAGATGTAACATTTCACCTATTATAAAGCAAAGAAAGAAAAGCATTGGCACAATTCAAAAGAACATCCAAAGAAGAGCATGGGAATAGCCTTAGTGATATTCATGAAGCAAGGACACGAAACACTAGCCATCAGTTACAAACTGAATCCGTGGCACTCCTCACCCACCACGCAGGAGTAGGCGGTAAGCTGGCATTGACAAATGAGCTGTCAGCTTTATTTGCCACATCTTTAAAAAAACGTTAATTATCCTCCCAAACTCTAGGGTCATACCTCTTTGGATATATGTAATTAAAAAGGAAGAACAATGAAAATCTTAACAAAAAGTGGAGAATCAAAGCTGTAGGCATGTTCCAAGAATAAAAGACTTTTTGCAGGAGAATACATAAATGTTGGTGTTGAATTTGAGCTTGTATAGAACTTTTTTTTAATTAAAAAAAAAAAAACTGTTCAATTAAGCAGGAAAGGCTTTGGAGAGAACAAGAGATGTGTCTGTCCAAAAGCCCATGTGAAGTTTGCCTGGGACATGATGAGGGTCTCAGAGGTTCATCACTTTCACCTGTGACGGTGTCCACCACGTGCTTCTCCACTCCAGACCAATGCTGGTACCTTATTTGTTAAGAAGACACATCAGGGACCAACAGATGGTGTAATGGTTACATGGCTGGACTCGCATGTTGTTGATCTCGGCTCAAGTCCCAGACCCAGCAGCTTAAAACTCACATTGGGCGTATGTGTGTGCATGCTCCAAATCCTGAGAGGAGAATGCAAGAGAAAGGATTGTGGCATGACCACCCCCCGTTGGAGGGTGATTTCTCGCTTTCTGCTTTTGTCTCTCTGGTGAGCACAAATCTCTATTAAAGAAAGAGAGAGAGAGACTTAGCAAATCTATAGCAAAAAATAGCCCTATAACAAAAATCTCTCTCTCAAAAAAAAAAGATACTTCAAATGTTGTCAGACCTCGGCACATCTCTTGCATTTGAGTCCAAAGTGTTATTTTTTTTTTCATCTAACTTTAAATACTTCATTTTGGTTATCCTGCCCCTATATAAGTGACACACCAGGGTGAGCACATAAACAGAACAGCTAACTCGGGCTCAAAGAACTGAAGAAGGTTTTGAAGGACAGGAAAGCCAAAGTAAAATGGAAAAAAAAAAAAAAAGCAGGAATTAGTTACACAAGTAAAAAATAATAATATTTGGGGCAAAAGGAAAAGGAAGGAGAAACCATGCCCTGTTTGAGATGTAAGGAGAATTCCTTAAGCCTGGAGCCTTGCATCCAGGAGTACTGGAGCTCTGAAGGATGAGCCTGCAGGGTGGATGGTTATGGACTATGGAGGTATGCAGATCTATCAGAAACTTGTTCACAAGATGTACAAAACCAACAGAATTGCCTTAATCAGGCCAGTGCCCATACAGGATCTGATGTTTAAGAAGACCACTCTGACCACATATGGGTATAGAATAAAGAAGTCAAGGTTAGGTACAAGGACAGGACATAAATTAGGAAACTATTCCCACAATGTTACTGAAGCACAAAGGTGACAAGGATCAGGGTGATGGCAATGACAATGGGAAAGACGGGCATACCTAGGAAGTATTTAGAAGTTAGAAACAATAGACTTGGTACATGGGGCTGGGAAAGAGAGTGAAATCAGACATCATGGCCTGGATTTTTGCCAAGGGCCAATGGCGAAAAGGAGGAGAACCAAGTTTAGGGGGAAAGAGGGAGAGCCGAGTTTGGACTTGTTAAATATAAATATGCATGGGACTTTAAAGCAGAGAGACCAGGCAGTCATCCAAGTCTGCACGCCCAGAGCTGTCATTCTGAGAGTTGGCAAACTGGAGCCAGGGAAGCAGACAGATGTCATCCATGCAGTGAGAGGTAAGGATGACCCAAGAAGGAACCCTGAGATTCCAGATAAAGACCAGAAAAAGGAGGGATAGTGGTTAAGTATGGTGGTTAAATGCTGCACACAGGGAACCAGATTCCATAGAGCTGACAGTGATTCAAATCTTAGCCCTGGTGGCTTGAAAAACACACCAGGTGCACGTGCACAAATGCCCCAAATCATGACAGGATAGAGAAATGGAGGAAAGGAATTTCCACATGACCACATTACATTAAGGGATAGCTTTCTCTCTCTTTCTTGCTCTTTCTCTCTGGCACATATATGCACGGGAGAGGGAAAAAATTAAAAAATAATTAGAGAAAGAACCATAAACAAACATGACAAAGACCAGTTACCAGGAAAAGAAAGAAATTGTGTCACAGGACCCAGAAAGGGAGACTTTGAAGGAGGAGGCTCGATAGTGCCAATTTTTACACCCAAACCAAGCAAGTTGACTGTACTTTCCAATATTCCCTCCCAGACTTTAATTAAAACACTGAACAGCAAATGGTTAAGGACAAAACTTTGCCCTCATTCTTTCAATCTGCTCATTAATAATTTTTCAATCTATTAATCAATATCATTGAAGGTACAATTATGAAAATTTCTAGAAATAGTACCATCAATCTCTACATATTATGTGTTTACAAGATAGTCACAGGAATTTACTAAATTCCCTGAATAGTGCTCGTCACATGGTATCTCTGGCATTTTGCAAACTGGCCTGTATTTTTGTCAAGAGCTAATTTAGCTTGGTTCTTATCAAACACATAGTCTTATCACAGAAATAAAATTCATGTATTTACTCAAAGTTTGCCAAGTTGGGAATGACTAGAGATGAGGTCCAGGGTTGGTAGAGGGATTATAATAATAGGAAATATATGATGGACTGGGGTGGAAGTGGAGACATAGCATATTTAGAACTTTGAACTCCCGTACTTGTTAAGGGAAGCAGAATCCCGGCAGGGAACTGTATGGGATGAACACAAAAGCAAGATAGAGTGGGAACATGCCAGACATAGGAAGATACCCAATGGTGCTAAAATCATGTCTATGATGGCAAAGAGCAAATAGCCAATCTGCACACCAAGGAGCAAGGCGGAGAGTGACTGGTACTCTTGGAACATTATCAAGCTACCTGGCATCTCCAGATTTGGAACTACAGACAGAGATCTAATGAGTTTATTTAAAATTTGTGCTGCATGGGCCAGCAGGTGGCATGGTGGTTAAGGCACTAGATCCCATACGACTGACTCCAGGGTTAGAATCTCAAGAAAAGAATGAAGGAGCATGGCCATCCCTCCAAGAGGATGATTTCCAACTTTCCCTCTCTCTGTGTTTCTTGCTGCCTCTCTCTGGTGAATGCACATGCCCTAGGGAAAAAATCTAAAAATAAATAAATAAGTTTTAAAAATTAAAAAAAGAAAAACTTTACTGTGTGGTTCAAAAGCTTATAAAGCAGGATCTCTACCCCACCCAGAAGTAGTTACCTAACAAATATAGTTAGAGAAATAAGAAATATCTGCAGAGATCACAAAATACGACAATGTTCATGGATAGAGGGCAGTGTTGGGATGTGAATCCTGGCTCTGGTACTTACCACCTGGGTGAGCTGCAGCAAGTTACTTAATCTCTCTATGCCTCTAGTTCCTTGTTAATAAAATAAAGATGTGGAGATACTGCAATGAGTTATTTTTAACACTTTGTCAGACATACATAAGAGCAGTCAATAATCAGTAGTTATTCTCATCATTAAGGATGACTTTGGGTGATCCACTTCATTTTTCTTATCCAGAAAGCTGGAAAACTAAACAAAAATAGAGGAAGCCCCCAGATCCTAAAAATCTATGAATGATACAAACAAGAAGAGAGGTTGAATTCAAAGCTGAAAAATTATCTATAGCAGCAATCATATGCCTCATGGCACATATAAGCTTTGCCAAAGGTCCTGGCAACATGACATTTGGCACCTGAGCACATTGTTTTAGTGGGTGACCCTGAAATAAACTGGGAGGGAAGACTGAAAGTGGAGGCGCTGATTAACTACAAAACATTTTCAATGGTATGTAACGGACCCAGAACTCACCCTATAGGAAACACAGAACCACTGAAGATTTTAGTGAGGTAATATGGCCCACATGACGTTTCAGGTCCTGGCTGGCCATGGATGCAGAAAAGATTAATCAGAGATGCAGATTCTGAAGAAAACTTATTAGGAAGCAATTGCAATCCTTCAGACCCAAAAGAATAAAGCTCTGGAATACAACACTGGGCACAGATAAGAAAGGATAATCATGTGGGACCAGCAGTTGGTGTAATGGCTATGTCGCTGGACTCTCACGTAGTCGACCACGGTTCAAGTCCTGGACCCAGTGGCTTAAACTCACACCAGGCGCGTGTGCATGCCCAAGATCCCAAGAAGAGAATTGAGGAGAAGGAATTGCGGCATGACCATCCCCCCGGGGAGTGATTTCTCGCTTTCTCTCTGTCTCTCTTTCTTTCTTGCGCGTGCATGCACCCTATAGCAAAAACCTCTCCCCCCAAAAAAGATAATCATGCTAGGTAAAGTCTCTTTACAATCTGATATATAGTAACTGAATGTATAAATAGTAATAATAATAAATTTTAAAAATAAATTCAAAAATTTTTTTAAGTTAAAAAAAAAAAGAAAGGCTCATCAAACACCCAAGCCTGTGCTGCTGTTACAACGCCTGGGCAAGACTGACTAGCGGCCCCAAGCTGTCCCTCTCACCTGGCACGGTACTGCCAGCATCTCTTACGTGTGCAGCACTCATCTGCACGTTTGAACAAGACTGGGTGCATTTGAATTTTGCAAATGGATGACAAATAACAATAGGTATTTCTTTACTTGGTTCTTTTCTTGTCTTAAAATAAACCACGATCGACTAGTCACAGCTGCATTTGCACAAAGAAACAGCAGTCTTTGACTTCAAAGGGAAACAGCTGAGAAAGGAGAAAACAAACAAAATGGCAAGATCTGAGATTTTGTCTGGCGTGAGAATAATGTTTTAAAAGCATTTCTTACCCTAAACGGTTTCCTGTCGCATTTAAAAGTATCCCCAGCAGGCTGACACCTTACAGGCGAGGGTGAAGGTGCCATGGAGGGAGGGCCTTGCAATCACAGGCCTCGCTCCTTCTCCCAGGACTCCTCTTCCTCTCAGCAAAAGCAAACACCGATGCCATTCTAATATCTGCTAAAGAAAACAGAAGGGGAAAAGTAGCATAATGTGTGGAAAAGTTGAAGATTTCACTGCTTGAAGGTCACCATCATTAGGAGGGAGTCAAAGGTGCTACTTTTCAAAGGTCAACAGGGAAAATATAAAATTCTCCTCTTGGCCTTCTCTGACTGTAGAGTAATCAGATGCTGCAAACATCAATAAATTCCTGGGACAGCTTTCTGCGGAGAATGTAAACCTTAATGTTATCTGATATTTGGGCTGTACAAACGCGGGCGGATTGCACACAAGTCTAATCCCAGGCAGGGAATCGGAGCTGCAGATCTAATTGGTACCACACACTTCTGTCCATCAGCTGTCCTTGTGGTGCAACGGTGGAGAGGTGAATTACAAGTTGGAGTTTTTTTTCCCCCTAATATGAAAGAGGGAGACCGCAGAGAAGGTATCCAGGCAGAGTTGACTGAACAAACCTAGCCAGAAACATGGGCGGGGGTTCCAGGCCAGAGAGTCACTGCCCGGGTGCACTGCAGACAGTGAGGACAGCAGCCTTACACCTGTCCCAGCAGGCAACAGCTCCTCTCCTTGTCCACAGCTGTCTGCTGCCTCCATCCAGTCTGCCGTTCATGCAAAGGCCCCGGGCCTCTGTGACTGAGAGGGAACTGATCAACACACAGCACCCAAATGCCAACTCAGACCTTTTCTCTTTTGCAACAAACCTCCCTTCTGTGAAGTCTTTCCTAGAGTGGCTCCCACGCCAATCTCGCCTTCTTCTGAACCTTCACAGCACTTGATGTTTAGCATTTATCACAAGTTGCCTCCTGGCATCTCCTTTGCTGTTGTTTTGTTATTAAACTTCCCTGGAAGATCTGAACTGACAGACACAGGGTACATTCAGCCCAACTGCCCCTTTCATATGTGAATGTACTGCCAAGCAGTAGTCTGGCTTCAGTGAGAAACCCCCAAAGACAGACCTGTCCTTGCTTAGAAGGGCGTCCAACCCGTCTTAGAGCAGGCCCTTGGGGAATTCAGAGCTTCAAAACCCCATCCACTCCCAACAGAATCGTAAATTTTGATTTTTCTACAAGACAATGAAAGAAAATGTAATGTCCTTTGGCCCCAAAATTCCACTTGTAGGAATTTTTCTTAAAATATTAGCATGGGTGGTCCCAGTCATCCACTGGAGCCAGACTGCACAGACTAAGAGCTGATCGCATCTCACTGTAGATCCCTGGCCGTGGTGTGCTATGGTAGCTTCAGCGGGTGGAGCGGGAGAAGGTGCAGTGCATGAGAGTCGGCAATGCTGAATGAGACCCTTCTCTTCCTGGAGCTCTAGAGAGCATGGTAGGCACACCACTGAGGGGGCCCCATAGGTAGCTGAAGAGTGTGCATGGTAGAACATGAGCAGGGAAGGACAGAAGAAGATTTCTAAAAAACAGTGACAACTTATGGGGCCAGCAGATAGCATGGTGGTTAAGGCACAAACTCCCATGTGGCCAACCATAGTTCCGGTCCAGCTGGCAGCTTTCTCTCTCTCTCTGGTGAGGACATATGTTCTTAGAAAATTTTAAAATGTATTGGATTGTCATTTAAAATGTGTCATGACTTTTCTGACAACCCAATAATAATAATAATAAATTAAATTTTTTGGAAACTGGAAAACCTGGGACAAGCAGTTGGCATAATGGCTATGTCGCTGGACTCTCATGTTGTTGACTGGTTCAAGTCCCAGACCCGGTGGCTTAAACTCACACCAGGCATGTGTGCATGCGTGCTCAAGATCCCAAGAGGAGAATGAAAGAGAAGGGATTGTGGCGTGGCCATTTCCCCTGGGGGGGTGATTTCTCACTTTTGTCTCTTTAATTCTCTCTGTCTTTCTGGTGAGCGCACTCGCCCGATAGCATAAAACAACCTCTCAAAAAGAAAAAATAATAATAACTGGACAATCTAAATGTCCAAAATTAAGGATTAAACGAATTTTAGTGCATCTATGTTAGGAAATATTATGCTGCCTTCAAAATAGTATCAAGGAAGTAGCAATATATGTATATTTTTAGTCAATAATAAATGTAGGTCGCAAAGCAGTGGGCCACAATAAAATTCCATTTTGTTACAAGACAGGTTAGACAGGTTGGGGATAAAGACAAAATTTACCAGGGGCTTTTAACTGGTGGTAGGGTTTTTTGGTGGTTTACCAATATTTGCGTGTTTTCGACAACACATGTCATACTGAAGATGAACTTTTAAAGACATTCATTCATATGCCCCACCGGTGCCTGTATTAATGGCATTGTCCCACTGTCGGAGACGTCTTTGTAATGAAGAACTTGCTAAAGGAGAGACTGACAGGAAGGCCCAGGATGAAACGGGAGCACAGGCTGATTCCCTGGTTTCTTGAAGTTTTCCAGTGAAAGTTTAACTCATTTATACAGAACGTACACACAACTCAGGAAATAATTAACACAGCAGATAAATAGTATAATCAAAATAATCAAATAAATACTCTGATTTTTTTAATCAAAAATGTTTCCTTGGGCCCAATGGTGGCACCGCAGATGCAATAGAACCACATGAAAATGTCCCGGTTTGAGTCCCAGGACCCCCTGAGTGTACTGAGCATACAATGCATCCCCATGACCCAGGCAGAGCCCGAGGTGGACCCTGGGTTGAAGACCCTGCCGGGGTTGCCTGTCCCTCTGTCTCCCTCTTTCATGGAAGAAACAAATCAACTTTCTAAAATATGCTTTATTTCATTTATTAGCATAAGCATGGGAAACTAGAAAGTATTGCCTCTGTCCTCTTTTCCCCCAAGCCTTTTCCCTTCTTTCCAGAACACGCTTTCTCTGCACCTTGAGCAGAGGTTGAACATGGGCTTTCCCAAGGTCAGCAGCAATTGCCAGGCAAATCCACATGGCGGGGGAGCTGACATTACTCTGAAGCGACCCAAGCTCTCAGTGAAAGTCCTGCATGCAAATGCTCTGAGCGGTTGGAATAGTCTTCAGAATGAAGAGAGGCAGACCCACACCCACCGGCGGTGGGAATCCAGCAGAAATTCCAAGAAATTGTACGAGTTGCCCCTCTTAGAGACCTTCCATTTAAAGCCTGCTCTGTGGTGACTGTTACAACAGTCAGAGGCACCTGGACACCATCTACATGGCTTCTCACCACACCCGAGCTCATTTCGACCCTGGGCCCCCCACTTCTTCCTTTTACTAAGGAACTGCCTCTCAAGAATTTGAGACAAAAAGAAGGAAATGTAAAGCAGTTTGGTATGGATAGACAGCAAGTCACTTATTCAGTCTTCTGTTCTTTCCAGAGCCTTCTCCTCAGTCACATAGCCCCAGATGAGCATAGACTGCAGCAGAAATCAGCCCTGCGTATGCTTTAGGATCACCCAAGAAGCATTCCTAGCCCCAGCCATGAGAGGTTCTCATTTTGTGGGTAGGCAGAGAGCCCAGGGAGGGGTACTTCCCAACCTCCCAGGTCAGGCCAAAGAGCAGCAGAGCTTAGGCAGAGCCTGGCTCACTCTGGAGTGTGTGTTGCTGAGAGTAGAAAGACCTCCCTTTCTGCTGTAGCCATTTTCCCCCAGTGCAGACTGCAGGAGCAGGCATGTTAATACTGTATTTACTCCAGCCCTGGGAGAGCTGGGAGTAGCCATGCCTCCCTGTGTGCCTGAATTATGCAGAGATCATCTTCCACCCTTGAAGCTTTCCCGACCCTCCCCCACCATCACCACCGACCTTTTTCTTTCAAAGGCAATGACTAAAAGAGTCTATAAATGCTTCAAAGGGGGCAAACCCCACAGCCAGCACATGGCGCCATTACGGAATTCAAAAGGTCCTGGGAAGAAGAAAAATCACAGATTTGAAGGGGAATTTCTCATGAGGTGAAATCTTAGAGGCATGTGGTGAAATCTTCTGATGTAAACTCTTCAAAAGAGGAAAGTGTTCAATCTCCCCCCGGCAGGGCAAGATGAACTGCCAGAAACCCAGAGAGAAGAAAAAACTGTTCTTTGTGATAGAGACGCTGTTTGATAAATTACCAGATATAATGGGCCCAATTCTTCTGCCCTTAGATCAGGAAAATAAAAATCCTAATGCTATTAATGGAAAAGTGGCCAAAAGAAGCAATATAAAAATATGAGGGGGAAGGGGTACAAAATGGGAAAAGAATATTCACGTAAAATATACTCTTTCTGAAAGCTTTGCAAGATGAATTTTCCCTCTTACGGAGGTAGGGGTGAGAGGTTAAAGAGATAGCAACTGCCTAGTTAGACTAAAAAGCTTTCCATTAACACTTCATAAATTTTAATGCATCAAACGAGGACAAATTAAGGTTATCCAAAAAATAGTGGTAACTATCCTTATTTCTAGTGTGAACATTTTTTCCATCGAAAATAAAAAGGAGCCATGTCCATTTGCCTTCCCTCCACTTCCCACGTTTGACGCTGGGGAAACAAGCAAGCATGATCATGGGCACTCTTAGCAATTCCAGGACATTACTGCCCTAGCACAGAAAGCAATTCCTCCTGTTTTTCCCTCCAGAGCCCAGACTACAAATTCAAATGCATGTGCTACATCTTAATCTACCATCTGTCCCACCTGACTGACCAGGAAATAAATCTGCACAAAGCACCACCAAAAATTACAAGATGTTGCTTGAATCACTTCAGACCGTATTCATGGAGCAATAGCTTACAAGGATTGAGGATCGAGGAAATACAAAGTTTCACGCAAAGGAAGAGAGAGAGTGGATTTAAGCTTCACCTTCAATGTAAGTCCAAATTCTCCCTCTTCCAAAAGTAAACAGTAAAAACTGTGCTTCTACATTGGCATATCGCCCATAGACATGGATCATGACTATTAGCTAGCAACGTCTACCCCAGAGAATGCTACGGTGAATATGCCCCTCAAATTTCACATATTGGGAATTTAATCCCAAAATTCACGTGTTGGTGGTATTTGGAGTTGAGACCTTGGGAGGTAACTAAGATTAAATTAGGTCATCAGAGTGGGGCGACCACAGTGACTTTATAAGAAGAGGAAGAGAGACCTGAGCTGACACATCCTTTCTCTGTCTCAACACGTGTAGCCCCTGCCAAGTCGTCACGCAGCCAGACAGCAGCACCCGGACATTGGACTTCCCTGCCTCCAGAACCGTGAGCTAAACAAACCTCTCTTCTGTAAAAATTACCCACTCTGTGGTACACAGTTATAGCAACAGACTAAGACACGAACATTTCAGCAGCTCTTCTGTAGAATGAGGAAACTGGGTGCCTAGAACTCTTGCTCAGCTATCAGATGATGAAAGCTTGCCATAAAACATGGACTGATATCAAGAAACTGAAACAGATCTCAAAACATACGAGCTGGAAGAGTAGCATAGCTAGTTGCAAAGACAGAGTAGAACAACTCGAAAATAAGTCATTTTTCATTGCAGCAATCCAGGACCTTAACTAAGACTCTATGCTTGGACTGTAAGGCATCCAAATGGAGGGAAATTAAAGTAGGATCAACGGGCTGGTATTGTTCTCCTGGGGCTGCCATAAGGAAGGACCACAGGAAGCTGGAAATCAAAAAATGAGGCATCGACAGGGTGGCACCCTCTACGCAGGCTCTGGAAAGAACCCTACCTTGCCTCTCCCAGCTCTGGTGGGCCGGCTGTCCTCTGCTTGAGTAGCCTGGCTCCTGTCTCTGCCTCCGTCAACACACAGTGATCTCCCTGTGTGTGCTGATGTCATGTGAGCACAAAATTGCAACCACCTGCCCACAGATGCCTTTCAGCATAAACCCTGAACATCCAGAAAGCACACTAGACATCTATTACAAGGGTGGGATAAAGGGGACATGGAGAGATGCAAGCTCTGAGGGAGCAAATGTGCATTTTTCACGTTAAAACAACTCAGTTTATAGTGTCTGAAATTTAAAAATTATAAAGTAGTCGTACAGTATTTAGAATATGGAGATAGATGCCAAAAGAATTACTTTTAACAGTACAAGTGGAGGGCTCTGGGTCAGGAGGAAAAAGTCAGAGGATGTTTCTTTTTTTATTTTAAGCATGCAATAATATTTGACTCTTTAAAGCTGTATTCAAGTGTGTGTTGATAAATTTTTAATTTACAAGAAAAAAAAAGAGAAAATCTGTTTTGAGACCCAAAGAGGGAGGACACACTGACCACAGTGTCACAAAAACAAATCCTCAGGGCTGCCTTGGGCTCACCTGCCCATATGCTGGCACCAGGCCAGGTGGCACCGTGAGTGACTTCCTCAGCTGAGCTGGCAGGAGCTGGGCTGGCACCCAAGCCAAGAGGTAAGAGATCCCTCAAGTTCTGGGGAGAACAGCATTTCTGCCTGTCGCCACTGCCGAGGAAGTCTCGTTAGCATCTGTAACTCATTTCAATGCTAACTTCCACACCATGCAAGTGGGTCCTAGAAAGTCCGGGGTGGGGGGTGGGGGGAACTTCACGCCCCTTCATTGTGGAGCCTGAAAAGCACGCAGTTGGCTTGAAGCAAATTGCATTCCTCCCGCCCCCGACAAATAAATATTTAGAATAAATGAAGATAACATTTGCTGCAACAAATTGTTTTTAGAAGCACATTTACATAAAGCCAAAAAGATACGTTTTGGACAGTAGGGGACTGTCGGTTACTGATGGTCTGAACTGTGTGCCATGTACCCCCAGGCAGCTTTAGGTCGGCATCTCAGGGATCACAGCAACCGTGGGGGTCTGTATTTTCATTTCTATTCCATAGATGAGAGAAGTGGAGACTCACAGTGATGAAGTGGGGAACCTGAGACCACGTACACGTGCAGCCTTGCTCCAGGTTACTGTGACAAAGCCTCTGCTTGTGGGACTCCCAAAGGCAAAGTGGTGTAAACCTCCCCGATAAAGCTATGGGTGTGGCAGCTCTGGAGTCAAAGGTTAGGCCACATTATTATTTAATGATCCAGATTAGCCAGATAGACATACCTACCATTCTAAAAGAAATGTGATTAATTCACTTAGTCTTTCTCTATTATCTTAACTCTGCCTTTAAGTGTAATACTGAGTTTGTTTTGTTCTCTTTCTCTTTCTCTCTCTAAATAAAATATTCGATATAATATATACATGTGTGTATATATATATATATACATATATATACACAAATTATATATATGCAAAAATATAACATATTTGTACATATTTTTGGGGGGTTTTGCCAGTGAGTGGTTACATGCATTTGCCAGAGACATCAAGAGGAAGAGAGAGAGAAATCACGCCCCAGTGGGATATGGTCACCTCACAATCCTTCCTCCCTTTCTCCCTCCCATCAGGATTTCGGGCACACTCACACACACCCAGTGTGTTTTTCAAGCTGCTGGGCCAGGTTTCCAACTGCTGTCAGCCATGCGGGGTCTGGTGTCCTGTGCACTATGCTTAGCTACTGCTGTATGGGCTGGCCTTATAGTATTGGTCTTTTCTTTGAAACTAAAGTTCTCATATAGAAACGTTCAGATAACAGGAACTGCTTCCTTGGAGCTACATGAGAAATCATCTGTAAAGATCATGGCACAGAGAGCCCAGCAAACAGTGCAGAGGCAGTCTGCTCTCTTGGACAGAGTGTGGGCTTTGAAACTTCACAGACCGAAGTTCAGATACTGGCTCCATGGCTCAGGCAATAGACTGTGGAGAATATCATCTGCCTTAATTTTTTTTTTTTTGAGATTCAAAATTCTAACATATATTGAAAGGCCCAGCTGCAATAATATCATGTGCTGGTAAATGCTACTTAGCAGGCTGAGGCCACGTGGGAGTCCCAGGCTGGCTTCCTAACCCACTCTAAAAGCTGGACATGATGGTGAGTGCCTGGGGTCCCAGTTACTCAGAAGGCAGAGGCAGGGTATCACAATATGATGACATCCTGTCTGGAAAAATAATAATTTATATATACACACATACACGTGTGTGTGTGTGTGTGTGTGTGTGTGTGCAATCTTTAGAACATGATTGTGCTCAAAATAATATAATTTCCTCTCCCACACAGAGAAGGGAAGAACCCTTTGTAGTTGGGCTGGCTTCCCTGCTCTTTGCTCAGACTGTCTTCCTTTTGTGCAAAGGTCCATTGGTTGGTTGGTCTCTTTATTGATCTAGCTGGTGACAGAGAACTTTCTGTTCTATAAAGTCATTGCCTTTCTATACTTCAGAAGAAAAATGGGAATTTCTTTAAAAGTCTTCACATTTCCCATAGATCTTTACCTATTTTTAAATTAATCCTTTCGGACTTTTTTTTCCCTCTAACAAAAGTGTAGTTTGACTTTTGTAAAGTTTAGTAACAATATGAATGATTTGCTTTAGTTCCGTTTCTGACTAGTGTCAAACTTAACCTGTGAGCAGCGTTACATAGGCGTTTATCTGTGAATATACCCCACGTTGATTACCATTGACTACCAACCCCAAAAACATACATAGTGACCATCTGTCTTGCATTTTCTGAAAAAGTATAAATACTGCGTGATTTTCTCTTTTTCAATAATTGGGTATTATTAAATGTATCCCTAAATTTGATTTAGTTCTTATACCTTTATATGGGTTTTCATATAAATCATCATCTTCTTTTTGCACTAAAAAACTGTACTATTTTTATAATATGTGAATTCATTCATAGTAGAGTCTTAAATGTCCATAAATTAGATAACAATTTCTTGACATATAATGAATTTCCTTAATTGAAATGAATAAAATTATATTAAATTGGACTGTCTTAAAACATATGGGACATATGGTCACAATAAACATGGTTTCTTTGGGTATGGGGAAATAGGCATTATAATGATCCCACATTAAATAGACAAACTTACTGGGAGCAAAATTATAGTATGACTATATCAGGCAAAGAAAGTCCCTCCATTAGACATCGTCCAGAAGGTGTTAATCAAACAGTATTTCCCATTGCCAGTGGAAGCATTTAGCTCAATTACTCCCACATAGATTACTCAAGGTTTGTAAGATCCGTGAGAAGGATGTCTATAGTTACTACTGCTCATAGATTTAATTTTAAGTGCTGAACCATGCAAATTATCAACTCTGTAAATACAAGGAGACCATAAGCTAGTACGAATAAATTAAAAAACTGAAAGTGTTCTTGTGCTAAAACATTTGCAGGACTAGCATTCAGGTCATCAAAGACTGATACAGAAACTTCTAACTCCCATCATCATCACATTTCTCAACTGGGTAGCTTCATCTTTGCCAAGACTTAGGCTCTGGGACTTTTAACACAGTCTTCCTCTTAATGAGCATATGCTAAATGCAGTTTGATAGGCAAGTGCATCTTTTATCAACCCATCGAAACGAACGGCTCTCCTCTAACTTAATTTACCCAAGAAAGCACGCCCCCTTTGCCATTGTGTCTGCTAAATATGGGTGTCTGGGTACCTGGCACTGTGTTCCAGTACTTTATATTCAGAGGTGACATGGAAAATAGTTAACAACCTCCTGGGCAGAGAGAAGACGCTTATTTACCGGTTCTGTGGTGTAAATTCTTCCACCTAGCTTCAAGCTACCAACAGTATGACATTTTGCTCTTGAAATTAGCACAAACTGGCTCCCGCATGCTACAGTTATGCCACTTATTCCTTGAAATAACCAAACAGGAAACTATTAATGACCCCTTTTAGGAGATGAAGAGACTGAGGCTTGGAGAAATGAAACAGCTAGCAAGCAGCAGTGTTAGAATTTAAGTGTTAAGTCTGCCAAGCTCTGAAGTCTACTTATTCAACAAATATTTGTAAGGGCAAGACACTATTTTATACATTGTGAGACAAAATAAAACAAAAAATCCTTACAGAGGTTATGAACTAGTATAAACCAGTCCTTAAACATCACGTTTTCCTCCCTGGTCGCCCCTAGAGACATGCAATGAAACAAGACAGACACTCTCCCACGATAACCCTACATTCTGTTGCACAAGGCAGTGTTCTTACATTTTTTTCTTCTGCTGGTACCTTTACTTGGTGAGTCTGTGTGGCACAGCATACATCCATAGGTCATCAGTAAAAGCATAAGGAACTCTTAGACTGCTCACTACATAGTGACAAGAAAGTTCCAGCCACACGATCATTTTCTAACCACCCAGAGAAAGCCCTAGAGCCTCAGATCTTCCATCTTCCACTGAGATGTCTCTCAGGCCTGCAGGTCACTACCTGACCTATGAACTTGCTTCCTGGCTGCCAGCCAGAGTTACCTGTGCTCTTTCAGTGGCTGCCTGAGCACCAACTGCAAGATTTTATCCTAACTTGGATTCTTCTTAATACTTATTTCTAGCATATTCCTCCAAACCCTGTCTATATGCTTAAACCGATTCCTCTAGGGTCTTGTCGTGTTACCTGATTTCTGTAGGTTACCAGAAATCAGTCCAGTCAGATCAAGGAAGCAGCTGCTTGTCTAACCCAAGTATAGACATGTATAAAGCTGGCATTTAGGTTGCTGAAAAATGGATTTACTGGAAATAACATGAGGGAGAGTGAGTTCGACTCATCTTTCTCAACTGTGTCATCTGTGAAATAGGGGCTTTTAAAAGCTTGTAAGATTGTTAAGAAAAATATGCAAAATACTCATTCAAAAGTCATATAAAAAGTTACTATTTACACTTGCTAATACAATCTAATAAAAAATAAACTATTGTTATTCACTTTGGGAAGAATATATTTCTTTTTTTTTTGGTCTGTCATTTGTTTTTTAATTATCTCAAGTCTTAGGATGGCATAATTTACAAACATATGCTGACAGTCTATCTCCTCTACTTTAATCCTTCTATTAAATTGGCAAAAGCAACATTACCAATCACACATACGTAGTAGTTCTTCAGTTTCTATGTGGTTTTGAACAGTTGCCTAACAATTCTAAAATACAACTTAGTCTGACTTATAATGGAATTCAAAGATAAAAATTAACATGCTACTAAATCTTGTAACACGGACTTTTAAAAGCATCCGACCTTACAAATCATTTTAAAAATATGTAAAATGTTACTTATTCTTCATTTAATATTTTACATAAACCACACTAAAATATCTTTCAGTAAGTAAAAGGTAGTGTTTTGGGTACAGGAAATTCGAATTAAATTGGTAGAGTTATGACCAAATATATAAAGTAGACATCACTACCTTCTCTTCAGCCTTTGCCTTAGCAGGTTAATCAACACGAATTAAAACACAGGTGAGTCTGCTTAGTTTTGAGAAGTGAAGGGATTTCTCCAGCATTTATATAGTCATCTAACCAGTTATGTATAAGCCTAAATAAAAAACCAGTCTCCAGTAGGTTTTGAAATGGCATGCACCTTTTTGTAGAAAGATGACCATCACTAATGAATTACCAATTATATGTTTAGAAAGGGAAAATAGTGATAGCACTTACTGAACTGAAATTACTATTAAAATTTTAAAAACTCAACAATATTCATTTAACTACAAGCCAGTCTTACTTAAATCAGGATTGTCTAACAAAAATATCCTGTCAGCCATTCATGATCTGAGTTCTGGTGTAGGAGATCAATTAAAATATGGTACACATAAAAAAGATGAGACATTTCTGTTTGTCATAAATAAGGCAGTGGCCACCTACTACTCATTAGTAGCTTTTTAAAGATAAGCTATTAACTCTGCTCTTTTTTACTTCTTTTTTTTGGAGGGGTGGGGGGGAGAGAGGTTTTTGCTATAGGGCACGTGCGCTCGCCAGACAGACAGAGAGAGACATAGAGACAGAAAGCGAGAAATCACCCCCCAGGGGGGATGGCCATGCCGCAATCCCTTCTCCTCCATTCTCTTCTCAGGATCTTGGGCACGCACGCATACGTTCCTGGCGCGAGTTCTAAACCACCGGGTCCGGGATGCAAACCGCGGTCGACTACGTGGGAGTCCAGCGACATAGCCATTACTCTAACTGCTGGTTCCCTTTTTGACTTCTTTTTAATGCCAGCAAAGATTACTTTTGTTCCGGGGATATGCTTCTTGGGATTCTCCAAATACTCCCACCTGTGTACCCTCTCCCCAGGGGATGCCTGTGTTCTTGTTGGCATCTGTGTAAGAGAATCCAGGGGCCTGACCTTTCTTCTCCCCAGATAGACCATGGAGATTTGGGCCAGTCTTGTGCTCACCTCCCTTTCCCATGGTGTGGCATTGGGCACACTTCTTTTTTTATTTTTCTTTTCTTTTTCTTTTTTTTATTTTTGCTATAGGGTGTGTGCACTCTCCAGACAGACAGAGAGAAAACCATTCATTTAGTACACCTTGGTGAAGCATCTACAACATGCCAGATCCTCTGTCAGGTGAGGATGACACAGAGTTGACTGAGACATGGTCCCTGCCTCCATATCCACTAATCTTACAATCTACTGAAAGAGCTGCCCAGGAAATTCTCCTTATGATAGAGTTGAAGAATGGTGTTCAAGGAACCAGATATCTAAACCAAACCAGGGGTTCAAGACTTTAACCTGCTCTAAACTGTGAGGGAGATGTCAACCCTAGGGCTCCCAACATTTGGTGTGCAATGGAATCATCCAAGAGCCTTGTGAGGCCTACTTGCCAAGGTGCTACTCAAATATCTTGACTTAGTAAGTTTGGGGTCAGGCTGCATATTTGGATATTAATAATCTCCTCAGGAAATACTGTACAGAGGTAAGTATGACCTATATCTCTCTGATTTTTTCCCTATCAGAAAATTAAAAATAGGGAACCAGCAGTTAGCGTAATGGCTATGTCGCTGGACTCCCACATAGTCAACCGCGGTCAGCGTCCCGGACCTGGTGGCTTAAAACTCACGCTGGACGCGTGTGCGTGCATGCCCAAGATCCCGAGAGGAGAATGGAGGAGGAGGGATTGCAGCGTGACCATCCCCCTGGGGGGTGATTTCTCACTTTCTGTCTCTGTGTCTCTGTCTGTCTGTCTGGGAGCGCATGCACCCTATAGCAAAAACCTCTCAAAAAAATAAAAATAGATCTATTAAATCTGTTCAATGTTTCTCAGTTAGTGTTTAGTGTTTGGGATCTCTTGCTGATATTCAGACACTAGGAATGATGCCGGCATTGAGTCAGACACATTATACTCATTTTCACCATTTTAAATTTTACAGTACATTTCAAAATTAGTTGAGCTTAATTTTTTAATAACCTTAGAACCATTTAATCTTATCCACTGTTTTCATTTCTTATAAACTCAAGCTCATCATTTAAGCTAACTACATTTTCCCTAGGCTCTGAATCTTTAAAAATAATATAGGACAGGTTTCCCTCGTCATTACTGCAGACAGTGGAAACTGTAGAAAATAGCTCCAGTCAAAATATCTTCAATAAACAACTCACCAGAGACTGTGAAAAGTCCCCACAGAATCCCATCAAAACAATACAATGTCACCCCCAGATCATGCTAGACATTTATTCAGACAACAAAATGCAGAATGTCACCTGCAATGGTGACATCTCATGACTCCTGGATATTGCTGTATCTCTCCTCATTTAGTGTGTGACAGCTGGAGAAATGGAATGAAACCATAGATACCAGAGGTACCCAACAAGGAACATGCTATTTCACAGAACCTCAGGAAGCTCAGTCCTCTCATTTTAATAATGAGGGAACTGAGAGAAAGGGAGGCTAATTGGCTTAACTGACACAGTCAAATAGGGCAAAGCTAACACCAGATCCTGTGCTCTTTCTGCCCAAAGTCCTCCAGTATCCCAATGTATGCTGGGAGAGAATTCAGTCACAGTTTTATGATAAAATGCACTGCAATTTTTTTATGCATGATTAAAAGTTAAGGACAGAAAGAAATCATTTTTGTTCAGAAAATAAATTATGTGCAAAAAACCCTATGTAAACTATTTAAAATGCAATGATTTCTACATGAGTAACAATCTATCAGTAGAGCTCACATTTATTTAAATTAAAACAAAGTCAAAGTTTAAAATCTACTATGGATTATTGTCAGTACTTTGGGATTACACAGGAACATTTCAACCTCACTACCTACTTACAGCACTCAGATTCTAAGAACGAAGAAAAAACTATTTCCTGTGAACTTTAAATGTATTCACATGGAATGAGCCAAAACAGAGCTATGCAAAACAAATCAAGACAAATAAGAGGGGAAAAAACTAACAAAATAACAAGACAGAGAGAGAGAGAGGAAGGCAAAGACAAAAATGAAAGAAGAAAAGGTGGAGGAGAAAAGAGAGGGAAGAGAAAGAAAGACAGAAGAAAATAAGGTTGTGTAGAAGGAGGGGGGAAATTTTATAAAGGAATAAAGGAAGAGAAAAATGGAAGGAGAGAGGCGAGAGAGAAATGGAGGAAGGAAAGGTTAACTAGACTTACCTCTAAAACTTTGTCTGGATCTTATAGAATATACTAAAATGTCTTAGTAAATAATAGTATCTAAAAGACTGACAATAAACTGCAAGAACTTCAATTCTCACAGCAAGACTTTCTGTAACATCATTTTCTTAGGTTGATGCCACTAAATGTTGACTGATTTCACCAGCAGACTTGCCCTCTGAAGCTATGCACACCTGTCTACTCTGGTTGTTGGGATTGGCCCTGCCATAAATGATGCCTAGAGGGAGAGAAATCACACAAGCTCAGGTCCTCTAGATGAACTGCTTTGAATGTCTTTCTTATGAAATGCTAAAATCATTAAAAGTTTACAAATAGAGTATAACAAACATCCATATGCTCAAAACTAAGCTTTTATCAAATTAGACCAAGGTTATAGTTGCTTCAGATTTCTTTCTAGATAAGAAAATATTCCAGGCAGAGTTGAGTGTATTTCACACAAGTCATTTCTCCTCCTTCCTCTAGAGAGGTAATAATTATTCTGATTTGAATGTTTGGTATCCCCACACATACTTGAATATTACTAGTACCAAAGTATGCTATAAAGTCATGAAACATATAGTAATATTTTATATAATGTTAAACTTTATAAGTATAGGTGTATATTCTACTGTAACTTGCTTTAATCTCTCGATATTATTTCTCTGAGATTTCTCCATGTATATACATGTAGCTCTAATAAATCTGCTTAATGTAGCCTAATGGTATATCCACTTTATTTATTTGGTTTCTCATTGGAAGATATTTAGGTTGTTACCAGTTTTGCATTAAAAAGCAATGGTACAATGAAAACACTTGTGTACACCCATAGGATTTCTTCATGCTATATATTAGAAGTGGGCATACTTACTCATTGAGTAAATAAACTTTCAACTTTTTTATTTCAACTTCTTTTATAAATTCAATCACATATGTCACTGTCACTTAGCTTTCAAAATTAATATTCCAACATGTATACATTTCTCACCAGTCCAGTTGAGAATATTATGTACAATATCTTAAACAGATAATAACCCATTTCTTTGTCCCATAAATGTCTTACCTCTCTATTTTTCTCCTTAACATCCTTCCTTAGACTCCCCTCCTTTACCCACTCTCTTCCATACTTTGGTATTTATAGACATTTTCTATGTTTCTTTATCCTCTAGTCATTCAGTTTCAACTATAGAGTGCAGACACTTGGTAAATATTAAGTGGAGATATACAATATCTCTCCTTCATAGCCTGGCTTGATTCACTCAACAGTAAATCTTCCATCTTCATCCAATTTCTGTCAAAAGGGTCTTGGGTTTTTTTGTTTGTTTGTTTTTGTTTTTGTTTTCATGGGTAAGTAGTAGTCTATAGAGTATATCTGCCACACTTTTCAATCCATTATTCTGTTCGTGGGCACTTGGGTTGATTCCATGTCTTAGCAATTGTGAAAAATGCAGCAATAAACATCTATATGTAAGCACTTTTTTTTGGGGGGGGGAGAGGTTTTCGCTATAGGGCGCGTGCGCTCACCAGACAGACAGAGAGAGACATAGAGACAGAAAGCGAGAAATCACCCCCCAGGGGGGATGGTCACGCCACAATCCCTTCTCCTCCATTCTCCTCTCGGGATCTTGGGCACGCACGCGCACGCGCCTGCTATGAGTTCTAAGCCACTGGGTCCGGGACGCGAACAGTAGTCAACTACATGGAAGTCCAGCAACATAGCCATTATGCCAACTGCTGGTCCAAACAAACAAAAATTTAATAATATTTACTTCGTTTTTCTTTTTTCTTTACATACACACACACACACACACACACACACACACACACACACAAATTTTAGAAATTTTTGCCTTAGGGTGCATGTGCTTACCAGAGAGAGAGAGGGACAGACAGTGAAAGAGAAAGTGAGAAATCACCCCCATCATACCCCCACCAGCACTTAACATTTTTTGTTTTTTTAATCTTAGTCAATCTGACTGGGGTTAGGTGATATCTCATTGTGGTTTTGATCTACATCTCCCTTATAATGAGAGATGTTGAGCATTCTTTCTTATGCCTTTTGCCTATTTATATATCTTCCTCAGCGAGTGGTTTTTTTGACTCATTCTCTCATCTTTGAATAGAGTTGATCATCTTTTTTCGAGAAAACTGTTTTGAGTTCCCTGTATATTCTGGTTATCAGTCCCTTATCTGACGTATAGTTTACAAAAATATTTTCCCATTCTAGGACTGTTGATTCACACTAATTACTGTGTCTTTTGCCATGTAGAAACTTCTTAATCTGATGTAATCCCATTTGTCTATTTTGGGGATTATTGACTGTGCTTTTGGGGGGGGTCTTATTTAAGAAGTTTTTGCCTGCCCCAATGTCTCCCAGAATTTCCCCAGTGTTTGCCAGCAGCAGTTTTATAGTTTGAGGTCTTAGGTTTAGATCTTTAATTCACTTTGAGTTGATTTTTGTCAATGGTGAGAGGTAGAGATTCAGATTCCTTTGTGCAGGTGAATATCTAGCTTCTACAGCACCATTTTCTAAAGAGGTTTTCCTTTTCCCACTGGATTGACTTGTACCCTTTGTCAAAAATCAGTTGGCTATATGTTCGGTAGTTTATTTCTGGGGTCTCTATTCTGTTCCATTGGTCTGCCTGTCTTTTCTATGCCAATATCATGTTGTTTTGATTATCACAGCTTTGTAGTATATTTTCGGGTCAGGGAATGAGATGCCACCCACTCCACTCTTCTTGGGCAGGATTGCTTTGGCAACACGAGCTCTTTTATGATTCCACACAAATTGTATGATTGTCTTATCTAGATCTGTGAAGACTGTCTCTGGCACTTTGATTGGAATTGTGTTAAATATGTAGATTAATTTGGGTAGAATTGCCATTTTGATTATATTAATCCTTCCAAACCAGGAACATGGGATGTCCTTCCACGTTTTTGTGTCATTTTCAATTTTTTTTTTTTTTTAGCTTCTTGTAGTTCTCCTTGTGGAGGTCTTTAACTTCTCTGGTTAGATTTATTCCTAGGTATCTTAAACACGTTATGGCTATGATAAATAGAATTACTATTTTTCAGTTCTATCTCAGTCTACCTGCTGTTCATATATAGAAATGCTATAGATTTCTGTATGTTGATTTTGTATCCTGCAACTTGATTGTATTCAGGAATCTTTCCCTGGACACCATTGGGTCATTCATGTATACAGTCATGTCAAATGCAAATAGAGATAATTTCACCTCTCCTATTCCTATTCAAATACCTTTTCTAATTGTGTAGGCAAGGACTTCCAGTACTATATTGAAAAGGAGTGGAGAAAGTAGGCAACTTTTCCTAATTCAGGATGATGTTAGCTATGGGTATTTCATAGATAGCTTTTATTGCATTGAGAAATGACCCTTCTATGCCAATTTTACTGGGAGTCTTGATCATAAAAGGATGTTGTATCTTGTCAAATGCTTTCTCTACATCTAGTGATACAATCATACGGTTGTTATCTTTCTTTCTGTTAATGTGGTGTATTATATTTATGGTTTTACATATGTTAACCAACCTTGCATCCCTAGAATAAAGTCTACCTGGTTGTGATGTATAATCATTTTTATATCTTGTTGGATATGGTTTGCTAGTATAAGATATTGAGAATTTTTCCATCTATATCATCAGAGATATTGGTCTATACTTTTCCTTCCTTATCCTGTCCTTGTCTGTTTTAAGGATAAGGGTGATGGAAGCTTGATAGAATGAATTTGAGAGAGTTCCACCCTTTTGGATCTTAAGAAATAACTTTAGCAGAATAGGGGCTAACTCTTCTTTAAAAGTTTTGTAGAATTCAGAGGTGAAGCCATCAGGACCAAAGCTTTTCTTTGTTGGGAGGGTATTTATCACTGATTCAATTTCCTGACTTGTTATGGGCCTATTCAGACTTTTTATATCCTCCTGGCTCAATCTTGGTTGATTATACGTGCCCGGGAATTTGTCCATCTCATCCAGATTCTCTTTTTTTTGGTGTATAGTTGTTCATAGTATCCTCTAATGATGTTTTTAATTTCTGCTATGTTTGTTGTTACATTGCCTGCTTCATTATTAATTTGATTTACCTGGTTCCTTTATCTCTTCTTAATTAGTCTAGCTAGTGGTGTAACAATTTTGTTTATCTTTTCAAAGAACCAGCTTTTACTTTAATTTATTTTCTGTACAATTCTTCTAGTTTCTATTTCATTTATTTCTGCTTGGATCTTCATTATTTCCTTTCTGACCTGGAGTTTTATGAATATTTTTTCTGTTGCTTTTCCAATTCTCTGTGGCATGATGTTTGGTGATCATGTGCCTTCTTTCTGTGTTCTTCTTATGTGCACTAGTTGCTACAAACTTCCCTCTTATGACTGCTTTTGCAGTGTTCCAAAGATTATGGAAACTGCTGTTCTCATTGTCATTGGCTTCTATGAATCTTTTGATTTCAGTCTTTATTCTGTAGTCATGAAGTCATTCAAGAGTAGGTTATTTAGTTTCCATGTATATGTGTATTTTAGAGGATATATCTTGAAATTAAAATCAAGTTTAATTCCATCATGGTCAGAGAAGATGTTGGATATAGTTTCTATGCCTTTGAATCTGTAGAGACTTGCCTTGTGCCCTATCATGTGGTCAATCTTTGAAAAGATTCCAAGTGGGAGTGAGTAAAAAGTGTACCTCATGGTTTTTGGGTGGAAGGTTCTATAGATGTCTCTTAAGTCCATTTGATTTATGGTATCATTTAGATCCTTTATCTCTTTACTTATTTTTTTGTCTAGATGATCTGTCCAGAGGAGATAGCGGAGTGCCGAGGTCTCCAACAGTTAGTGTGTTGCACTCTACCTTTCCTTTTAGACCTAACAGCCTTTCCTTCACGTATTTGGGTACTCCTGGGTAGGTGTATAGATATTTATAAGCATTATATCTTCTTGATGGACTAGCCCTTTTACTACAATATAATGCCCTTATTTGTCTCAGTTTTTGTTTTAAAGTCTGTTTTGTCAGTAATCAGTATCACGACTCCAGCTTTTTTTGGTTCCCATTTGCAAGGAATACCTTTTTCCAGCCCTTCACTTTTTGTCTGTGTATGCCTTTTTCTGAAAGATGCCTTTCTTGTAGGCAACAGATAGAGGGTTTCTGTTTTTTTATCCCTTCAGCCAAGTCTATCTCTTGATGGGAGAATTTAATCCATTAACATTCAATGTTATTATCAATATTTCCAGACTTGTCTTGGTTGCCTTTTATTCCTTTATTTCTGGCTGTTCATTCTTTAGTTTTCCTGGAACAGTACTCTCTTTAGAGTTTCTTGAAGAGCTAGTCTGATGTTGGCAAATTCTTTCAGGTTTTGTTTGAGAAGATTTTAATCTTCTTTCCCCATAAGAAGGATAGTCTTGCTGAATATAAAAATCTTGGTTGAATTTTTTTCTCTCTTAACACTTTTAATATGCCTTCATATTCTTTCCTTGCTTGCATTGTTTCTATTGAAAAGTCTGGTGTTAGCCTGATGGAATGACTTTTGTAAGTCTCTTGTTTCTCTCTTGCCAATTTTAGTATCTTGTCTTTGATTTTACAAATCATATGTAGTATCATCTTTACTATCTTGTGTTTTTGGTCAGTCTGGCTAAGATGTGCCTTGGGGATGATCTTCTTTGCTTGATTCTATTTGGCATCGTTTGCATTTCTTGTTTGTTCTTCTCTAGACTTAGAAAGCTATCTTCCAGGATATCATGGAGTAGATTTTCCCATGCCCTTATTAGTTTCTTCACTTTCTGGAATGCCAGTTATTCTCATGTTTGGACAATTAATAGAACATAATATTTCTCATATATTATTCTTAATTTTTTGTTATGTTCTCTATCTTGGTGTTTTTTTCCTAGGTCAGAGGTTTTATCTTGTGTTGATTCTATATGGGATCCTTTGTATTTCTTGCGTATGGATGTTTGAGTGCTTCTCTAGTATTTCTCATATATTATCCTGGTGTTTTTGTTTGTTTGTTTGTTTTTGTTGTTGTTGTTGTTGTTTGTCATTTTCTCTACCTTTTTGTGTGTGTTTTTTTTTTCTGGGTCAGAGGTTTTATCTTCTACGTCAGAGATCCAATCTTCAGCATGATCTAATCGACTTTCAATACTTTCAAGAGAGTTTTTGATTTCCTGTATTATAGACTTCATCTCTCCTAGTTCCATCTGATTCTTGCTTATAGTGCCATTTCTTTTTTCACATTGTGGAAGGACTGACTCATCTCTTGGAGTTCATTGTCTCTTTTCTGTTCCAACTCATAGGTTTGTTACCATGAATGTTGTAAATTCTTTCTCTGACATTTTGTTAATTGCCTCTGGAGGGGAGTTATTGTGTTCTTTTGATGGAGACATATTTCCTGGTTTATTCTGACCTGAGACTCTTCTTCTACTTCTAGACATTGGGAGATGTATTCACTTTTAGATATCTTTTAGGAGAATGTTTCTTTGACTGGTAACAACTGTGTTTACCTTTTGTTGTGGGCTGATGTGTGCTGAAGTCTATCTTCTGCTGTGTTTAGCAATGTTGTTCCCACAGGAGGAGCCTCCTATTCTGGTGTCTGAAATGGAGTATCTCCTTTTTTGCAGGTGGTTCAATTAAAGGGAGGATCTTTGGGAGCCTCATAATATTAGGGTATTTGAGAACTGTGAGTCTCGACCTGTCTAGTCTCTCTGGAAGGTGGAGGTTCAGGAGAAGATGATGATGTATGATGGAATGAAAGAGTATGAAGGAGAATAAATTAAAATCTCTGGTTTCTCCAGGGGTCTGGGAATAGAATTGGGGCTCTGCTGGAGAGCTGAGGCCTGTTCTATAAGGTAAGGAGGAGTAGGAAAGTAACCAAAAAAAAGGAGAGGAAGAGAAAAAAAATAACTGCCTACCTTCCTGAGAGGGGTGTCTCTGGGATTGGGAGAGCTGGACCTGGGTCTGTGGCCAGAGACTGGCCCTGCCTCAGAGTCCATTGCTGGTGAGGGGTATGGGGATGGAACTGGTGTCTATAACCAAATTCTAAGATTTAAAAGGCTAAAAGTGTTTGCTTACTCATCAAAATTTTCAGATGGAAAATGTATCCATCCATATCTTAGTAATACCATTAAGAGTAATAATGATGAAAACATTTATACACTGAAAACAATGCTACATGTTGTTAGTGAAAAGTAAAGTATTTATATTCCAAGAATTATGTGCTTGGGTTCAAAACTGCTTTGGGGAAAGTTTGCCATATTTTAATCCTCAGATGTGAATAATAGGCTCTTTGTAAAAAATGATTTTATTTACATTTAATTGCTGTACATCTCTACAGCCTACAATATCTTTTTTCACAGTAAGCATGCCCTATGTGACTATCAAATCAAGGATATTACCATACACATCATCATTTTCAATGGAGAACTTTACAATCTTGTGTCTGTTATTAAGTCTTTCTTCAAGTCCCTCCCACCCATTGTCTACCATCCACCCCCTTCCCTTACAGTCTTTGGTATCTGTACTTGTCCTCTCCACTATTTTATCTTTCAATCTTTTGATTTCTGCCATAGAGTACAGATACTTGGCATATATTGAGTGGGGACAGACAGTATTTGTCTTTCAAAGTCTGGCTTACTTCACTTAGCATTAAATCTTCTAGATTCATCCACTTCCTATCAAATGACAGAATCTCATTGCTTCTTATGACTGAGTAGTATTCTAGAGTATATGTGTGCCACAGTTTTTCAATTCAGTCTTCATTTCTTGGGCACTTAGGTTGATTCTATGTCTTTGCAATTGTGAATAATGCTGCAATAAACATAGATGTGCAAGTTTTTCTGACTGTTTTCTTTTCCTTCAGATAAATTCCAAGGAATAGGATTACTAGATCATATGGTAGTTCAAGCTGTAGGTTTTTGAGGAAACTCCATATTGTTTTCTACAGTGGCTGTACTAATTTACATTACCACTCACAGTCTAAGAGGGTTCTCTTGTTATCACAACCTCACCAGCACTTGTCGTTCTTTGTTTATTTATTTGTTTTATCATAACCATCTGACTGGAGTACATGGTATCTCACTGTGGCTCTGATTTGCATTTCCCTTATGATAAGACAGATTGAACATTTTTTTGCATGCATTTTGGCAATTCACATGTCTTTCTTAGAGAGCTGTCAACCACAGGCTTGTTTTTGCCATAGGACCTATGGGCTTGCCAGAGAGAGACAGAGAGAAATTTCCCCCTCAGGTAGGATGGCCATACTGCAAATCCCTTTTCCTCTATTCTCCTCCTGAGATTTTGGGCACACATGCACATGCACTGGCATGATTTTGAAGCCTCCAGGTCTGGCACTTGATCCATGGTCAGCCATGAGGGAATCTGGCACCTTAACTACCACACCACCTGCTGGCCCAAATTATAAGCTTTTGAAGAGATAGTTATACTAGTTTTATTTTATGTCCATACATTTTGATCTCTAATTATTATAATAGAAGTTTTTATTTTTAATTATTTTATTTAACTTTATTTATTCATTTATTTATTTCAATTTGACCAGAGAAGGGTAGAGAGTGAGAGAGAGAGAGAGAAAGGTCCAGGACTTGAACTGCAATCGGCCATGTAGGAGTCCAGCACCCTTAACCACCAAGCCACCTGCCGACCCCAAGAAGTTTTTTTTAATCTCCCCAGTAAACTAAGTACCTTCTCAGTCTACCTAGGTGAAGATCTCATCTGAGAGTTTAAAGATGACCACAAGAAACCTTGACCAAAATCCCAAATTTGTAATCTTCCTGAAGCATAGAATCAGGGTTGGCACAATTATAGCTCAAATTTTCTATGTTTCCAAAATACAGAATTAAATTAGGTTCCTTACATCTTCTCTTTTTTACACAGTTTTCCTGAGTTTAACGAGAAGTCAAAGTCTGAGTCTGAGACATGGCATTCCTCATTGTTTTTAAGTGAGTCCTGCCTACTCAGAGCAGGTCAACAGAACAGATTTAGAAATTTTGTGACTTAAATTTAAGGCTGAAAGACAAGAGCTTAAAGGTGTATTTTATCAAAGTTATACATACACCAAATACAGGCATATAAAGAGTCAAAGAGCCCCCAAATTCATTAAGAATAACAGCAGTGTCCTTCTTTTCTCCATTTTCCATATCTCCTAGGAAACTCTCAACCACTATGCCCTTTAATATTTACCTCTATATCTTGAAATTATATATTCTTATTGCTAAGCTTTCTTGGCTAGTTTTAGCCAGGAAGTCATCTTCTACAAAGAAATAAATATTTAGCTGTCTTTCTCCCCCATACTATGCTCCAGCAGCATGCATTAACTCCTGCCAGTGGACAAGCTACCACGTAGACAGGCCCAGCCTAGCCTGCTGGAAAATGAGGGCCCCACAAGTAGAAATGAGTCATTTCAGCTGAAGCCATCCTAGCTGAGCTGCTCCTGAGTGATCCCAGAGCCAACTGCATGAGAGAACCCGGGTGAAACTAGGAAAGCAGCTGAGGGAGCCTAGCACACATTTCCAACCCACCGAACCGTGAGGTGAATAGTTGTTTTAATGCTCTGCGTTTACTGTGGGTGGTTACAGAGCAAAGACTAACTGACACAGCTTCTGACTTGACATGGTCTCAAAGATCCAGACACATCAAGTCTTTAAAGATACTGGCGGGGCCCTTGTCAGAAACGCAAATATCCATCGAAATAGCTAGACTGGGCATTGAGTCTGCATTCCAATGCCCACTGCGTAAGTAATAAATGTGTTGGTTTTGAACTTTATATTGTTCTTTTTACAAAACTACACTCCCTAAAAGATTGCAAATCATTTTCAAAGCCAGTGCTCAGGCAGCATAGACGATTTATCCTGATACCGGCTACCTGCTGGCTACTGCTCCCAATTACACCGATGCTGAAGAGCGTGTCTGTAGAAGAAGCAGGTCGACAGCATGCACGGTACTCATTAGACTTCCAGGAGAGTGTCAGACTTGGTTCTCTGTATCCTCACATCACACCATAAGCAAAATAGTGACACCTCCTACTTTGATGTCTATTAACTTCTGACCAGTCTTAAAATAACCGATTAAGGGCCCCGCAGATGGCATAATGGTTACATCACTGGATTCCCGTGTATCTGACTGTGGATTGAATCCTGTACCCAGTGGTTTAAGACTCATACCAGGCATGTGTGTGCACCCCCTAAGTCCCAAGAGGATAATGGAGGAAAGGTATTGCAGTGTGGCCATCCCTTCTAGGAGGTGATTTCTCACTTTCTATCTCGCTGTATCTCTCTAGCAAGTACATGTATCCTATAATAAAAATCTCTCAGAAAAAATAATAAATAACCAATGAATTCACTGCAAAGTTCCCCTTTTGAGATATTACTAGACTTTTCATTGGTCGAAAGGAAATCCAAAGCTTGGAGAAAGTACAAATGGAAAGCAAAGCTAACATGGTAAGGGCATCTGATAACACACTCACACCAGGCACATGCCACACAACAAGGCAGCCCCAGAGGCCTAACCATGTGGTGTCCTTGAGCAGGTGTCTCCAGGCTACACCCAGTTCCGGATAGGCCAGAGCAGGCTCAGTCTCATCCCATTCCAGAACTGCCATATGCTCTGGGGGCTCTGTGGCTATCCACAGCCACTGTGGACAGAGCTGGTGTTTTCAGAGGCAGGGATACATCAAGTCATCTGGGAGACATCTCAAATCTAAGGAAGAAAAAAAATTAGCCTGGCAAATGTAACTTCCTCAGTTCCTGAAACAGAAAATTCTAGTTACTTTGTAAGCTGGCAAAGACCAGATATCTTGCCAAACAACTAGAATCGAAAGTGTGGTGTGAGAACCTGATTATCCAATCCTTCACACATTAGTGATCTGAGCTTTTTAAGATACATGTCATTTTCCTTAGTGAAATCTGGAACAGTATATCACCTAGATATTATCAACAACAAACATCTTTAAGTCTCTAAAAATGCAACATTAAAAGATTCTTCTGCTCTATCTAATTCTAGTCAGGAATGTCCATCACCAGGCCCTTCTGCAGTCCATCAAAATGCCCTCGTAGTCTTCATGGGGTCATCTGTATGAGTCATGAGGACAGTAACATTTCATTGAAATTCAAGAAGCAAAGAAGGGATTAACTACAAATTAGAAATCAACAGAACTTCCTCAAAAAATTTAGAATGTCCTGGGAACCAGCAGTTAGCGAAATGGCTATGTCGCTGGACTCCCACGTAGTCGACCACGGTTCACGTCCCAGACCCGGCAGCTTAAAACTCACGCCGGGTGCGTGTGCGTGCATGCCCAAGATCCCAAGAGGAGAATGGAGGAGAAGGGACTGTGGCGTGACCATCCCCCCTGGGAGGTGATTTCTCGCTTTCTGTCTCTATGTCTCTGTCTGTCTGTCTCTCTGGCGAGCGCACACACCCTATAGCGAAAATCTCTCAAAAAAAAATTTAGAATGTTCTCAGTGTTTTTTCTTATGGGGTATACCTCATAATGCTGTTGTTTTCAAGTATCAAATGTTAAGCTGCATGGGAACCAGCTGTTAGCGTAATGGCTATGAAATGCAGACCAAAACAGTGCAATACAGATTTGAACACCTCATCTAACAAACTGACATACTGATATATATATACACACACACACATATGTATGTTTATATGTGTATATACATGAACACATATATATATACATACATGTACACACACACACACACACACATATATATATACACACATATATATATATATGAGAGAGAGA
>NW_006159840.1:4250109-4290949 GCF_000334495.1 Tupaia belangeri chinensis | reverse complement strand
AGAAAGAAAAAAAAGAGTGCACCCCGTAGGGACCAGCAGTTAGCATAATGGCTATGTTGCTGGACTCCCATGTGGTAAACTGCAGTTCGCGGCCCGGACCAGGTGACTTAAAACACACGCCAGGCGTGTGTGCGTGTGTGCCTAAGATCTCGAGAGGAAATGGAGGAGAAGGAATTGTGGCGTGGCCATTCCCCCTGGGTGGTGATTTCTCGCTTTCTGCCTCTCTGTCTCTCTGTCTGGTGAGCATACGTGCCGCCCTATAGCAAAAACCTCTCCAAAAAAAAAAAAAAAGGGAACCCCGTAACGGTCCTAATTTATTTAATCATAAAAAAAAAAAAGAGTGCACCCCGTAACGGTACTCATTTATTTCATCATTATCACTATGATGATCATCATCCTTACTGTCCTAGAAATCTAGATTTTAGTGTCAATTGAGTCAGAAACTGGCTGTTTGACTTTTAGCTAAATTATGTAACTTCTGTAGGTCTGTTTAATTCTTTGGAAATAAACAGAGCTGATGTGAGTATAAAAACACTAAGGATTTTTCCTAAGTATATAATTTAGTAATGATTCCTAACCAGAATTGTTTACTATTTAGTCGTCTATTACTGATTTTGAAACTCCGAAATCTTCCTAAACGTAGAATTTTGGTGATAAGTCGATATGCGCTTATTTTTGTTACCATTTTCCAAATTCATAATGTGCTAACTTTATTTAAAACTGTACCTCTAGGGCAAGCTCTGCCTGTTTTGTTTGTTTTATTTTTAAGATAAACCTCTGTGACTCATAAACGTTACCAAAAAAAAAAAAAAAATCATTCAACAGATATTCTTGTGAACACAAGTAAAACAAAAAGAAAAATTTTCCCAAATCTGAAATACAAAAGGTACAAAAGTATGCTTTTATGTTTTATTCTTGAAAAGTTAAGACATATCTTGAAAGAGAAATGTGTGTTTCTAATTACGAGGCAATTGAGCATTTAAATCTCCTTAGCTGGTCACGGACATTGGCAAATTGCTCAACACCAGAGATGATTCAAGTTCTAGGATGATATATCTGCAGCGGGCAAAGGCTGGAATCTTCCAGGAGCCAGGTCCTCTTCACTGAAAATCTCACAAAAGAAAAATACCTAAATATGCTTCTGTATGTTCTATTTCATGTATGCCCATGAGAGATTATTTAGGAAAAACACAAGTTGCAGAACCACGTACTTCACAAATACACACACACACCTGCATACACATGTGCACACACACACGCACATCCATATGTTCTACCTTCATCGAAAAGGTCAGTAAAGTCCGGCCACAGGGGTGCATCTGGTAGGGTACTGCTGTGCAATGCTGCAGACAAATGGGAGGCCCAGGTTCAGATCCCGGGTCTAGGTCTAAGTGGACACGCCACATATACCTGTGATCTCACTGGCCGGGATGTGGGGGCAAGACTATGGCATGATGAGACCTGGTTGAATGTACCTGTCTTCTTTCTCTCCTCTCTCTCGTGAAAGAAAGGCAGCATACTTTTAACAAAAGAATATCGAGATAAATTCACCCTGGCTACTAATATTGTTAAATTTGAAATATGGAATGGCAAGGGGTAAGAGGTTTAAGGAAACTGCTACTTTTTACTGTACACTTTTTATATTGCATCAATTTGCACATTAAAATATATTGTTTTATAATTTTAACTAAGCAAAGTTTAAGAGACAAATCTATATCAATAATTTCATACTAAAAGCGATCTATTAAGATAATACAAAAAGAATAAGCAGTAAATGAGACATTTTGTAACTTTGAAAGCCATTCTCATTAGTTAGGATTCCAAGGCTTGTCTAGTTCTATCACAATTTAGCCCACAGTTTATGCAATTAGTATCTGTGAGACACTTTGCTGAAGACCCACATGCACTAAAGCACTTAATCCTCACACTAAATCTATGAGATTAGCATTATTAGCCTCATTTCATATGAGGAAACCGATGCCCAGAGAGGTTAAGTGTTCTTGCCAGTCACATCATTAGAGAAGAGTGGATTTAAAATCTGAACCATGATCTTAACATCACACCACAACCCATCTGCCTTCCCTCTTACTGCATTTCGGGAAATGAACAAAACAAACTTGGTATACATTAATGAAAGTTGTGAAGTGATGATGCAAAGGATGAAATCATATCACTATGATCAATATTCCTTCACAGAAGTTCAATGCTGACTAGCCACTTACTCTAACAAACGGGTGCATTTTATGTGCCTAAGTCTTGCCAAAACAGTCACTGAAGATAGCAGGATGAATGTAGAAAATGAAAAGAATCATAAAGTCTTCACCTCAACAAAGCGGTTGGAGGAGTCGAAGTAGGTTAACCATTCCATGGACCAATACATTTACATCAGATTGCTATAGTTTAGATTGCAACACCCCCGAGGTCCGGAACCAGATGTTTTGTGTTTTTCTGTTTTCTTAATCATGTATTCTCTACAAAACCCCACAAAACAAACTCTCCAATCATTTCAAAAATATGAGGGGGGCGTTTAAAGAGTTTGTGGAAAAATCGAATTAAACTATGATTTTATTCTGGTGCAAAAGATTTTGAAATCCACGTCTTTCTTTTCATGATGTATGTTTTCCGTGTATACTATGAAAAAGTCCCCTTTGGGAAGCCCTTCTTAAATATATATAAATGAAAAGCTCAGGATACAGTGTGATCCAGAGGCTTAACCACATCAAGAGAAGCTCAGTTTCTCACCCTTCTCGGGACGCCATTTCCTCTCCAAGGACCTTTCTTAGATGGCAGCTTGCTGGTGGAGACAAGCAGTTTCTCACACCTACCCAGGTTTAAGTTCCTCCTTAGGAGATCACTCAGACCAAAGTCCTGAGTTTCTCTGTGATCCAGTCCACTTAGATTATGCATCTTCCCCCAAGCCGGTTACAAGGGATTGGAAAATGTGCTGCTCTAGTTGGCTCAGCCTGGTCCCTCGTGCCCCTTCTGGACCTAGAGTGGGAGTAGCTGAGACCACACAGAGGAGTGGGTGGGAAAGGTTAACTTTCAGGTGAAATTGGGGTCATTTACTGGAGACACTCAAAGCAATCAACAGCTCCACACTCTGCCCAGCCAGGTGATGCCACCCACTGACTCTCTGAGGTAACTGACGCTCCCACAAGTCCTCAGTGACATCTGGTCTCAGTCAGCTACACCTCATAGAAGTGCTTATAATGGGGGAGGCAGCAGGTGGCATGAGTTAAGGACTCCCACATGGCTTTCTGCAGTTTGAGTCCCAGACCTGGTAGCTTGCTTTCTCACTCTTCTCTCTCTCTCTCTCCTCTCTCTGTCCTTCTCTAGTCAAATTAAAATTAATTAATTAATTAATTCTTTTTTTAAATAAGAGAGGGGCTTACATTGGGCCATGACTTACCACACAACTCTAGAACTCGTTCAAAATGGCATCCCAACTTCCACTCAGGCTGCTCCATGGACCATACTGGAGGCCCTGACTTTCTTGCCCAAGCTTGAGTCTCAACAGCTGTTGAGTGGTAATCCTGAACCGTGATGGGAAGGCCTTTTTGCTTCCCAGAACTTATTTATTGATGTAGCAGATAAAGGAAGAGCACAATAACTGCCTAATGTCGCCTGCCCAGATATAGAGGAAAGTGGGGAGTAGGGGTGGGGGAGAGGGGTGGTAGAGGCAGGAAGAAGGCACAGAGAGAAGAATTTACCTAACTCAACCCCTTTCCAAGTTTGCCAGTTTATCCCCAGACATCCCACTTAAGGGAAAGATAGAACTAACTCTAAAACTGGAAGTTACTTAGTTCAGCTATCAAAAGAAAAGTTTGTCCTGAGCGGGGAAGGGGACTTATTTTCTTTATTTAAATCTCCAAAGGTGGACAAGATATACGTAGTAATAAAAAGGATCATGACTTAGAAGTCTGATCTGTCAGCTTCTCGTTGCCAGTTTTCATTCTGTCACTAAAGATGAGACAGCTTTCTTATCTGCCTACTCAGTGCTAAAACTTTTAAGAGTTTATAGTCTTCATATTTCAAGGTGCCTGAAGAATGTAAAGTTCTCCTATGAAAATGATATATATATATGGCAAGATCCTTGATTTGTCACATACTGCATGCATACCCTGAAAAGCCATATTGCGTTCTATAGAGATGTACAATAAATGTGAATACAAAACCATAAAATAAGAAATGAAAAAAACTTTTCACAGTGCCCTGTTCTAAAGGTAAATTTCTGCGAAATCTTAAAGAAAAAAAAACTACTCTACCCTACAAAATGCTAACCCAAGAGGATATATTTGAGAAAATATACTTCATTTTACTATTAATTAAACTTCTATACTGATGTAAATATGAGATGATTTTTTTTTCATTTCAAGTAGTTATTCATCACTGAAAGGAAATAGAAGCAAAGTCTTTCAACAAAATGTATGATACTTTTATTTCAAATATACAAAGACCACCATAGAAACCCCTTCAGCCCTCAGGTTTCTAAATTTAGTGCCAAATACTGTGTCGTTGGAAAAGTCATGACATGTTTTCTCTATGTTTTCTACAAAATGTGTCCTGACTTTTCAAAAAAACCAATATATCCCAGATCCCATACATATGGCTAGATACACCTAGGTATCATGCCCATAAATCTAAACCTTGAAGCATCATCCATACAGAAATTGTATCACATAACAGAGCTTAATACCAAAATACCATCGTCAGAACTACTCACAGATGGGTAGGTTAAATACAAAACTATATAACTTGGTTTTCTCTTAAAGGAAATCCCACACAACAAAATAGCAAAAGGCAGGGAACCAGCAATTAGCGTAATGGCTATGTCGCTGGACTCCCATGTAGTCGACCGCGGTTCGCATCCTGGACTTGGTGGCTTAAAACTCATGCCAGGCGCATGTGCGTGCATGCCCAGGATCCCAAGAGGAGAATGGAGGAGAAGGGATTGCGGCGTGGCCATCCCCCTGGGGGGTGATTTCTCGCTTTCTGTCTCTCTGTCTCTTTCTGTCTGTCTGGCGAGCGCACGCACTCTGTAGCGAAAACCTCTCTCAAAAATAATAGCAAAAGGCAGAGATGATGCAAAGAAACCATACATGTCGTTTAGTTCTGAAACAGCGATGCTCTCTTGGGTAAGTTTTAACAGAACTGCTATATTAATGTTTGTTGTTCATCATAGAACATGTGTGTGCATGAGAGATCAAAAAGCATCCTTGCAGGGTCTCCTCATGCCACAGCCTCCTTTCCCCAGCCTTCCAGCTTCTCAGGATCCTGGCACGTGCGCACACACTAGCGTGTTTCTAGCCAACCTTCAAGATTTAAGCTTGCTATTGACCAAGTGGTATCTGGCATTGCAGTTTAGTCTGCCCCTGAGTGGGATACCAGGCTGGGCGTAGAACTGCTACTTTAAACACTCAATAATTCAGATATGAGAACTAGTCAGATTCGTCAAACATCTAATGTAATTTTTTAAGAAGAGGTTTCTGCCTTAGGGTATGTGCGCTTGTCAAAGAGAGGGAGAGACTGGGACCAGCAGTTAGCGTAATGGCTATGTCGCTGGACTCCCACATAGTCGACCGCAGTTCGAGTCCCGGATCCGGTGGCTTAAATTCACGCCAGGCACATGTGCGTGCATGCCCATGATCCCGAGAGGAGAATGGAGGAGAAGGGATTGCGGCGTGGCCACACCCCCGGGGGGGGCTTCTCACTTTCCCTCTTCCTGCCTCTGTCTGTCTAGCAAGCGCACGTGCCCTATAGCAAAAACCTCTCCAAAAAAAGAAGAAAAAAAAAAAAAGAGAGAGAGGGAGAGACAGGGACAGTGAGAGGGAAAGTGAGAAATCACCTCCGGGGGATGGCCATGCCCCAATCCCCTCTCCTCCCTTCTCCTCCCAGGATCTTAGGTACGCATGCACATGCACCTGGCATGAGTTTCCAGTCACCAGACCCAGGACTTCAACTGCGGTTGGTCATGTGGGAGTCCAGTCAGGTAACCACTGCAACATCTGCACACCCCTCAAATACAATATTTTGCTTTGAAGACCAGTTCAGGGTAACATACCTCTTAAAAGGCTTTCTTTTTTTCCTGCAGTTTCACAAATTACATAAATTGAGACTCTACTGTTAAACTACTTAAATCCCACTTTTAACCATGATGACTTCCCTTAGTAGGAAGCTAAGACCTTCACCATAGTTCTCATCATGACATTCCTCCAGGTCCTTACCACACAGGCTCTTCTGACGCATTACCTCAGGCATTGGCCCTTCTCACTTATACAGAACGCCTTAGCTTGGAAAGAAAACAAGGGGTTTTGTTCATTTGTTTGTTTCAATAATAAGTGTGTATTAAAAGTCCCATGACTTTTTAAAACTAGAGCTGGGATTTACATTTTCCAGTGGAGTGGTCCACAACTCTGCCACCTGGTCTCAGAATTTGTAGATGTAGGACCACTGAGAAGGAGTTGAGTAAAGCAATATAACTGTCAAGCGCTCTTGCCTGAGAGATCTGTCACAGGAGCTCTTAGGGTCTGTATATTAATATCAATATCGGTTATGGGCATTAATATCTCAAGGGTGTCTGAGCAGTTATTGCCTCAGACTGCCCTCCTGACCCCACCAGGAGCCCTGTCTATTTATCTTGTGTTTGACCAAAGTCCAAACCACTGAAAGGCCCTTACTGCAAAGTCACCACAGGCCAGCTCATCCACGCTAGATGGACTCCAGTCTCCAGCTCCATTATCCGTAGACCCTCCTCTTGAAGAAGAGATCACAGTGAGTCTTGCTTTGCTCACAACTTGTGCATCTCTTCATGCTGTGTTGCTCTTGTGATATCCCAGGCCCACACTAGGACCTTCTTTCCAGCCACTGACCTGTTATCCTCTTCACTACTCTCAGAGAATCATGTCCAGGGAAAAGGACTTCCTTTCTCCACCCTGTTCCTTGATGTGATTATTAATTTATGGATCAACAGGACTGTTCTAAGGGATGCCCAGATAGCTGATAAAACATAATTTCTGCACGTGTCATGAGGATTCCTAAGAGGATAGCATTTGAATTGGTCAATTGAGTAAAGAAGATCACCCTCATCAGCTCAAGTGAGTATTATAGAAGCCTCAAGATCTTAAATAGAACAAAAAGTTGGAGAAAAGGTGAATTCAGTTTCTCTTCTTTGAGTTCGTACATCCACCTTCTTCTGCACTGACATCAGAGCTCCTAGTTCTCTGACCTTTGGACTCCAGGGTTTATACCACCAGTCTACCAGTTCTCAGGCTTCATCCTTGAACTACATGTCTGGTTTTCTTGGCTTTTCTGGCTTGCAGATGTCAGAAAATGACTCTTCTTGATGCCCATAATTGTATGGGCCAATTCCCATAGTAAACCTTCTATTAATCTCACTATCTGTATCTATATATTTCTATGTCTATGACAGATACCACTGCGGATACTGCTGTTTTGTTTCTCAGAGGAACACAGACCAACATGCTTGTGCACGCTTCATCAGGCACCAACTTAGACCACTGTCCCTTCATCAATCAGCCCACTTGTTTTTAGATCTTCCTTTTTCTTGCTCTGTCCTGTGTGACCTCCACATGCCAAAACCTTAACCCCATTAAACAACCTCAGCATTCAGAAATATCCTACATCAATACTGTATGCTGTTCATTAAACAAAGGAACACATGTTTAGGTCCCTGGAGTGCTAGTTCACTCCCTTATCAAATGCTTCCCTTTCTCTTCTCGTGACGAAGCTTCATAAGGATATACTGGGTTTGGTTAATTCATTCCTCTTTTTCTATATTATAATCAAAATAATAGCTACCATTTCTTGAGAGACAGACATTGTTCTAGGCATTTTATGTAAATTAACTCATTTAATCTTCACAATAACATGGTGGGGTTTCTATGTTATTATTCCTACTTTACCGACAGGGAACTGAGATCTAGAGAAGTTTAAATAACTTGCCCAAGCTCATGTAGCTAATGGGTGACAAAACCGGACTGAGTCCTGTGTGGTCTTACACCAGGCAGACTTACCCACTGCACCGCAGCAACCAAGAGAAGAAAATCTGGCCAATCAGGAAAGCAGGAGCCCAGAATTGGGACACGCTCCTGGAAACACAGCTAGGAAATGCAGGGCTGCCCTCAAATCTCATTTTTCTTACTCAACCAAAACAACCTATCTCTTTTCCAATGACCTGCCGCTTCCCATCTAACCCTTTTCCGTATTTCCTCTCATGGAAGCTGTGCATCCCGTCTACACATTAGCCTGGTATTGACAAACTCCCAGAGGAGAGTCCCACATGCTTGTCCATAGGTGCAGCGCTCCTGGTTCTGATGAGGAGAAACGGCTAAGTGGAAACAGGCTCTGTAATGCCTTTCTTCCACCACAGTCATGGGTCTCTAATACTAGTTTGAATGATATGAAAATGCTGAGCTGGCCAGTATTTATGTTTTAAAAGCTATAGTTTTTTGGGAACCAGTAGTTAGCATAATGGTTATGTCGCTGGACTCCCACATAGTAGACCGTGGTTTGCGTCCCGGACCCGGTGGCTTAAAACTCACGCTGGACGCGTGTGCGTGCATGCCCAAGATCCCGAGAGGAGAATGGAGGAGAAGGGATTGTGGCGTGACCATTCCCCTGGGGGGTGATTTCTCACTTTCTGTCTCTATGTCTCTCTCTGTCTGTCTGGCGAGCGCACACGCCCTATAGTGAAAACCTCTCCCCCAAAAAAGAAAAAGCTATAGTTTTTTGTTTTGTTTTTTGTTTTTTGTTTTTCTTTAAAAGGTTTCTACAATAGGGCACGTGTGCTTGCTGGAGAGAGAGAAAGACAGACAGACAGACACAGTGAGAGGCAAAGTGGGAAATCACCCACCAGGGGGATGGCCAAACCACAGTCCCTTCTCCTTCATTCTCCTCCTGATATCTTGGGCATGCATGCACACACACCCAGCATGAGTTTGAAGTCACTGGGTCTGGGACTCAGACCGCAGTTGGCCATGTGAGAGTCCAGAAACATAACCACCATACTATCTACTGCTCCAAAAGCTTTAGTTTTGATGGTTCAACTCAAGAGAAGATGGTCACCCAGCGGAGTGTGATGTTGGCTATTACAGAATCCCCCTAACCTAAGTGGACACAGAACCAACAGACATGGACTATGGCTTAGGAAGGTGTCACTTTCCCCATAACTTGCCTTGTAGAGAGTGTGTAGGAGGTCGGTAGAGGCATCCTACCTCCCACTACTGCATGGAGGAAAGCAAACCCACCTGACTTCCCATCAGATGCCAGAGGAAACCGTGGCAACCTTTGGCTGCACAGCATGGTCTGCGTCCCCTCCAAGGGGTACAGAGGAGGGAAACATTCCCAACCATGTGGGCCTCACCACCATCTAGTACTCACTTCCCTGGCCATGGTCCCTCACCACAGAAAGAATGCAATATAATACAACTAATCTAGACACAGCCACAGCAAGTTCACTATAATTTAAGACTAAAATGGAATGAGAAGCACCGCCCTATGGTAAAAAACAAAGACTGAAGGAACAAACCTCATCCGGCTGTCTGATTGATTAATGGATGACATGAATTGTAGCTCAGCTCTGCGAGACTCAGTAGTTAACAAATGTCAAGGTTTATTGGTGGGAATGAAATTATGGGGACAGCATGTAAGATGGAATCAGAAAGAAGAATTTAGTGGGAAACAGGAACTTAAACAGTACCAATAAATCAAAGAAATAAACTAAGAAGAAACACCACAAAAAAGTTCAAGCAACCCTATTAATAGGGAATGAAGCCCAGAAGCCAGAATAATTGAGTTGTCCTAGAGAGGAAACCACGCGGAAGGGCGGATTTACAGCATCGTCTTGCCTCATAGAGGTGAACGGTAAAAGAAGGCCTTTACATAGGTGGGAAATACGGAGGTGGAAAATACGGAGGTATAGCAAATACAAGGGGGGGGTGGTCTACAGAAGGTTCATGGAAAATGCATATCATGAAAAAAGACGCACAGATTTAAAAAAATGTTTGTACCCAAACAAATTCATACGTCAATTGCATTTTCCACTAGTTTTTCTGGCAGAAGAAAAATCTCCTTATATTAATATTGGCAACAGGAAGATAGAGATCATCACAGCAAACCATGCCTTATCAAAGAGGTTCACTCTTTGGGTGATTTTTTTCAGGCATCCAGTAGTCAGACTTTTCTTGGTTAAACTAATAAAATGAAAATCAGTTGGTCTAGAAACCACATTTCTAGGGATATAAAATTATGTCCTATTAGTGACTTCTTGGGAAAGCAAAAATATGTCCACATGGAAAAAGAAAGAAGAAAAAGAAGGTGATAAAGAAACCAGCTTTCTCAAGTACAAGGCAAGAGCTCGTCTATAGGAAGAAGAGTCACCTGAGTCCGCTCCCAGCCCATGACGAGGGACACTATATGTACAGTGAGCGTGGTCACCCCTCAAGCTGTCTCCAGAGGAGCCACACCTGTGTAAGCTAGAGTCCAAGAAACAGGGACCCTGGAAACATACAAGGTCAAGGTAGGAGGTTTAGAGGTAGCTTTCTGGTCTAGAAATATACTGGCCATTTTGCTTGCCAGACCTATGCATACATACACTTGAAGTGTGACTCTGAACTAAAATGTGCTATAAGCATACCATATAAACTGGAATAAAACAACAACAAAAAAAAAAGGAAAAAAACAAGACTAGACTATTTCAACAATATTTTATACCATTAAGGAGTTAAATAGTAATATTTTAGATCTATTGAGTTAAATAAAATGTATTACTAAAATTAATTTCAACCTAGTTTGTGGCCAACTGGATCCTGCATGACTAACCATGCAGTTTGAGTCCCAGACCCTGTGGCTTGAGAAAAACTCTGGGAACATGTGCGCTCAATTTCCCAAAAGAGGAAGAAATGAGAAAAGATTGTGACCTGGGACTAGCAGTTGGTGTAATGGCTATGTCACTGGATTCCCATGTAGTCGATCACAGTTTGAGTCCTGGACCCAGTGGCTTAAACTCACGCCAGGTGTGTGTGTGCATGCCCAAGATCCCAACAAGAGAATGGAGAAGGGATTGTGACGTGGCCATCCCCCCATGGGGGGGGTGGTGATTTCTCACTTTCTGTCTCTCTGTCTCTCTCTGTCTTTCTGGCAAGCACTCTCATCCTACAGCAAAAACCTTTCAAAAAAAGACTGTGACCTGACCATCCACCATAGGGTATAGGAACGGGCTTTCTCATTTTCTCTCTCTCTGTCTCTCTCCAACCAATAAACAGATGCTCCGGAAAAAATTTTCTTAAACTTACTTTCACCTGGGCTTTCCTTTGTTGGGAGACTATTATTGATTTAATCTTACTGCTTATGGGTCCATTTAAGCTTTCTACTTCTTCTTGGTTCAGTCTAGGTAAATTATTTGTCCATCTCAACTAGGTTTTCTTGTTTGTTGGCATATAGTTAGCCATAGTATTCTCTCATGATCTTTTGTATTTCTGTTATATCTGTTATAATGTTACCTGTTTGATTGCTGATTTTATCTGGTTCCTTTCTCTGTTGATTAGTCTAGCTAATGGTGTGTCAATTTTATTTATCCTCTCAAAGAACCAGCTTTTGGTTTCTTTTTTTTTTTTTTTTTTTCTGTGTGGTCCTTTTACTCTATTTTATTCATTTCTGCTTTAATCTCTATTATTTCTTTTTTTTTCTGAAAAAAATTTTAGGGGGGGTTCTCTTTTTCTGTTTGTTGTTTTTCTAGTTCCTTGAGGTATGTCATTGGGTTTTTTATTTGCCACCTTTCTTTCTTTCTTTTTTTTTTTTTTTTGAGAGGTTTTTGCTATAGGGAACGTGCGCTCGCCAGAAAGACAGACAGATAGAAAGCAAGAAATCACCCCCAGGGGGGATGGCCATGCTGCTATCCCTTCTCCTACACTCTCTTCTTGGGATCTTGGGCATGCATGCACAGGCACCCAGCCTGAGTTTAAGCCACCTGGTCCGGGACTTGAACCCCAGTCGACTACATGGGAGTCCAGCAACATAGCCATTACGCTAACTGCTGGTCCCTGCCACCTTTCTTTATCATTTTTTTTTTTTTTAGTGAGCACTAATTGCTGTGAACTTTCTCCTTACGACTGCTTTCACTCTGTCCCATAAATTATGCACTCATGAGTTCATTATCATTAGTTTCAAAGAGTCTTTTGAATTTAGCTTTAATTTCTTTTATGTTGTGAAGTTGTTTAGGAGTAGGTTGTTCAGTTTCATATATTGGTATATTTTCAAAGGTTCTTTATGTAGTAGATTTCAAATTTAATTCCATTTGGATCAGAAAAGATGTTCATTATAGTTTCTGGTTTTTTTTTTTTTTAATTAAAGGCTTGTTTTGTGCCCTATCATGTGGTCAGTCTTTGAAAATGTTCCACATGAGGATGAGAAAAATGTATATTTTGTGGTTGTTGGGTAAAATATCATCTATCTCTGACAAGTCCATTTGTTTTATGGTGTCATTTAGTTCCCGTGTCTGTTTATTTTTTGTCTACATGACTGTCCAGAGGTAACAGGTGTTGAGATCCCCAGTGATTTCTGTATTGCAATCTACCTTTCCTTTTAGGTCTAGCAGTTTTTCTTTCACATAGTGGATGTTCCAATGTTGGGTGCATAGATATTTATTGGCGTTACATCTTTTTGGTGGGTTGGCCCTTTTAGTACTCTACAGTGTCCTTCATCCTTTCTTACAGTTTTTGTCTTGAAGTCTATTTTGTCTGATATCAGTATCAGGATTCCAGCTTTTATTTTAGGGTGGGGGAGGATTCTATTTGCATGGAATATCTTTTTCTAGTCCTTTACTTTCAGTCTATGTATGTCTTGATCAATGAGGTGTGTTTCTTGTAAGTATCATATAGAGGGTCTGGGATTTTTTCTTAATCCATTCAGTCAGTCTGTGTCTTTTAATTGGAGAATTTAATCCATTAATTTTCAACATTATTATTGATATTTGCATTTATCCCTACCATTTTGTTACCCATTTTTTTGGTTGTTTTGTGTTCTCTTATTTGTGTTAGTCTCTCTTTAGTTTTCCTCGTAGAGTATTCCCTTCAGTACTTCTTGAAGAGCTGATTTAGTGTAGGTACATTCTTTCAGTTTTTGTTTATCTGAGAATGATTTTTTTTCTTCTTCACATTTGAAGGATAATATTTCTGGGTATAGTATTCTTCGTTGAAATTGTTTTTATTTTAATGTTTTGAAAATGTCTGCTCATTCTCCCCTCATTTCCACTGTTACAGTTGAGAGGACTGATGTTAACATAATAGGATAACCTTTGTAAGTAATTTGTCATTTCTTTCTTGCTATTTTTATTTATTTATTCTAAAGAGAAATGTTTTGCTATAGGGTGCATGCACTTATTGGAGAAACAGAAAGCTAGAAAGCAAGAAATCGCCCCCATGGGGGATGGCCACACTACAATCCTTTCTCCTCCATTCTCCTCTCAGGATCTTAGGCACATACACACACACGCTCAGGGAGAGTTTAAGTCCCTAAGTTCAGGACTTAAATACAGTCAACTACGTGGGAGTCCAGTGACATAACCATTATGCCATCTGCTAGTCCCTCTTGCCATTTTTAGAATGTTATCTTTCACCTATTTGCTTTGGATTTTTAATGCAACATGTATAAAATTTTAAGGTATATGTGTGTGTCCCATTATATGTCTGTCAAACAATGCTGGTCTAGAAGCAGAATGCAGTGGATGAGTAAGGCCATCTTCCCTGCATTTTAGCCAACCTCTCAGGTAGCAGAACTAAGGGCAGCTAGAAGCAGCAGAAGCAGGCATCTCAGAGGACTTCTGGGTGTCCTCTTTCCTAAAGCAAGCAAGAGCAAGAGGTCCTGAGTTCTGTGACTGTGGGAGGCCAAACACTTGCAAGAAGCTGGCTTTGTACCTGGAGAGCAGCAGAGGCAAATGCCCCACCTGAGGACAAAGATCCAAGTCATCAGACCATGTGCCTTTCCAGGAAGCCCCAAATCCAGAGAGGGACTTGAGCCTTAAGAAATTACTGTCCCATATTTGTGACTGTGGAACTCATCTATCTACCATAAAGTGTGGAGTGGACAAATAAAGATTGTTTCGTTGCCTGTTCAGGAAAATATACTGAGTCCTAGAACACCAAGAAGATAGGATTATAATTGCTTTGCCTGGGTTGCTATAACAAATATCACAGACAGAGTGTCCTAAATGGCAGAAATTTACTGCCTTCCAGTTCTGGAAGATAGAACTCCTAAGTTGAACGTCACAGGGCTGGTTCCTTCTGAGGTTCTAGGGAAGGTCTGTTCCAGGTCTGTCCCTATTTCCCTGTTTTCATGAGGACTCCAGTTACCCTGCATGGAGGCTCTCCCATTCACTCATTTGAACCCAGTCACTTCTGCAAAGACCCACCTAAGATCACATTCTGGGTCGTAGGGGATAGGATGCCAACATGCCATCTTTGGAGACACAACTGAACCTATAACCTAAAAGAAATGGTTTATTTGAAACTACTACAGGCTTCTGAACAGTTCCTAGTATCAATCTACAAACTCAGAGGTGAAGACCTTTTAAAACAAGATTTCTACAACTTAACTCTGTTCAAGTTTGTACAGCTCAGGCAATTCAATGTACACCCATTGTCTTCCCGGGTTGTGTCTCAGTTTCAAGGACCTGCACAGTGCAAAGAGCTTATAGATCTGTGTTGGTGGAGAGCTGGAATTTCATCCTTAATGGCTTTTGTCATCTTTTGTCCCACATGGACTTCGGTCTTTGATTTTGTAGTCCCCACTGAGCCATCTTGTGGTCACCATCCCATTCCTGAGGTCCACAGTTCCCTCTGCTTCCTTCTTAACACTGCAAGCACAGGGTCCTCCTGTCTGGTGATTGTGCCACCCTGAGGACATGGATCATTGCCCAGCAGTCTGCAGCCCTATCTACCACCATCACTCTGACAGTGCTGCTTCTGTGGAGTTGGGGTAAGGGTGAGGGCTGGGGTGCAGATCCCGCTGCCTCTGTGCTCCTCAAACTTCATGGAGCCTTCCTCTAGGTTTCTCGCATCACTGAACTCTTCACTTATGCTGCCTGCTAACCAAATTCAGTCCTGGGACCTGCTTCCTAGCTGGAGAAGGGAAGCCCCGCTCTGCCTCACAAGGTTCCTTCCACTGACTTCTTTACAATTCAAGGGTCTTTGTTGAAGATTCAGGCTTCTGGAGCACAAGAACCAGGAGAGGGTGATGCTGTTTGCTGGGAAACCTCTGCTCCTCCCCATTGAGGCTGCTCAGCCAGGGCTCAGAGAAAGAAAAAACCACGTGGATCACCCAGAGGAGGACAAGCTCTGCCCAGAGTCTCAGAAAGCATACTCTGGGCCATCCAGCACCTGTCCTCGGCCCAACATACTTCTAAATAAATCCTAATGAGGGTATAAAAATGGTTCCATTTTCAATATGTGTGTGTCTAAGAGGTACAGATTTTGTTTATTACTAACTCAGTGAAACCTCGCTCATTGGAACTTGTTTTCAAACATGCTATTTCACAGCTTCTAGATAATAAAATAATCATGGAATAAAAAGTCTTTACTAACAGAATTTCATATGGGCTTTGCCATCTGAACGGGAACTGCCTGCAAGCTTTCACACCTCTTCTTTCCTCCTCAGTCTAACATGCCCTGGTAGCCTCGACCTGTCTGCTGGTTGAGCCCTATGTCAGAGGGTGCAAAGGTGAGCCATCCTGACGGTGTTGTGATGAACAGAAATTCCAAGTGGCCTAAGTCGGATTGCGTCAAGTGGTGCCTACTACTACTGTCACTGTGTCTTCAGTTACACGTTCTGGACAGGGCAACATCGCAACCACCTCTGAAGTTGCTTTGGTGGTGGCACAAGCCCCATGTTTTCTCTCAAGGCAGGAATTTCTCTTCATCCCCAAAATGGGGCTTTCACAGGTGGTGAACCAGCTTCAGATCCATTGGCACCTAGGGGTTTGCCTAATAAGAGTGCTTAGCAAACCAAAGAGAAGACTGGAAGGTGATGAAATATTCAAGATGACAAAATAGCTGCCCTGAAAGCAGTAGCACTTGCCAGATAGCGGGATCTTCTCTCCAGGCTCCCCAAGACAAGACAGGGAGCCGGCAGGAGGTGTGCCCCCACCTTTAGGAAAGACACCTTAGTCCAACCCTCCCTGGAGGCCACCGCTCCTCCAGCGCTGATCTGGGGCGCCGAGGCTTCCCATTACGATCAGTTGATCTTTGAAGTGCTATACCGTTTAGGCTCCCTGTGTAACTAAATGAGGTTTCGGCTCCCTGGTGCCCCGGTCATGTTCTGTGCGGAGCAGATACCGGGCGCCAGCTCAGGGAGGAAGGCAGCCATAAATCATTAAGTGTCAGAGCCTTTTCAAGTTAAATCCCTCGACTCTCCAGCCCATCACTCACAGAAGGTTCAGGGAGCGTCAATTATAGAAATGCCTTGGAGTTAAGATTAGAGGTGCATTTGGTTATTCATGTACTTTCCATCCCTGAATCACAAGAACTATTTCCAGAATCATTCTGCAGTGTACTGTTTGGTGCAATTTTCTAACATGGGGGGACTTGCAAAATAAATACAAGCTATAAATGTGTATGTTTGTAGAATTTCGCCCAGGAACAGATCAGTTGAAAAGCATTTTTTAATTAACAACGATGAGAAAACCGAGCAGTAACCTGGGTTCAGATAGAATTTCTATTGCACAGGCTGGAGAGATACCGGAGGAAGGAACGACCGCATGGCATTTTGTCAGCGTCGTCAAAAGAAGGTTCCGAGCCTTTTAAATCCATGCATCCTAATCCTTGCAGCTTCTGGCGTGCCTCATAAACCCACCCTATAATGAGCATTTTATTTAAGCCATTTTTAGAGATTAGAACAGAGTTCATTTCCTTCTACTTTTCATTTACGTTACTTTTAATCCCTTCATTCTATAAACTTAATTGCTATTTTGCTAGTCCCCAAGCAGCTAACCTAAGCCTTCTTTAAGCATTCCTTAGTAATTTTCCTTTAGTTATTTACTACATTTTCTCTTTAGTCAGCTAAATGGAACTTTTAGGATATTTCTTGGATGAATAAAACTTTTTAGATGAGGCATTTGCTTTTTCATTACAACTAAACAAATTGTATTTTGCATTTTTACCTCTGCTAGGGGCATCGGATAGATGTCAGAATGAGTGATGCCCGTCATTACCAACGACTGCTTTCTTATCTTGGGCAGAACATGCAACGTGACGTTGGATGCAAAAACGAATGAGCATCTATGCAGCTGCACCATTTTCTCCATCTTGGCGGACCTGGGTTTTGCTAGCACAGCATCCTCTGCTGTTTGGACCCACCCAAGGCTCTCACCTACCCAGCCCACTTGTCTGACAATAATGTTATTATTTCGCACACGTGCACCTGTTATGGCAGCAACAATAGCAACAGCATCATAAAATAAACAGGTAAATAAGCCTGAAAGGCCCCACGGAGGCTATACTCTGCCTAGGTAATATAATTTCATCCAAGGAAAAGACTTCAGAGAAATAGTCAATTATTTCTCTGTCTATCCTCCTTAATAAAAATAGTAGCAAATGTGACAAGCAGGCCAGAAGTTCCCTGAAGAACCTCACAATATAAACATATAGACAAATAGCGATATCCTTTAAATCAGTTGCCATGGTGAATGGGCGTGGGTAAACTGGTGTATATTTTTATTTAATGACGCTTATAAGAATACAAGCCTTGCATTCAGTGCTTTGAAAAGGGAGAAAATAGATATGACCAGGTTATGCAGTGGCTGGCTGAATAAAAAACATTCATATGGAATTCTAATATAAAGGCAACAATCAGATCATATCAGATCATTAGGGTCCTTGCTTCGTTTTTCCTTTTTTTTTAAAGTTTCTTTCTTTCTTCTGTCACAGAGAAGGAAAGTCATCCCCAACAGGACCTTCACACCCTGATCCACCCTCTGCCTCAGTCAGCCAAGGTCACAGGCAGGCACTGCGTGTACAGGATGTGAACCCAGCACCTTCCCATGTAGGCGCAGTATCACATAGCTTTGTGCTTCTGCTGCACCACGGCTAGCCCTCACTTTCCTATATGTGTCTCTTGGTGATGCATTCTCACCTAAGCCCCACCATGGCCACGGCCCCGTCATAGACATAGCAGTTCACATTCCTTTCTGGGGCATGTTTTTCCAGGAGACTTCATGTGTATATCTCCTTTGATCCTGTCACTCATGACCATAAGGGTTTTCCATGTCCACAGTGCTTATTATCCTACTTCACAGAAAACGAAACTAAGTATCACAGAGTTCATGTGACCTAAAGTCAGGATGCAAGGCTTGAACTCAAAAGTTCTCATTCCAGATCTAATCTTCCCTCCACAGCACTGGAACTGGAACCACTTCCTACAAGCATTTCTGAGTCTAACAAATAAATAAATAAATAAAGTAGGTATTTTTATGCATTCCAACTTCACAACTAAAGTTAAGTTGATTTCTCTGGTTCTTATAGCTCTATAAGAATTATAAGGGTTTGAACAGGTAAACATCAGTACAGGGTCAATATCATCCTTTCTACTCACCACAATTAGCTCCTTTCAGAACATGGAGTAGGAAAAGGACTCAGCTTGCACATAAAGGGTCTGGCTGATCGATAGTCATGTGTCACTATTCCGTAAGTGACTCCCTGGAATATGAGTAAAGCTACATGGTAAATGAAGTCCATGAATGCCTGTTTCAAGCTGAAATGGGAATGACTAACCCTGATAAAGCTACAAAATCACACAGGATAAATGTCAACTGTTTACTTTTGGGCTGGAAGTGTAAAGCTCAATACAAATAATCTTCTCCAGAATACCTGCCTCAACTACCCCACTGGGATCTTGTTCATTTCCCAGTCAAAGTAAGGTCATAGAGCCTGTGGTCGGGCTTGGCTAATGGTGCAGGTGCACAACAATGTGAATGATACTGTCAACAGCAGCATCCATGCCATGATTACTGGTGACCCTGAGAGCAGAGCACAATTACAGTACAGTCCAGCACACTCACTGCCAGCTATTGCCCAGAGTGCTGACCAAGCTTCCAGGTAAAAGAAATCTAGAAGGACGTTCCAACCATCAACATATAGAGATGTATAATGGTCCCCTTGGTAGAGCGCAGAGCGGAGGTATACGTTTTTAATTCTCTTATCCAAATCTTCCCCTTTTTCTCCACCTCTGCACATCAGAGTCTGGGAGAAAAGAAAGGGAAAACAGAAACAGGCAATGGAAGAAAGGAGCCCTCAGACAATGAGCAGTGAAGATTTTCGTTTATGTGCCCCAAGCCTCTTCAGCCCCTTATCTTAAGCCCCACAGCAACTAAACTCTGTCTTTCAAATCATGGTATTCATATTCTTGTGGCATTGTTTTTCTCCTTGAAATATAGAACAGAAACTTCTAGAGATTTATCCTGACAAAACCAAACAACAAATTTACACATACAAGGTCTGATGGGTTCTTCAAGTCACTGTTTGAAAAGCAAACTCCCTATCTCCAGAAAATACAGTGATGGGTTACTATTTTGGACCTTATTCATATACGTATTAGTTCAATAAATGCAAATCCTTAGCGTTACTGAATCCTGTTGTTACTAATGTTAGCAATGACAAATAAGAAAACACACCAAACACCAACCTTGCAGAGAGGAAAATTAAGGCCCAAGGTAAGCATATTAACCATAGTTCGTTCTATTCTAGCTCAGAGCCTAGAGACAGGTGTTTCAAACACCTGCCAGTAAAGGTCCTCATAGAATGTCCTGTTTCTTAAAGGAAATAAGATGGCGAGAGGATTGTCAGTTCCAATTTAGTAATTTTACACACATCCTACCTTGCAAATTCCTTAAAAATGTATTTATATTTAATGTGGACATAAAAATCAATGTTTCAGCCTGGGCTCTATTCACACCTTGATACGGTTTATATCTGAGGAAGCAGCAATAAAATTAAAAATGTTGTTAACTTCCAGACGGCGCCTTTGTCGCTTCCCATTTGACATAACTGACCAAATGGGACGTGTTCACTCTTAATGTGGCTGTATTTATTTTTCTTACACTATTTCTTTAGCACTTTTTCTTCTCACATGACACGTTAATACATAATTCAGAGCTTTTATGTCTCCCTACACTGTCCGCATGATTTCTCGTGCTATTGAACTACTCTATTTATGACCAAATGGGTAAAATGTCTTTTATTATTCATTTTTGGGGGTAATTTTTTTAAGCTACTGGGAATTTTAACACCTTAGGTCCCAAATTGCTTTTCTGTGTTCTAACGTTTTGTCTAAATTCTGGCTCCAGACGATCAGAATCTACCCCCTCCTGGGAAGTCCTGCTCGGTACCTGAACACCCACTTCACTGGCTGATGGGCATGATGTGAACAGACACCTCGATGGCCATGGCTCCTGGGACCGAACGGGCTTCTGTTTCCAACTCCCGATGGCCATTTACTTAGTATCTTTCCATGTAGGAAAACAAACTGAACCCCCTTAGAAAACACAGACTCCTCCCCCCCTCAATTGAGTTGCTAAGTTTGGTCATTTGAGGGAATATTTCGTGGTCTAGACTGCCTTGAAGTTTCTGAGTCAAGTTCCCCTGCCTCTCACCAACTCCCTCAGAGCTGCCAGGAGAAACGATCCCTTCAGCACAATGGGAAAACCATACAACATAATTGCAGAATGGGGGGTGGGGGTGGAGGAGTCTTGGAGATGATCTACCTTTTCATCTCAGGGGAGAAATTGAGAAAGCATATGCAGAGGCTACAGAACCAGCGAGTAACTGGCCTTAGTCTCAAACCGAGTCCTTCACCTTCTAGAATGCCCTCTCTCTACTCCCGTCTTCGAGGAAGTTTCTCAAAGCGACACATCTAAACCTGAATCTGTATACTGTACCTGTGCTCTGCTCACCATCCTGTTCACCCCAGTCCTCGGCCACCTGAGGACCCAGGAGACTCACACCCACGCAGACAGGCACAGGAGTCGCCAGGCCCCCCTCCTGTCCAGCTTGGCTCTTCTGTACACTCACTCTTCTGAACACTTTTTCCCTCAACACTAGGTTCTCCGTAATTAGAAAAAGCCCCAGAGGAGGATAAGGAAAGAGGAATGACAAGGATGCTGATGGAAATAGCACAGCGGCTTCTCCTTCTGCATCTATTTTTTTCTGCCTTGGCTAATTAACTTTCTACCCTGTGTATCCTCACACCTACCAGGTGTAGTCAGTCAGTCTTCCTTGTCAAGAGGGTCTGGGTGGAGCCAGTCTCAGTACAGCCCAGGGGGCATACAAGAGTGGTGTCGAAGCGGGAAATAATTAATTTGGTGACATACGTGATAAGTGAGACAGGTGGAAGCCCATGACAGCAGGTTCCCGAGTGCAAAGAATGCGTCTGTCTTCTGAGACAGCTGTGCCCATGCTCCAGCCTCCCTCCCTTCAGCCGCCTGTCCTCTTTCATTCGCTTTCTTGCTTCCACCTTCCTCCCTTTTTCTTTCTTTTTCTTCCTTTCTTTTTTCTCTTTTTGTTTTTCTGCCTTTCTTTATTTATTCTCTTATTTCTTTCTTTTTATTTGCCAGAAAAGATGCAGCCAACAACCCTTAGTATGTCACAGGATCTTTAAAAGAAAGGTGCTATTTAACCATCATCCATTCACTCATCATTCATGCATCCAACAAACAGTTACTGAACATGGACTGGTTTATCGTAGGCACTGGGATGGATACTGAGGCTTAGCGATGAATAGAACCCATCTCCAGCGTGAAGCTTGAATTTCTTATTCCCCACCATCTTCGATCGGCTCTGTTCTAGGAAAACTGAAGTGTGCAGATCTGGACTGAGACAAGCCACGCACTAATACCTCCTCCTCATCAAGTTCTGCAGATCGCCTTGGTCAGAAGAATGAAGGCTGACAGCTGAACAACTGTACATGCAGCTGCCATGGCATGGAGAAAGCATCCCCCCTTTCCTGAGGGTCTTAGGGGCATTGAGACTCAGCCTGCAAGAGAGGGAGCTAATGCAAACTTGTGCCTGCCAACACAGCTCTGAGCAAGACCCTGTGAAATCACCCGCCTCTTTCCGAAGCTGGGCAATATCCTAACATGGATGGCATTTTCTATGAAGCCATGATTTTCTAGAAATAACATTTTCTAATAATAAATAAAACAGTTAACGATCATTAAATACTTGTTATCTCTGAGCATTTCTCATGTATTAACTCATTTAAACATACATCAATCTTATGAGTTAAATATTTGATTACTCTTGTTATGAACTAAACTGTGTCTTCCCAAAACTCATGTAGAAATTCTAACCCTTGACGTGACTGATTGGAAATAGGGCCTTTCAGGAATAACTAAGGTTAAATGAGATCATAAGGGTGGGGCCAAAATCCAATAGAGAAGGAAGAAGAGACAGAGATCTCTTTAAATACATACACACATACACACACCCATGTAAAGACGGCAGAAAGTGGACATCTATTATCCAGGAAGAGGCATCACTAGAAAGCAGCCCTGTTGGCAACTTGATCTTGAACTTCCATACTCCAGAACTGTGACAAAATAAGCTTCTGTTGTCTATGCCATCTAGTCTGTGGTCAGGGTGCCACCATGGCTGTGTTCTTATGAGAGCTCTCCTTGTGACTTGCAGACCATCACCTTCTTGTGCATCTTCACATGGCAGAGCATGAAATAACTCTGATCTCGTTTACTTATAATAAGGACACAAATTTCATCTCAGGGGCTACACCTTCATGACTTCTTCTAATTCTAATCACCTTCCAATCCTCCAATCCCCCACAACATAGCAGGATAGGACTTCAACTTATAAATTTAGAGAGGACACAATTCAAACCATATCAAGAGTCCATATAAATTTTATTTCAAAACAGAATTGTTTTGAATAGAATTTTTTAGTTAAAAATTTTGCAAATCTTCTCTAAGTCACATTCTTTTACTAATTAAAAATTGTTGGGAGAACCAGCAGATGGCAGAATGGTTACATTGCTGAACTCCCACATAGTTGACCACAGTTTGAGTCCCAGATGTGGATTAGAACTCACACCAGGCACATGTACATGTGTGCCCAAAATCCTGAGAGGAGAATGGAGGACAAGAGATTGCAGTATGGCCATCCCCCTTGGGGTGGGGAGTTATTTCTCAATTGCTGTTTCTCTGTCTCTTTCTGTCTCTTCAGCAAGTGCATGTACCCTATAGCAAAAATCTCTTTAAAAAATTTTTGGGAACACAGATGAAATGATGAAATATAAAGATCTATCCCGTATTTTCTCCACAAAAACACTAATTTTAATTAGTAACCACAAAGGACAAGAATGCTTTGTGGAACCCCAGAGGCTACATAAGAGGATCCAACACCTCAGTGCAGGGGAAAAAAAAAAAAAAAAAAACTTTAAGAGTGAAGGTATTGAAGAGAGTGGGAAGGACAGCATCACTTCACCTTCTTCACTCTCCCCAAAGCAGAGCACAGCTTGGTGTTGAGACAGACAGCCTCAACATGTGATTTTTTCTGAGGGGAGAATAAGCATAGTGAGCATCTGGCTTCCCCAGCCTCACTCAACACATCCAGAAGGCCCATTTTTGTGTCACCCCACCCAGAAAACCAAGAGGACTGGCAGAGTTGAATCATCTAGAAGACACTAAGAACAAGGAGGGGGAGGGGTGGAGAATACAGAAACTGACATGCAGTCTGAACAGCTGACCATGGATCCTGCTTGCCAGCTCATAGACTCCATTGAGTGGCTCTATCCTATGGACACTATCCCATACACTCCATGTGTCCTCTCACAGATAGCACATAGATCTCAATAGCAGGTGTGGCTTTGGCAGCCAGTTCAACTCTGCTTGTTTAGAAGAAAGTGCATGCCTTGAGCACTATAGTCACTGCTTAGGGGCAATAAATGGTAGATTCAGAGCACCAGACCTGACTTGTGGGATTGAGAGAAGACAAACAATCCTACGACTCTCCTGCTAAAGGAAATGAAAGGAGTGAAATGACCACCTCCATAGAACACTCGTAAGACTGCCAGAATCGTAGTCAGGCTCAGTGGTGATGGTCCTTCTTTCATGAGAACAGTCAATAAAAGTTAAAGGAAGTGACTACTTCTTAAAATGTGAAGACAGCAATGCAAACCTTCAAAGACCATGAAGACTCAAGGAAATATGACACTACCAAAAGAACAAAACAGAGCATTAGGGTCTCACCTCAAAGACATGCATATTCTTAACAAAGATTTCAGATTAATCACCTTAAAGACACTTTGTAAGTTACAAGAGAACACAGAAAATAAAACAAATTCATGGAAATAATACCAGGACAGAAATTTTGTAGCTGAATAATGCAAAGTGTGAACTGAGAAAGTCAATAGAGTGCTTGAACAGCAGACTCAGTCAAGTAGAAGAAAGATTCAATGACCTTGAAGACAGATTGCATGAAATTATCTAGTCAGAGGAACAAAAGTAAAAAGAGTGAAAAGAGTGAAGAAAGTGCACAGGAACTTATTGAACACCTTTGAATAAATCAATATATATATTTTGAGAATTCCATAAGGAGTGAATGAGAAAGGAGAAGAAAGATTATTTAAAGAAATAAAGGCAGGCACTAGCAGTTAGCATAATGGCTATGTCGCTGAACTCCCATGTAGCCGACCATGGTTAGAATCCTGGACCCGGTCACTTAAACTCACACTGGGCGTATGTGCATGCCCAAGATCCCGAGAGGAGAATGAAGTAGAAGAGATTGCAGCATGGCTATCCCCCTTGGGGGATGATTTCTTGCTTTCTATCTCTCTGTCTCTCTCTATCTTTCTGGCAAGCACACATGCCCTATAGCATAAAACCTCTCCAAAAATAAAAATAAATAGATAAAGGCAGAGACCCTCCCAAATCTGGAGATGAATATCCAGATCCATGAAGCACAAATAATTCTAAACATGTTGAGCATAAAAATGTCTCCAGGAGCAACAGTCACAGTGATGCCAGTGGTAAGACACTATGGACAAGACTAGGGCCATGTGGGAGGCCCAGGTCTTGGACTGTCATGAACAGGCTAGGCATGAAGGTACGCAATGACAGGCCTGGCTAACAGGGAGGCTGAGGCAGAGGTTTGCCACTGCAAGACTCTCTGAGATATCTGTATCCCTGTCCCTCCTCCTCGCTCTCTGAAAAAAAAAAAAAAACAACGTGTAAAATTAAGAGAAAAAGTCCTCGGGTTCAGCCATGATGACCTGCACTATTAAAATGTTGGTTGCATGCTGGAACCACAGGGCCACATGGACATCCTGAGTTCATTCCAGATCCAACATAATGAGCATGGTGATGTGCACCTGTAATTCCAGTGACTCGGGGGTGGGGGAGGGCTGATGTAAATCATCTGCTCAAGGTTGGGCTGGGCAACATAGCAAAACTCTGTCTGAAAAAGAGCGAGACATAGTGACGGTGTGCATCTGTGGTTCAAACCAGGAGGCTGAGGCAGGAGGATCACACGTGGTGAAACTGTATTACTAAAAAAAGGGGGTGGGGGGGGCCTGCCTGGGCAACATAATAAGGTCCTTTCTCTTTAAATATTTTTTCATTAAAAGAAAGGTTTTCTTTTAATGCATTATGATGAAATTGCTAAAACTCAGAGACAGAATTTTAAAGCAGCAGGAGAAAAGCAACATGTCACATACAAGAGAACCTTCATAAGACTGTTGGCAGAGTTTCTCAGCAAAAACTGTAGGCTAGGAGAAAGGGAGGTAATATAGTCATAGTGATGGAAGAAAAAGCTGCCAGTCCAAGCATATTACACCTAGAATAGAGCAGTCCTTTAGAACTTAAAGAGAAATAAAGATTTAAAAAACAAACAACAACAAAAAAGTTACCACTAGATCTGTCTTATAAGAAATGCTAAATGGAGTTTCTCAAGTTAAAAATAAAAGGATACTAGAACCAGTAGATGGTGTAATGGTTACATTACTGTACTCCCACATAGTCAACCACAGTTCAAGTCCTGGACTTGGTGGCTGAAAACTCACACTGGTGTGTGTGCGTGAGTGACCAAAATTCCAAGAGGAGAATGGAGAAGAAAGGTCTGTTGCGTGGCCATTCCCCCTGGAGGGTGATTACTTGCTTTTTATCTCTCTATCTCTCTTGTGCAAGCACATGTGCCCTATAGCAAAAATCCCTCTCTTAAAATAAATAAGTAAATAAATAAAATAAAATAAAGGATACAATTAGTAACATGAAAACCTAAGTAGTTATAACACTCACTGATAAAGTTAAGTATATACCAAAGTAAGAGTATCTAACACTATAATGACGGTGCATACATCACTTTCAAAACTAGTATAAAAATTATAAGATGAAAGTTTTAAAAAATAACTATGTCTACAATAATTTACTAATGAGTATACATAGGGACACAAAACCGTCTCTGCAAACTCCTTAATATATGAAATAGGAACCTTTATTAAACAACAGTTAACATTTTTACAGTTTTGTCCTGAGATTAATGGATCTTTTTTTCAGTGTGGAATTGGGTAAACTATAAACAAAAGAACAATTTTTTTTTTGAGAGATTTTCACTGTAGGGCGCGTGCGCTCGCCAGACAGACAGAGAGAGACATAGAGACAGAAAGCGAGAAATCACCCCCCAGGGGGGATGGTCACGCCGCAATCCCTTCTCCTCCATTCTCCTCTCGGGATCTTGGGCACGCACGCACACGCGCCCAGCGTGAGTTTTAAGCCACCGGGTCCGGGACACGAACCGCGGTCAACTACATGGGAGTCCAGCGACATAGCCATTATGCTAACTGCTGGTTCCCAAGAACAAATATTTTTATAATAAACCAAATTGCTTGGCTTCTAGATTGCTAGAATCTGAGGTCTTCAGCACCCACTGCCATTAGATCTGGTTACTAAGCACCTCCTTCTCCCCTACAAAGGCCAATGGAAAAGGATCAATCTTTAGCAAAATGACAGAATCTAAGATCCCAAATAACTTTTTATAGAAAAAATAAAATTTAAAAAATAAATAAATAAATAAAATAAAATAAAATTTAAAATCCTTGCCATGACTAAATGTTTGCAAATAATATTGCTTCTGCCATCACTTTAAGGACTTGAGAACTCTGAGAAGGTATAAAATTACAGAACCCCAGTTCATTGTGTATACAAGGAATAAACTTTTGGAGACTTCTCTTCTCATCTCTATGGGGTATGAAAGCAATCTTCTTTCAGTTTTAATGCTGCCAACCAACTACAGCTTCTCTACATTCTGTCTTGTTCAGCAGAAAGTGTATAGCTCCACAGAGAATAAGTGCAGTCTGTGGAGCTAAAGCCAGGAGATTAATTTGGTTATGCCTTTTAGTGTTTCAAAAATACAATTTCCATTTATTATGTAATTTATGTTGCACATCTAGATCTAGTCAGATACCTGCACTTCAGTTCTCCGCCTGTCTCTCGTATAGTCCCAGGTAATGTGCACTTACATACACTCTGATGGTTTCCTCTCACTCCACACCCATCCTGCAAACTTCTTTAAGAATGCCTTGTACTGTGATAATTAGGGTTTAGGTAACTACTCCATTAAAAGTGCACACCTCCAAGGGTTTATAACCATTGCATGAAACTTTATCTGAATTAAAGGAAGTAGGAGACATTTTCTACAGAGTATCATGACTTGAAAACAGTCTGAAAAGGTGCCGTCAATGTTCTTGTATTTTTCATATCAATTGATTATTCAAGCCTCACTCTGAAACTTGAGAGATCAGGATTCAGGGCAACAGAAGCCCTCAGTGGATTTTTCTCTGAGGGATTCTTCATGGGCTCAACTTTAATGGATGCAGAAGTATATGCTTCTGTGCCCTTCAGAAAAGAGGAACAATTTATAGGGAAGTCCCAAAACAAGAAATAGTCCAGTCTAAATAAAAACATCAGAAAACATTCCTAACAGAGCTTTATGAAAGAGTCTCAATATCACAAATAAAGCATCAAATAAACTTTATTCCAGCTTAAATCTGATATTGAGTGTGTGTGTGTGTGTCTATGTGTGTCTGTGTGTCTATGTGTGCGTGTGTGTGTGTGCGCACGCCATGTAATTTAGACAACTTGCTGGAAAATGTTGGTTTGGAGCCAAATCCTGAAACATGTAAATATGTATGTAGAAAAAATGACAAAGAAAAATGAAAGAGCAATTACAACAGAACCACTGGCTCCTGAATTAGGCAGTACTGTGAAGGGATGGTCCTCACAGCGGATTAAAATGCATGCTTTTCTTCCAAAATCACCCAGTTCCTGTTTTAGAAGAAGTCCTGAGTATTATGCTTGATACATAAAACAATACTAAAGAAGAAAATGATGAACTCAAACCCAAAAGAGTCTGCAAATCCTCAGTAGCCCAAGGAGGTGGTACAGAAAACATACACGGAAGTCTTTTCCCTTTTTGTTAAGTCAATCTGTTGTTATAGCCCTTTTCCACATGTGAAAAGCCAGGGATATTCTTCCATCTGAAGATAAGTGTTGGCATAGCAATCAACTTATAAAAATAAATTAGTATTATAATAGCACCAAGTCTCTAAGCTCAAAAAGTTGGTATCATTTGATTGTGGTTACTTTCTTCTTAGTTGCGAGGGATCAATGGTTGTCTATGTGTGCGTGTGTGTGTGTGCGCACGCCATGTAATTTAGACAACTTGCTGGAAAATGTTGGTTTGGAGCCAAATCCTGAAACATGTAAATATGTATGTAGAAAAAATGACAAAGAAAAATGAAAGAGCAATTACAACAGAACCACTGGCTCCTGAATTAGGCAGTACTGTGAAGGGATGGTCCTCACAGCGGATTAAAATGCATGCTTTTCTTCCAAAATCACCCAGTTCCTGTTTTAGAAGAAGTCCTGAGTATTATGCTTGATACATAAAACAATACTAAAGAAGAAAATGATGAACTCAAACCCAAAAGAGTCTGCAAATCCTCAGTAGCCCAAGGAGGTGGTACAGAAAACATACACGGAAGTCTTTTCCCTTTTTGTTAAGTCAATCTGTTGTTATAGCCCTTTTCCACATGTGAAAAGCCAGGGATATTCTTCCATCTGAAGATAAGTGTTGGCATAGCAATCAACTTATAAAAATAAATTAGTATTATAATAGCACCAAGTCTCTAAGCTCAAAAAGTTGGTATCATTTGATTGTGGTTACTTTCTTCTTAGTTGCGAGGGATCAATGGTAAGAAAAGAGAGAGGACAGAACCCATTAACCTATGTGGTAAATCCTACCAAAAGCACATACTGCACAGGACACTGATCCTGACTCTAAATGAGGAAGGTAAGGAGGGAGAGAAGGAGAAAGAAGATTATGTACAGAAGAAAAAAAAAAAGAGGAGAAAACTGAACACTGCTGTGGCAGATATGATGATAAAGTCTCAATAAACAGAATTTACAAAGAAAAAAAGTAGAAGAGAAATGGTGAAAAAAGAGACCCTTAGCCAATCAGTAAACACTTCCTTTGTGAAGAACAGAAATAAAACAAGCTTGGAGGTAGCCAAGGAAACCACTGGCCCTGGGCAAAGATCACTCTTCAGTTACTCAAGAACAAGGAAAACACCCAGCTCCCCATTATTCACGCGCTCAAGTTCACAAGCATGACTGGAAGCCTCTGTCCTCAGTTTCCCTTTGCTCAGAACTCTCCGGTCATTTTTAAAACTCTGGTTATCTCGTGATCAGGTAGATATTAGAAACAAGAGGAAGAAGTAAGATCCATCTCTTTACTGACAAACAGAACCCATATCATGCCCAGCTAGGGATGCTCTGGGACAAGCCACACTGGCCACACCTAAGTGTGGCCTTTGCTCACTGAGTGTCCATGATCCCAGTGCGAGACGGGGCACAGTTCTCCAGAACAGGATTGCACACCACCTGGCCTCTGCCCTGGGGGCTCCCAGGCTCTGGCAGGCCCAAGGACCCTGGAGAGCTAAGGGACTTGGAACCAGAGCAGACACTGGGAGGGCACTGCACAAGGTCAGGAGCAGGGGCAGAGAGAGCTGAGAAGGAAGTAAGGAGAGTTGGAAGGATCTGGGGCAGGAGGTTGTGGGTACTGACCTCCTCTGTGATGACCCCCAAGCTTTTCTCACAACCACCCTGACAGGGAGAAGTCACCTCATGTCACAGACCAGGAAACTGAGGCCTGGAGAGCTGAGCATTTTGTCCGGGGGCTGCAGCACTTGGGTGATTTGCACTCAGCCCTCTGCACTTGAACTCAGGCACATGCTAGGATCTCCCGGAGTGGGACTGGGCGCACTCTGTAGTCTCAGCTCCGTTGGCATGGCCAACAGAGACAAAGCAAGTGGGGTGTCACTCCTGTGATGGTGAGGTGCTGGGAAATAGCATAGCCTTGGGGGTCTTTAGCTCACATCCCAACACCCCTGCCAGGGAAGGAGGTTCGTGACACTAGAACCCTGTGGAGAGAGCCAGGCAAATGGCAGGCACATAATGGTGGCAAAGAGAATGCAGTGACCAACTGGATCTGTGGTTTCTCCAGAGTGTGTGCTGAAAATGGAAAAGGGCAGAGTGAGGCTGCCTTTCTAGGACACAATGAGGCAGACCTATCTGGCTCTTGGACCCATCCAGAGCCGGCAGTGTCAGGACAAATGGGCCTCCCATATTGGAGTACCACAGCTTCTCTGCGGACTCAGAAACCAAGGTGCTCTCCATGCCACTGTCTGCAGACTGGTTAAAAGATCAACGTTCTGGGGACCAGCAGTTAGCGTAATGGCTATGTCGTTGGACTCCCATGTAGTCGACCAGGGTTCGTGTCCCAGACCCGGTGGCTTAAAACTCACACCGGGCGCGTGTGTGTACGTGCCCAAGATCCCGAGAGGAGAATGGAGAAGGGATTGCGGCGTGGCCATCCCCCCTGGGTGATTTCTCACTTTCTGTCTCTATGTCTCTCTCTCTGGCTGGCTGGCGAGCGCATGTGCGCTATAAAGAAAACTCCAAAAAAAGATCAACGGTCTGGCTAAAAATTGAAACTTGGACTTGGGAAGAGCTTGCTAAACCCTTGGTTAATCAGAAGTAATTCTTGGTATTCTCTTAATAGAAGCGATGACAATGAAACGTTCAAAGTTAATCACTTCTTACAAAACTGGAACAAGCCATTTTGGCCATTTATTTTAATGGCAAAGGTAAACCATGGTAGAACTCAGACTCTCTGTCCTCTTTCAGAACTTAGTTTAACTCTGCAGCGTTGACTAGCTCCCTGCAGATGCCTGACTCCCTGTCTAGGTGGAGAGGCTGGGACAGCTACCTGATTTCCCACCTAGGTGCGGTGTTGGATCAGGCTGCTTTCAACTGTCCTGCGTTTCTCCCTGAAGGAAGACACCCTCCTGAGTTCAATCTGGTCTGGAGGTATGCTGCCGCTCACACCTTAAGTGAGATCACAGGAATAGGTGTGCGACCCAGGCCTGGCCAGCCTTGCCCCTCTGTCCTACCACCCAGTGGTGGGTATGAGCCCCTAACCGAGTGGAAGCCTTTCCCTGGGCTTCATACAGGTCACACTTCTCCCTGTCTCCCTAGAGCTTGCAGCCACATTGCAGAGCGTACCTCCAGGACCAGGATGGAGAGAGCCTCCATGCAGAATGAAGGCAGCAGGAGTCTGGCAGAGCAGAGTGTGGGGCAAAGGGGGAGCACTCCCACAGCAGGACCAGTGCTGGGTGCTGTGTCCTGGGGCTCCACCTTCACACCTGTGGCCTCCTCTCCCACCCGGATCATGGACACATTCCCTTCATGGCCCAAGTGTAGGCGCTCCTAAAGTCAGCTTGGAGTCCAAGAGCCCACCACGACCCGTCACCGTATTCTCAACTGCTTTGAGTCACTTAACTAAATGAAGGGATGGCACGTCACTGGAGAAGGAAGCAGAGGGCATTTTTGACCAGTGGCAGCAAATAATCAAAGTGGTCACTGAAGAAGCTGATGTGGAAGACTTCGTAGGATAAATTCAAGGGCAAGTATGTTGGGAATGAGAAGTCCTCGCTACTCCAAGTCCATGTAGGTGATGGCTGGTGGTGCCCAGGTGTGCCATGATGAGGTTGGCCAAAGGGTGAACGGAACACGGTCGTCAAGAACGAATCACCAGGACTTGATGCCTGATTGGTTTTTTCTTTTTCTTTTTTACTTTCTTTGCTGGCAGGAAGATTTTGTACAGTAAGAATCACAGAAAGGAATTTTCTTGGAACAGATCTCTTCTCCCATTAAAACAAATTTCTAGATGAGTCCACTCAGGCCACAGGGAGAGAAGTTCCCGATCACATTTGCTCAACCCAGAGCATTCTTCACTCGATGTCACTCCCTGACAAGCAAAGTTCCTATAAAATTTTTTAAAAGAATCTTTTTATTTAACTTTATTTATTTATTTAGGCCAGAAAGAAACAGAGCTAGAGAAAGAGAGAGAGAAAGAAAATGAGAAAGCGAAAGTAAGCCACCAGATCCGGGCCTCGAACCACGGTCGGCCCTGTGGGGGTCCAGCTCCCTTAACCACCACACCACCTGCCAACCCCACAAAGTTGCTATAAATGCAAATAAGCATAAATGGGTTGAATTTTCTTCACTAGGTGATATGTTCCTCCTGAACCCGTGCCCAGACAGCAAGTTTATGCAGCCCCGCTTCTCCCAGCACACAACAGAGTGGCGTGATCCTTTCCAGGTGATCCCGTGTGGGTCCAGTGTGGATCCAGGTGAAAGGCGGCCTCAGGAATGAATGGGATGAGTTCAGCTCACGTGTCATTGTCCACTTAGAGGCATCGCCTGGCGCCCTGTCTGTGACGCAGAGCTCCGTCACTGCGGCCCTGCTAGTGCCACCACGCTCTCCGGGGTTTACTGGATTTTTGTTTTTGCTGAGTGGCACAGTGAACACAGGGATCTTAGGGTGACCAGCCCTTCTGTTGGCCCAGGACTGAGAGGTTTCCTGGACATGGGACTTTAAGTGCTAAAACTGACTTATGGCAAGTGATCACCCCAGGTATTAAATAGAAAAGCTGGGGAAATGGATACCTTTATGATCTTCAATTTGTTCTTTAATTTGAAAAACACTGACCTCTTCCAGCTTCTTGGTGTCATTCAGGTGGAGACTTCATTGTCTGGACAGCTGGTGGCTTCTTAGAGAGGGGCTCTCTAGCACTGACAGCTCTCAGCTCTGGATACAAAGTAGCCAACACTGAGGGCAACAGAGCAAAGTACAGGCTATACAGCCGCTTTTCTCAAGGAGGGGTAGAATCTGTATTTCATATTTTTTGAGACAGATGATTACTAGACTATTTTCAGGTACATGAGAAGACTTCAAAGAGCAGATGGAAAAGTAGAAGTCTACTCGATGTAAAAAATGTTGAATCCATTCATAGTTTTTTTCATAATATGTATGTTCCGTGAACTTTTTGAAGACACCCCCATATACATTTTAAGGATGCTAATGCTCATGACTTCGATTTTTGCAGTGAACTGCTTCGGTGACTAGACACTGACATGACATTGGCAATGCTGTTTTCCTTCTCAAATACTTGGAGGAACTTAAGGGTTTGGCTATTTAGTGACAGAGGAGAACTCTCTGCATGGTGGATCTGTTCAGCAGAGATACAAGTCATGCCACACCGGGCCGCAGGAAAGGCCCTGCACCCAAGACCATGACTGATAGAAAGCAATGCCCCAGGGAGTGAGCCTACTGCCCCTGGCATTCAGGTCACCTTCCACTTTGTCCTGAAAGTGGTTCTGGGGTACCGGAAGTTGCCAAGGCTATCCCATGCCCTAAAAAAGATGAGACACAATTGCAGGAACTCTCTGTGTGGCATGTTGACAGTCAGGAGAAGAATATGGCATTCCTACAGATGTGAAACAGTTTTCCAATTAAATAAATCAACCAGGCAACAACATGTTGGACAAGCTCCCAAGCTGTTAGATACCTAGCAAAGTTTAAACAGTCCCCTTAGAGGGTCACTTGTTTCCAAGGGAAGCCCCAGGTCTAGACTGAGTCCCTCCCACGTACATACAAGGGCACCCCACACTGCCGAGCCTTCGTATGGCCCCTGTGAGTTCATTGCTATTAACAATTTAGAAACGAAGTCTTGTTCTATGTTAAAGAACTTTATCAAGTTATCAAAGAAACAGATCTTCCCTGTCTGAAACCCAAAAGTAAATAAAGTCTGACTGGATTCACATTTTGAAAAAAACAAAACTGAAAGGGCTGCCTCCACTGATCGTCGCCAGAGCTGACCCCTGGGTGGTACAGTGAGTTCACGGCGTCCACTCAGCCGTAGGAGGGCCAGGAAGGGGGCGCTGTCTGAGACACACTGGGCTTGAGACAAAACCACGGAGGGGCTCCAAAGTCCTGAGGACTCGCTGCCTTTGGACCAGCAGCTGTGGCATCTCAAGACAGTTCGTTGGAACTGCAGGTGGTCAGGCCCCACCCAGACTCACTGGAGGACGCCTTGTCTGTGCTTGATATGTGTGAGGTTTGAGAAGCACCTGGCAGAGGAGCAGGCTCATCTCCAGACCCCTGTGATATTCCGCAGCACTCTGTCGATGCAATTTTTTCCTTTTGTTTTGAGAGCGAGAGAGATTTTTGCTATAGGATGTATGCGCTCACCAGAAAGACAGAGAGACAGGGAGACGGAAAGTGAGAAATCACCTCCAGGGGGGATGGCCACCCCGCAATCCCTTCTCCTCCTTCTCCATTCTCCTCTCAGGATTTTGGGCATGCAGGCACACATGCCCAGCCTGAGTTTTAAGGACTCTGTTTGATCCAGAGATAGCAACGGTGGCAGAAAAACAGGGCCACTCGGTTATGTCACTGAAACCCGAGCTAAGAAATCACCTCTTCAAGAATAGCCATAAAGTGCAGCATTTGTATAATGTATCTTTCTTGGCAAAGCACATTCAGTGCACATTATTCTTATTGACTTGTGACTGCAACACTATAGGAAAATGATATATAAGGGGCAAGCAGTTAGCATAATGGCTAAGTCACTGGATTCCCATGTAGTTGACCATGGTTCAAGTCTCAGACCCGGTGGCTTAAACTCACACCGGGCACATGTGCGTGCATGCCCAAGATCCCGAGAGGAAAATGGAGGAGAAGGGATTGCGGCATGGCCAACCCCCCGGTGGGGAGATTTCTCATTTTCTGTCTCTGTCTCTCTCTTTCTGACAAGTGCACACGCCCTATAGCAAAAACCTCTCAAAAATAAAGAAGAAAAAGAAAGAAAGGAAATGACGTATAATTACAATGCACATCTTTACCAGCCACTGGATTTTCTGTGTCCCCTCCACTCAGGTGTTCCTGTTTCTCAAACTGGTTACTTGTCCTTGCATCTGATTTTGCAGTTCGAATCAGTTTCCAAATTGTCCTTTGTTATGCATCCACCTTCCTGAAGGTTAACTTTCAGAAGAAATTAGTGTAGCAAAGAAAAGGTAACTGCTGTCCAGAGTTTTAAGGATCTTGTTTTTAATTTGCTATAGGCACATGCACTTGGCAGAGAGAAAGACAGAAAGAAGGGAAGAGAGAAATCACCCGCGGGAGGGAAGCTATGCTCCTGCAATCCCTGTGCCTCCGTTTTCCTGGGTGCACACGCACATGTACCAGTTGTTCTTCAAGCCACCAGGGCCAGGACTGGAACTGCACAGTTCTCCAAGTGCGATCCAAACACCTTAAACTCCACCCCACTGGCGGGACCAAGTTCTAATGATTTTTGATGATTTCTGTTCTCTCCTTTATAAGAGTTGCTTTTAACAGTTCATCATAATTCTCTTTCTGATTGTGAGGATAATACTAGCGGCCATGCCGATATCTGAATTGCAAGCTCAGTGGTCATTTTCCTGAATGAAGATAAGCAAAATTTCTGCGGGATTCATCTCTTTCTCCTATATCTATTTATATATCGATGTACACAGTTTAGTGTTTCCTTTAAGTGAAAAAAAAAAAAAAGGCTGAAGCAGGGCACGCATAGGCGCCTGCTGTAAATATCTATTTCAGCTGAAGTGAAAGGCTGGGGTATTATGTCATTTTCTCCACTACATGGAGGCGACATTAGTCTTTCTAAAAAAAGGGGGGAGTGCCACATACTTGAGACAAATTTCGCTGCACTCTGAATGAAATGTGTGCTTTTTATGTTTATGAAACCACCATCCAGCGGAAAATAGCAGCCTAATATTTTGACATGAAGGTCATTTGAAAGTTTTACTGCCTGCAAGCGCGATCCATTTTGTTGACAAAAAGCTCTCCGAGGGCTCTTTAAGATGCCCCAGCCTGCTCAACTTTCTCTGAATCTGGCATTTCTCTCGTCTTCCCTCTTCACCTCCTCCCACCAGACTAATTATCAGCTCATTAAGGCTGTCCTAATGAATTATGTTACAGCATTAAGAAGGGGTTTGGGACAAATGTCGATGTCAGTGTAGGGGGATGGGAAAAGGAGCCAGAACAGGGGTCGCAAAATCCACCTCCACTGCGGACGAGGCTGGTGTGAGCAGACCAGGCTCCACACACACCAGAGCGGTAAAGGTTCAGCTGACATGACGCTCGTGTGGCACCGCCGTGCTCTGAGAGGAGCTGGCTCCCTGGCGGGCCTCGGGATCACAGACACAAAACCCCCGGAGGTGACGTGAGGCACACGTCTGGTTGGTGCCAAGCATGGCCTGACCGGACCCAGGAAGCAAAGGCTCCGGGCATTCTATGGGGAAGTCCTGTGGGCCACAGCAGGGGCCTCATCGACCTTGTGCAGAGGTGACCGAAGCCCAACCAATGAGGGGAAGAAGCATCAGCTCTGGCTCTCTCTTTAAAACACGCACATACGCAACTCACTTTTACAACTTGCTTATTATATTCTTTTGGGAGTTCCAGAAAAATGCTTCCATTTTTCTTTAATCTTAAGAACACAGAAATCATTGCTGCCCCGAGAACAAAGATGGCCTTTTACGCCTCACTTGTCCTCAGCACAACATCACCAGCAACAAACCGATACAGACAGCGGCCCCAGACCAAATCAGATCTTGCCACCCAGTCCAAACACCGCATGACCAAACTGCAAAACGCAGCGACACATTTTAAAATGCCAAATGTAGTTGAAAGGCCTTGGTTTTTATTTTTCTTCTGCATTCAACACTGTGCCAGTGAGATTGATCGTAAGGGTATTATTTTCCTATTTCAATAATAGCTCATATCTCAAGCCTTCTATTCACTAAGCCTCAGGAAAAAAAAATGGCCTTATAAAATCACATGACCAGCGTCTGACTTTTTGGGGGGCTTGTAATTACACCAATGTTGTTTTTCTTTTTGGAGCCTCCCAAAGCGCCATCCCAAGCCAACTGAGCGACTGCACGCAGGGGCCACTTCAGCATCTAATGAGAGGCAATCACCTCTGAGTGGCAAGTACCAAGCTAATTAATTACCATATTTGGCAAGAATTCACTGCAGCTAAACAGACAATAGTCATGATGAATATCATTCTGTCCATGGACTTCGGGAGCTATTTTTGGTCGATGTTGTTAAATGGTGCTTTTCTGAGACAACACCATAGCAAAAATTCACACTGGGGAAAAAAATGGTTAAATTCACCAATAATGTCCAAATAATGGACTTATCACCTTTACTGAGCAAGTATAAATCTATGTGCATGTCCGAGTTGACATGTCCATGCAGATGCTCCAAATGTTCCAACGATACAGATGAGTGCAATTATATTTCTAAAAATAATGTGTGGACAACGCAGAAGGGTGTAATCTATCTTTGCAGATGAAGGACTGTAGGCCGTGAAGCATCACATTGGGACGCTCTCGCCTCTCCATCTACCTGGTATGCACCATGCAGCGACTGTCTGTAAATGTACTCCTTCTTTGTCATTTCTATGTATTTGTATAGTGTCCCACACAGCGTTGGAGCTCATAGACCAATGATAGAGGGAACACAAAGTGCAGGGAGAGGGCTGGCCCCACTGAGCAGTGATTATAGGTCGTACACAGATCTGTACCATATCCTGCCTGCCAGCTGAAGTTTCAATCCTGTTCCTGGAGGCTTGAAAAACACATTAGAGGACCAGAAGATGCTATAATGGCTACATCGCTGGACTCCCATGTAGTCAACCGCTGTTCAAGACCTGGACCCAGTGGCTTAACCTCACACCAGGCATGTGTGCGTGTGTGCCCAAGATCATGAGAGGAGAACGAAGGAGAGGGGATTGTGGCATGGACATCCTCCCTGGGGGGTAATTTCTCGCTTTCTGTCTCTCTGTCTCTCTCTGTCTTTCTGGTGAGTGCACGCACCCTATAGCAAAAACCTCTCCAAAAAAAAAAAAGAAAAAAAAGGAATGAAGAAAGAAAGAAAATGAAGAAAGAAAGAAAGAGAGAGAGAGAGAGACAGGGAGGGAGGGAGGGAGGAAGGAAAGAAGGAAGGAAGGAAGGAAAGCAGGCAGGCAGGCAGGCAGGCAGACAGAAAACAAAGAAAAGAAAAACACACTAGGCATATATGCCTGCATGCCAAAATCCCAATGGGATGGAGAAATGGAGGAAAAGCGATTGCAGCATGACCAAGCCCCATGGAAAGTGCTTTCTCTACTCTCTCTCTCCATCTCCTTTTCCCCTCGCCTTCTCCCACCCTGTCTCTCTCCCCGGCAAGCATGCATACCCTCTGGTGAAAAAGACATGTGGGAGAGAAGTATCAAGGGTTGGGCCAAGAGAGGACGGACAAAGAACATAGAAACAGACCAGTGTGCAAATGCGTCACTTCAGTCATATCAGGTCATGCTTACAGTGTTGGGAGATCTTTCTCTGGAAATACCCAATGATGAGTTTTAGTACAGCCTGTTCCAAGAAAATGGGCCGATACTAGGACCTTTGCCACACCAAGAAACTACTACATTCCAACTACCAGGAGAAGTGATGCTTCATTTAATTCTCACCACACCTAAAAGTGTGAGCATTGTTAATACTGGGCAGGCTGAGTCTGTCCGTGAAGTCCCAATGGAAAGGGGCCGTGGGAGGTGCTACACGAGGACCACCAGGTACGATCACTCTTGCAGTCCTATGTATTTATTTTTCTCTGGTAGGAACACTTCACTGGTAGGGATGCTGAAGACAGTGTGGAATGGGGTTGGGGACGGAAGAGGACAGAGAAGGATAGCAAGAGAACAAATAGAGAGGTGCGGCATTAGTGGGACACAGAAATGGTTTATTACCTGTGGGTGATGACGTGTATAGTATTCTCAACTGGACTGGTCTGAGAAGTATTTCATGTTGGGTAAATTCTTTTTATAAGCAAAATGATATACAGAGATTGAATGTTTAAAAAATAATAAAAATAAAAATAATAACAATCTGGAAAAAATAATGAAAACCTATTTGATGATGATGTGGATAATAATGTCTCTGTCTTGACTGACATGCATAGCATTCCTTCTGGAAAAAGAAATGTAAAACACTGTAAAGATACATGTGATTTTAGAAAAGGAACACTCCACAAGAGACCCACCCCCGGTGTTGGACAGGGGATCTGCAGAGCTCGCTCCCCTGCCTGACTGCATCTCTATGCTCATCGCTTACTGATTCCCATCGCCACCACTGCCCGGCCCTGGCAGCCATCATTTTACTCTATGAATTTGACTCTTTGCAGTAACAGGGTTTGACTTTCCAGGGCTGGCTGATGTCACTTAGCATGATGTCCTCATCACTAGAAGGCAGAATGTCCTTCCTGTTGCGAGCTCAGTCATATTGCACGTGTCTCTGTGTACCACATTGTCACTACCACTCCTCTGTCAATGGACTCAGGTTGCTTCCACTTCTTATCTATTCTAAATAAGCTGCAAGGAACAGGGGAGGGGGGCTGTCTCTTCCAAGTCCTGACTGTAGGTCTTCGGGATACACATCTCTAAGTGGAGTTGCTGGCTCCTACGGTGGTTCCATTTTTACTCATGTGGAAGCTCCTCACCACTTGGCCACCATGTACCATGTGGCATTCCCACTGACATCATGCAAAGACCAGTTTCTCCATCTCCTCACCGACACTTGCCGCTTGCATTTTTATAGCAGTCATCCTGGTGGACATGAGGCGACTCCTTGTCTGCGGTGCTGAGCTGCTCTCCATCAGGCCAGATGTGCTGTAGAGGTGTGGTCACAGCCCCCCTGCACTGCACCTGCACAGGCAACTCCAGGAGATGAAGATGCACACAGTGAGACTGTGGACGCCCAGGAGCCCTCTGAGGAAGCCGGACCACAGCAGGTCTGAGCGAGTCAGAGCCATGGATCTGCTCACGACTGTCCTCCTCCCGAGTGAGCAGACTCGAGCTCCTGGGCAAGGAGAGGCCTTTCAAAGATATTTGAAAGGGCACGTGAAGGCAAAGGGCATGAACACCAACTGTAAAACATGCCCAACGCGGGGCCAGGGAACCCCCAAGTCCTTTCTGGGTGGCCCAGAAATGCCTGCTCAGAGCCACCCCTTCGGGTGCTAAAAGTCACACAATGAAATACCCCAAGAAGGGAACGTGCACAAGCGTACAGGTTCTGTAGCTGTGCTCCTTTCCTTCATTTTAAAATTTGTCCTGTCCTTCTGAGTATTTTGCATAAAAGGGCAGAAAGCTACTGTGGGTGGTCCTGAGTTAGTCCGCAGATAGGGTGCTCACGAGTAGAGTGTTTGCCCCTCTTGCTGTTTTGCCTTGGCTGGGTCGAGACACAGCATCTAGTAACAGGAGAACTACTGAGGAGAAAATAGGATAGCATGAGTGATTATTTTGCTCTTAATAGCTACTGGTAAATAATAGAACGTTACCTCTATTCTGGTTC
>NW_006159840.1:4231562-4249329 GCF_000334495.1 Tupaia belangeri chinensis | reverse complement strand
CTTAAAATAGCTGCTTTGGGGCAAAAATAGGAGTGAGACATCAGAAAAACAGCTTTGGAGGATTTCCACATTAAGAGCAGTTCACTCTAAAGAAAAGACAGCAGTGCACCCAATAAATCAGAGTAGAAAGGGCGCAATATCTTCTTACGACAACCCACGACGGAAAGAGGAAAAAGAGGCAGACGGGGACATGCCCCCAAAGATGTCCACAGCCTAATCCCCCAAGGCTATAGCCACACTAGGCTTCCAGGCACAGAGGAGCTAAGGGTGCAGATGAAATTAAGGTTGCTAATCAGCTGGCTTTAGGGTAGGGAAGTTATCCTGGATTATCGGTTGGGCCCATGTAATCCCAGCATCCTTAGAAGTGGAAGACAGAGGCAGAAGACTAGGTTTGAGGGATGGGATAGGATGTGGGACAGGCCAACTTGCTGCTGCTAGTTTTGAAGATGGAGGGAAAGTCCAAGGAGTGTCCAGAAGCCGGAAAGGATAAGGGGACAGATTCTCCCCTAGGGTCTGTAGAAGGAGCACCGCTGGCTGGTAGCTTGGCTTTTGCCTGTGAGACCCATGCTGTACTTCTCCATCACAGGACATGAGATAACACATGTGCCTGGCGTGACCTGTGACAGCAGGAACTGGAAACTGGTACAGAAGGAAAAGGAAGAGGGGAGGTCCTGTCTGCTAGGCATTTCACTGGCATGACCTCACTCAGGCCTCATGCCCCACCCTGACTGCTGTAAGTTAGAGGATATCATTACGCCCATTGGGTGTCTAAGCTGAAGCAGGGTCAGTGTAACAGGTCTACGTTCGAAACTCTAGCACCCACCCACTTCTGCATATATGAGAAGATCCCTCCATGTTTCTGGCATGGTAAAAAAAAAATGACAAATTTATGCACTATGGAATTACAGTGCACTATTAACCAGAGCCATCAATCACTGTTTAGAGATTTAAGTTTTACAAATGAAATCAAGAGGCTGGAGAGCACCTCACTGAGTTATTGAAAAGCCACGTCCGCTGTCTGAACACGCGATATTGGAGATTTCCTGGACGAGTCTGTGGAATCGCCCCGCAGGCAGCATGCCCAGTGGATTTCTCCAACAGTGCTCTCTGAATGAACCAAATTTGACATTTATAATGGCCCAAGAAGAGCCTCTCCCTAATGACACCACATCACATGTCACAGAAATCAAAGGTGGCATTTATAAGAGAAAGGCTGTCTGTGAGGGTGGGTTACGGCTTCCCGTAGACACTAGATGTCAAGGATGGGAGAAGTCCGCCCATTCGGGCATGAGAAGACAGATTCTTCATAAAGCAACATCTTCTTAAGAATACATACTCTTCAAAATCCTTCATAAAGAATTCCAAACACAGGCCATTCAGATTCCTTGATTCTTTAATGACAACAACGTGTAAGCATCATATTCTCTGTTGCCAGAGATAGCCAGCTGGGACAAAGATGGGGTATGCTCCCCTTCCAAGCTGTCATGGTATTCAGCCCTGGATGAGATCAGGATGATTTTCCAGATCCTTTTACATCGTAACAAGTCCATGAGACCAGTTCCTACCAATGGATTTCATAATGTGTGTTTTTTAATGAGTGCAGAAGTAACATGTGTTTTTTCTGAGCTGAATTAAGAGGTTAGTATCTCCTTCGTCGCCTTTCCCCTTCCTACGGAACATAGAAACCACACATACGAGATAATGGAGCCATGACAGGAAAGGAGCTTGGATCCCTGAATCACTATGTGGAAGACCATCTACTGAATACACTTGTTGGGCAGTACTCCATACACGACAAATTCAGTTGTGTTAACACCTGAAATTTCATCACTCATCTGCTATAGCTGGCAACCTTATCATAACTAAAACATACATTTGAAAGATCAAGAGGAACACACACTGTGCCCACCACCACCACCACTTTGGCAGCAGTACTCATAAGTACCTGGGAAAACAGAAAGGTGGAAGTCACTTCCACGTGTGGTGTGTAGCAGTAAAGATTCCTTTGCAATAGTTTCTCAAAAGACCTTTTGCCAAAGTTATTAAGGTCACCAATCTTTAAAGCTCAAAGTTGTGTCTGTTGGCCCGGAATTGATTCTGATATAGAAAAGACTGTAAAGGTGCATATCATATGCCTCACCCTACGAATCAATATTGATTTTGCAAGACCTTTTCAGGGGAAGAACATCTTGCTCATAGAAGATACCATCTAAAAATGGCTCAAAACACTTCTAATCCCAACTCAGAAATATGCCACAAAAAAAGCACAGCTTTGTGGTTATTATCTGTAACATACAGATTAGGAGAAAATGAGAATTCTTCAAGGCTCTCCCCAGGCATCAGCTGGGATGTAGAGTACTGTGAGTGGTGTTGGGAGGTAGGGTGTGTTTCAGGCATTAATACTGCACCAAAAACCCTCAAGGAAGTCTGTAGGCTTAAAAGATACTGTAATGAGCATCAAGATGCCTTGAAGCCCTTTGTAGAAGGAAAAGGAGCACTGCCTTTAAAGGCCTCAAGAGGCCCAGCCTGGTGGCCCCCAGGTAGCACCACTAAGTGAAAGTTACACAGGCGGCCTGGGTTTGCTCCTGGCCAACTTTAGCTCATCAGGTGCGGGTTGCATGTGCTTAATCTGAGCTCATTGGAGGGCTGGGACAGGAGGATCATGACACAACTAGACCCTCTCACAAATAACCTTGTCTTTCTCCTCTCCATCTCTCCCTCTCTCTTTCTCTCTCTTTTTCATACAAGTAAATAAGTAAATAAATCTTATTATGAGTGAGACTCAGCCTTCCCGCAACTGGAAGCCCTGTTTCCAAGTGAACACCTGTCTCACACGCCCACGGTAAGGCAGGCCTCTGCCACCTTGGGAGGAGGGTTTTCCCCTGTGTCTGTTCCAACAGCAGCGTTGGGGAGGAATGCAGACTCCGTGTCAACCAGCAGAGGCCCTGCTGCCAGCCCAGTGAAGGATGGAGTCGCCTCATCCCAGACGGGAATGGGAGCTTACCCTGAGTTTTCACATCCTCTTGTACAGTTGGGACATACAAGGGGTTTGGGCAGCTCTCCCCCAGGAGCTCCACCCACCGCCCCAGCTCCTCCGTTCCAGCTCAGTTTCCAGGGTCACCGTTTTCCCAGCTCCCACCCTAGTCTCTCTGTCCCAGCAACCACGAACAACTATCAGGTCATTACCCTCCATTAACGGGTTACTCTTAGGTTGTGTCAGGGAAGTCATGGCGCACTTTCTTCTTCTCCATGCAAAAATGCCTCATGACTTTCCCAACAACCTAATTTTGATACAACCTGTTACTATGAATTAGGTTGGTCCTTATAAAATTGTCATTTCTGAAGATCAAAAATAGGCAAATCTGAGCAATTCTGTGTTATTCAACTTAATGTACTGAAAGATGTGTCCAAACGAGGGAAGCAACGATACCAGCCAGGGCTCGTGCAGTCCCAGCTGCGTCTCAGTCCAAAACAATGAGCCGCTCAAGCAGTCCCCACCTCTGCGAGGTCAAGGCCACACTCCAAATGCCCCACTGTCCTCCTTGCAAGGGAACACCCATACACAATGGTGCACCACAAGTCTCGAAAAAGATGCAAAACATACATGATAGTTTTTAAAATATAAATTGTTCTCTTTAAAAACTAATAAATTCCCACTATAAAAAAAAGGGAAATGCAGATAAATATAATACAGTGCAATCTTGGTGTAGCCAAGACATGGGTTAATTTCACAAAATGTCGCGTCGACGGCACTGACCCTACCAGATGTTCAGTCAACCTCCTGCTGCTTGCAGGCAAAACCACAGGTCAGCTTGTTGTTACCACGATACGAGGCTATTTTCAACACCCGGCCCAGTGCCTGGCAGGGTCACAATCTTGACGAACAAACCTGAGTTACAATTATTTTCCTCGGCTTAAAATATTAATGTTTATGACTTTTGAACATGTGCTTTACCTAAAATGTAACTGTTAAAAACCTGTTGTACTCTCACTCCCTGCCTCAGTAAACATGACTCTTACTCAGCAACTTCCATTTGCCCCGTTTCAATGCCACGTTATGCATTTTTTCAGTCTTGTTGCAAGACCAGTAGAGAAATTCAGAAAATCAGAAAAGAACAAAGAAGGCATTTGTTGTAGGCTGTGTGAATTGGGGCAGAGCCATCCACTGGTCCATGTCAACCATCCTAAATCCCGCCAGTATTTTCCCATCAATCTCCTGAACCCAGCATAGTACAGGTTTGAATTCTTAAATCTGCAAAATTAAGGGATAGAGCCCATTATCTTTCTAACCGATAATTTTTAGGTTTTGGAACTAAATGATTCATCAGACTTTGGAAAGAGCATTGTGCTTTAAGAGAAGGCATTTGGATTATCCTTTCTAACAGCAATAGTGCACTGATCCGCCCGCATTGAAAGTTGGCAGCTCGAGAGTGACAGAGGGGTGGCCCGGTATTTCCATCAGCGGTTTCTTTAATCACACCCTGTCACCCCAGAGAACTGAATTTTGAATCCCACTGGCGGTCCAGCCCAGCTGCAATCTGTGCTCTGTGAAACTAGAAGTCACTCGCAGGCCCCCCCTTGCTTCAGCTTAAGCATCCTCCCTGGGAATTGTATCAGCTAGTTTAAAGAAAAGAACATGTTCTTTTTTAACATGAGTGGACGCTGATGAGACATCACCGTCATTCCAGTATTAGTAACTATTGATTGAGGGTCCACAATCCTCAAAGCAGGGATTGCCCTGGGCCCTGCAAACAGCATCCGCCTAGACCAGGTAAACTAGCAAGTCTCGCAGCTTCAATAGCAGACCCTGCTCTTCCTGCCTGGGGGAGCAAGAGAAAGGAGGAAGTTTGACTCAGATTTAGCCACAATCCCTTACCACTGGATGGAAAAGAACAAAAGCCAAGGATCTGTTAAAGTCTCCTTTCTCAGAGAAAACTTGTAATTAGCATTTGCTGTGCTGATGTTTCTAATGAGGCTGTGGTGGTCTGATAATGCCACTCCAGCCCACGGTGAAAACACTTCCCATTTTAAATCCGAGCTTCAAGGAGCTTAACGCCAGTCATCAGTGGGATTGTTCTGACTAAGCTTAAACTCTGCATTTACAGACAGATAGAGAAACAGAGAGAAAGCACTACCAAGTGGCATGGTCACACAGCCACACAGCAGTTCCTCCATTCTTCTACTTCCCCATCCTGGCATGACCTGGGGACACACACAGGCCCTATGTGTTTTTCAAGCCACTGGGGCCAGGGTTGGAAATGCAGACAGTCATGAATTTGGCTTTCTTTTTTAAAAAATGTATTTATTTATTTAATTGTATTTATTGTTATTATTTTTTTTTTAATTCGACCAGACAGAGACAGAGAAAGAAAGGGAAAATGAGAAAGCAAGCCTCTAGGTCTGGGACTCGAACCCCAGTCAGCCATGTGGGAGTCCAGCATTTTAATCAACACTCCATCCCAGCCCCCAATCTGGCTTCCTTAATTGTCAGCCCTATGCGTCATTTCAAAGTGAAACACCTCTCCCTGTTAGGCTACACCTTTTTTTCACCTTCTCCTCTTACTCCACGGGGAGACTGCTATGTGTCCAAAGACCAGTTCCCGGAGGGTTCTCTCTACGGCCATTCTACTTCAGAGCTGAACCCACGGAAGTCACTGTGACTCAGCTCTCTGCTCAGTTTCCAGCTTGCTGGGCCTCCTACTTAGAGGACAGAGAGAGTCTTCAGGTGGGGAACAGACGGGAAGCCCGCCTGCCGAGTAGAGCCAGGACATGCAGGCTAGACCGGCCACGGCTGCAGACCTCAGCTCTGCTCACACAGCGAGCACACAGGCTGCGTAGGCACATTTCCAGCCGGCCACAGTTTTGCATCCAAGGATTATCTCATTGTTAAATGGAGCATCACACAGGCTGCATGAAACCACTTTGAAGAAGATAAGCATGTAATGTAATGAAGGAGTACCCTGCAGTCGGACCTGCAATGTCAAACGGGGTATTGAAAGATCTGAGATTTGTTTAAACTAGAAAAAGTAATACGTATTATCTCAACATCAGCCTCGACTACTTATAAGCTACGCGACTTAGGAAGAGTATTTGCCTTCACTAAACGCCCATTTCCTTACTTAGGAGATAGGATTAATAGTATGAGGAGACTTCAAAAGTTTGTGAAAAATGGAACTCAGGTACAAGCTAAGCTTGGTGCTGAAAACAATTCTGAAATCCACATCGTTTTTCATAATACGCATTTTTCATGCACTTTCTGAAGATCACCCCTCCCCCATATAATTACAATACTTACCACGTTGAGTTCTTAGGTGAATTGAGATAATTTGTGTACAATACTGAGCATCACATTTGGAAAAGAAAAGGCACTCAGAAGGCCTAGCTAAACACCTAGCGCATAGCAGGTGCTGGACATAATTAATTTCTTTTTCCCTTTCCTTTTCAGAAGTGGGGATGCAGAGACACTGAGGCCCTCCTGTCATAGTGGAAGCTGCTATGATCTGTCTACATCAAGCAAGTCCCCTGCAAGAAGCCATGGAAAGATGGGGAGGGTGAGAACCCTGTGCGCCTTCTGTCTTTTCTAATTGATTTACCTCAGGTTAGACTTCCGGAGCAGCAACAGAAGTGGAAGCCCATTTAGCTGACTTGAAGAGCTCTGCTCTTGACCTCGAAGAACAGAGAGGTCTGTGATCTTGTCTGAGTTTCCACGTCTTTGGCCAGAAAGGAAAATTTCTCAGCTGCTTTTTCATGCCTTCAAAATGAATTAATTTTCTAAATGGAAAATTGAAGTAATGAGGTTATAGATTGAGTGACATTTACTAAGGTGGAAAGCAGGGAAATTTTTATATCCTTTATTAAACAGTTATTAAGTATATTAAGCAATATGGAGTAATTACTTTTATTCCCCCAAATGTGATTATTCTTTTCATGCCAGGACAAGCTCCAACTCATGAGGATCCAGTAGACCGTGACTAGTCAGAAAGTGCTGTCACCACCCAGGCCACCCTGGCCAGTGGCGCAGGTCGGGACATGGCAGCAAACCCAGCAGAACGTGGTCGTCCTTCTACACTGGGCACAACCTTCTCTGCACGTCTCTTTCTGCCCAATCAGCTGCCCAACAAGTACTTCACACATTAACTCAGTGCCAGTCTGGGCCAGCTCCTTGGCCTGGTAGTTAAGGCAGCCAGGTCCCACATGGCCAACCCCTTGGTTCTAGTCCCAGACCCAACAGCTTTAAAAACATGCCAGCCGTGTGTGCCCCAGATCCCAAAAGGAGGTAGAGTTGGAGGAGAAGGGATTGCAATGTGGCCAAGCCCCATGTGATGGGGTGCTTTTTTCTTTCCCTCTCTCTCTGTCTTGCTGTCTTTTCCTGGTGAGTGCACAAGCCCCTTGGCAAAATTATATTTTTAGTTATAAAACAGCTTTGAATAGCACCTACTATGTGCTAGATACTGTTCTAGTCTCAATGAGACCCTGTCATTTGACTCAACGTGGACGAATCTGAAGATTTAATGCTAAGCAAAGTGAGCCAGACTACAAAGACAAAAAAGTCCCTACTTAAAACATGAGAGTGTCTGCACTCGGGGCACAAATTAAAAGACCCAAAGATATGCAGTAGGGAGGGCAAGTGTGGACAGCAGGGACTGTACGGGAAGGGCGTGCATAGCCAAGGGCAGTGAGGGGCAAACGTAAAACACGCAAAGCAGTTTACAGACACAGCGGGGTGAAGTTCTCTACTAAAATCATGTACGTGGTGATGTCCGTGATTTGACTGTTAGGTACTGCGTGCATACTTTGAACAGCTGTATTATGTTACAGAGATGTGCAATGATTAAATGTAAATAAGAGATTCTAAAATTGAAAAAAAAAAAGAAACAAACAAACAAACAAACAAAAACACCTCTATTTACCAAACAGCCAGAAATTCAGTCCCCAGGTGAAAGTTCCCATGTCTTGTTTCTTCCACTTATATTTTTTTCTATATAGTTCAAGACTCTTGCAGTCTAAGTGAATAAGGTAAGACGAGATTAATTAGTGTAGTCTCTTGTCATTGTTTTCAAACAATATTAAGAGCTTAGCAGAGAAAATCATGGCATAGTTTAAGCCAAGCAACATCCTGAGTTAGAGGTGAGCGGATGCTACCAAGGATGGCACCTTGTTGGCATAGAGACCAGAGTGCCCTGCAATCAGATCCGAGTTCACCACCCCCTGGAGTCGCTGCTGTCGGCCCAGGCACCGTCCAGGAGAGAGGGTTGGTCTGTGCAGTATCTGTCTGCTTGGGAGAGAAAGCAGAGGGCGTGGAGCTGATGCCAACCACCCACTGCCCCGTGCCCAGTGCTCCACACGTGCTGGAGAGCAACACCCATCCATGCTGGCCCTGCCCTCTCCTTTCAGCTTACCCAAAACTATCAGTATCCCCTCTCCCTAGAGAAATGCGTCCTCACTGAGCAGAGAGGAGGTAAGCTACCCGAAAGGTCTTGGGAACTAAGAGCCCTGTGCGACCCACAACAATCGAAGTCAAGGCTAAAACAGATTGGAAAGAAATGGCTCCTAAATGAGAAGAGGGAGAGGAAGCTGGAATGCCCACCCCACGCAGAGCAGACAGGGCTCACTGTCCAGGAAACACGTTTGGAACAAAAGGAAGTGGTAAGCTGAGCTACGGCCGTGTCGAGTCGGTGTTTTTCAGGATACAGTGGACGGGTCATTAAGCTGCAGACACTTCTCACGGCTCTGGAGGCTCTCCGGAGCTCACCCAGGAGCGAGGTGCCCATCTGCCTGGCTCCGGGGAGGTCTCTACTCCAGGCTGCAGCCTTCTGCTGTGTCCTCACCTGGCAGACAGGAGGGCTGGTCTTTTCTTACTAGTCCCATCACAGGGACTTTGCTATGGTGACCCCACCTAAACCACCCACCTGCCAAAGGCCCCTCCTGCAGACCTGGAGGACTGGGGCTTCCACACTGGAGCCTGGAGGGGCGTGTCCAGAGCAACTGAGGGATCCTGACTGACAGCAGACTATGACAGCAGAAGGTGTCGTGAGTTTGGAGAGGGCGGTAAACACTGATGACCTCCCCTACTGCCTTCCAGAAGCTTCTGTCTCATGCTTTCTCCTGGTTAGCTGTCCATGTTCAGCTCTGCTCAGCTCCTTCAACTCTGCCCCCAGCCTCAGTGTCCCTTTCTGTCAAATGGACCGCAACAGCATCCACTTCACCACGTGTGGTCACCGTGGGGGTCACATGAAAGGCACTTGTCCGTGTTAACTCAGGCTACAAATGACCCATAAGCACATGAAAAAAAAAATGGTCATGAGAGAAATGCAAATCAAAACCACAATAAATCACCACTTCGCATCATGACAGTGGCTGTAATCAAACAGAGAAACAACACGAATGTAAACAAGGACGTGGGGAAACCCTCGCACGTGGCCAGTGGGAGTGTAAAATGTCACGACCACTTACACCCTTGGAAAAGTCTGACAGGCCTCAGAAACTCACACACTGAAGTGCTATTCTGGTCTTTCCTTTTTCTCTTTTTGTCTTTCTTTTTTTTTTAATTTACTTTATTTATTTTACATTCATTCACTGTCCATAATTACAGCATACAGAATGTGGTTTCCCACCCAGAATGCTCTGCAGCTGGCTTATCAATAAGATTGCTATACGCGTTATCGTCAAATAACTTCCTTTCTTGTTTCTTATATAGTTTGCATTTTCCGCCCTCGATTCCCTACTTCTCACCCTCTGCCACGTCCCACTCTCTTCCACACCATCTCTGGGATCTACAGTTGCTTTTCATGCCTCTTTTTCTCCCCCTACATTTTACTGATGTACAAAAATTTCATAGTTAAATACTCTCGATAGCAAGTTCAGCTGATATGTAAGTATCTGGGAACACATGTCTGACTTTAGGTATTTTCTTACTGCAGTTAATCTTAACTAAATATTGGGGAAAAGTTATTTGATTGAATGAGACTAAGACCCTTCATCAACTCTTCCCAAGGCATCTGATACTTTGTTTAGGGTCCATGTTAATGAAAAGACCCAATGCTCTGTGGACGTGGGGAGTTCCGACAGTATGGCACACTAAAATGAGAAACCCTGAGCTAACATCGCCTTGGAACGAGCTCCCGGCGTCAGCTGCCCTGAGGTCTGGGCATTCCCAGCCTTGCCCACCACTGCGACCACAGGAGCTCCGGGGCCCGGCAGTACTCCCGCCTCGCTAGCCACTCTTGCCCACGTCAGCCTGGTTCTCCCCAAGCCACGCAGCGTCTCTCCCTGCCCCTTCCCCACACCAAGCACTGCGTGAAGACAAAGACCAAGTGCCCCTCGCACTCCTGCTCCTGCCCCTGTGCACATGACTTGCCTGCGGCCGCTCCACACCTATGCCTACTCGGCCCGCAGGGAGGCCGCAGCTACACGAGCCCTGAAGCGTCCCGTCTGCTGTGCTGTGTGAGTGCTCAGAACTCTGTGTTTGTCTCCACAATGCCAGATAGAAAACGCCAGAATTACCCACTCGGCTCCTTAGCCTGAGACATTCCAGACAGTGAATTTGGACAGACCTGGGCACCAACTCCAGCTCCCTCATTTCATGCCTTTGCCACTTGGACAAGTTACCCCATCCTTCAGATCTTAAGTGCCCGGTACTGGGGTAAGAAGGGTGCTGGGGGGTGAGCTGGGACCCAGGGGGTAGCAGCCGGCCCCACTCCCAGTGAAGCAGGACCTCTGTGTCCTGGCCAAGCTGCCAGTCCCCTTGCTGTGCCACACTAGGACCAGACAGACAGGCTTCAGCCGATTCCCATGTCACCCCCACACAACTGGCCGCCCTGCTGTCAGCTGGGCTTCGATGGTTGGATATTTTTGTACTGACCTGGCTTCCCCCCTAGTTTGATGGTTCCCTAAAAGAGACCAAAAAAAAAAAAAGAATAGATGTTTTCGAAAGGTGAAAATTCTAATCAAGGGAGTGGTGACAGCACATTTTTACTTCTGTGAGACTTGACCCTCACTGCCAGCCAACATCCTAGAAAAGCGAAAGCCCCAAGCTGCCCCGTGCCTGCCTCTGACCCCAAGGGCCACGGCCATTGCTCTCTTCTGCAGCACAAGGACAGCCCCCGCCATGGAGCCAGGAAATGCTGAGACTCGTCTCTGCTCCTTTAAAAAACATGCTGTACGTGAAAAGCACTAAGTGCAAAAATCAATCCTACCTCATGCTTAAATGGAGTAGATTCTAGAGAAGGCGCTAGAATAATGACTGTGTCAGAGAAAATGGTTTATCGTTAGCATCTCGGTAACAGATAAAATTATATTGTTTGAAACTTGACAATTGAGCAGTAGAAAGAAATTAGAAGGGGAAAAAAAGTCCTGTTTCTAATCTCTGCTGCTTTCTGCAAGGAACATACTTCAGATCAGCTCCTCGAGGGCGTCTGCGATGTGCCGGGAGAGAGCGCTCGGGGCAGGCCGGCTGGAGTTCCAGTGAAGTCGAGTGCCGATTAAAAGCCTGCTGCAGGAAGGGGGTTATCCCTGATGTAATGCTTCATAATACGACTTCCGGAAAGTCTGGAAGATGTCAGAACATCTCATCTCATCCCCCTCCCTGACTGCCCATTGTCTGCTCTGCCTGCCCCGGGAGCCCCCAGGAGTAAAACCTCACCTCCCGATGCTGCCCTCCAGGAATTGCCATCCGTGTAACTGCCTGCAGGCTTTGCCTTCAGAGTCCCTCCTAGCAAGAGGAGGAAGCTGAGCGGAGTGTCAGGCCTTGTCATTTTCGACAGAGCGCAGACACCCTGCGGTGATGTCACCAGCCACAGCAGCCCAGAGATGTCAGACACCAGCAGCCCAATTCATCAGGAAGCTGGAACTGTGACAGTCCTTGGACACACGTCGGGAGACACGCAGAGCCCACGTGGATTTGTCAAATGAAGAAAAATAAAGGCTGGAGGGCCATTTCCATGGATACACCAATGGGCTTTGCGTGGGGAAGGAAGAGGAGTCCTGATTTTAGATGGACCTGAGACCGAACGTGGCCAGATAGAACCCAGAGCTCACTCCCGACTGCCTGCCTACTCTCCACGTTCGCGTTGGTCCAGCTGGGGCTCTGTGAAGCTCTCTCATGGCAAGGTCAGGATATTTTTCGAAACCATAAATCAGATCAAAGCTTATTTAATTAAGTATTGTTTTAACTCTAAAATATTATGTACCCGATCAGCTGGTGGCATGGGAGTTAAGGCAGGCCGGGTCCCACATGGGGTGATTTGAGTCCCAGACCTGCTGGCACGAGAAACACATCAGGCACATGTGTGCACAGACCCGAATCCCAAAAGGAGGGAGAAAGAGGAAAAGAGATTGCAGCATGACCTTCTCACATGACTGGTGCCTTCTCACTTTCTCTGTCTCTCTCCAGCCAGCACACAGGCCCTCTGGCAAATTTAAAATAATTTTTAAATGTCATGCATTTGAGATGGCAAGAATGGGTTCAGTTAAGCAAATGTCTACAGACCACCCGCACGGTATGTGACGCTTCCCAGGAGCTAGCTGTGGGGAAAAGCGAGGTTAACGAACGCACCCTTCGTGTCTTCAAGACCCTGAAATGCTGTCATAATAACAGACAAAGGCAGAGCACCCAGAAGGAGAGCACACAGTGTTTGTTTCAAGGTACGAAGAAAGGATAACACCGTGGGGAGAAGGCGACTGAGAAGGGCTCCCTGACAGAAGCTCAAACACTAATTCCAAAAACAGAAACAGGAACCGACTAGTGAAGTCCAGCCAGAGGAAACAGCACCAATGAAGGCCCGGTCGCTGGAAAGCGCAGGTTTAACGGGCATCGTCCACCCAGTGATGGCTGACTCGGCGTTACCGAGGACCTGGCGCATGTCAGGCGTGCTCCAGGTGCTGCGGTGAGCAGCGAGCCAAACACCCCTGGACCATGAAGACGGGTCGCAGACACATTAACCTGCAGAAGCGCCGAGAGGTGAAGTCAGACAGGGTAGAGGGCCGGGAGTGGCTCAGTAGCTGCTTGGACAAGGGCCTGTGTTCTCAGGGAGTGATGTTCAGGCTGAGAGCTCTGTACCTGCAAGGGAAGAGTCTCGCCAGCCCAAGACAAACTGATCTTGCATGTTTGCAGAGGCCAACACAGCTGGGACCTTCAAGGGGAGGGGACAGTCACGCGAGGCAAGACTAGAGGAAGAAGCAGCAATATGGAGCTGAGTAAGCCAAGGCGAGGCGTTTGGTTCCCCTGGGTGAGCTGACAGACCCGCAGAGGTTCTAAGCAGGAGCCAACATGACTGCTCCATGCCTTTGGAAGTGTTGCTGGGTGCTGGGTGGTGATGGCAGGGTGAAAGCAGGGGGGCCCCATCACCCCCAGAAAAGAAGCCTGTTCCATTACTGGGGCAAGAGATGATGATGACTTACATGGGCAAGGTCATGCGGAGAACAGAGAGAAGCGAATAGACTGAGGGTATCCATTGCTGCTTGGCCAACAGAAGCACCTGCGATGGGATGGTTTATGGAGACAGAGTTTACTCGGTTCATGACTTGGAGGTCCAAGGACCAGAGACCAGCTTCTGGTGAGGCTACAACATGCAGAAGGCAGGGGTTTGAGCAGAGCAGTTTCTGAGTCTCATTCCTTCGTAAATACCCAGCAGACACTACCAGCACAGCCTGACCTAATGGTATTGCTACACCCGAGGCCCACCCTGGGACGTGAAGAGATGAGGTCCCAACCTGGGCATCCAAGTTGAAAAACGTGACATTTTGGGAGACAAATCATTATCCAGGCTATAACAGAGGGTGGTCCCAGAGTTAGAACTGGTAACACCTGCTGGTGGTCTTGAATTGAGCCCCAAAGAAAGGAGAAGAATGAAAGAGAAAGTCAAGATTTTTGCCTGAAGTAAATGATGGGTCCAGTTTCTGAGCAGACCCCTATGTGATGGTAACTGGAGCAAGAAAATTCTGTTTTGACCAAATTAAGTTCCGCAGCAGCATCAGAATGGATGCTGCTTACTCTAACGAATGCTGACTGCATTACAGACGTAGAGATCACACGCGCACATGTGGACCAGAGGCCCAGACAGTGGCAAGCCAAAGCCTGTGTGTGCCCTCGTCGCCTTTACCCTGAAGCCCTGCAGCAAGACGAGGCCGATCATTCCAGTTAGGGCTGAGACCAGCTCACACCCGACCCACCCAACACCACAGAACTGCGTGCAGCCTAGGTGCCTGGAAGACGTCTCAGACCCTCAAACACGTACGAAGTGCACTCGGAACTGTGTCAGCCAAGGTCCAACCCACAGCGACAAACTTCAGTGAACTCAGGACTGTCCACGGACTCTCCTGGAGGGGTCCTTGGCTGAGCGGGCATAGAGTCGGAACTGCCCAAGCTTGTCCTCCTCTGAATACAGATTCATAAACTCAGCAAGAGGCCCACTCTTAATCCATACGAAAAAGTTACTGAGTATCGGGTAGGCAGAGCACTGAACATTCATTAGATAATCTCATCATTGAGATTATGAGACACAGAATTTCTATGATCCCATCTTCTATATGGGGAGCTGGGGCTCAGAGAGATTATCAAATGAGCCCAAGGGACCAGCAGTTGGCGTAATGCCTATGTCGCTGGACTCCCATGTAGTCAACCGCAGTTCAAGTCCTGGACCCAGTGGTTTAAACTCACGCCAGGTGCATGTGCATGTGTGCCCAAGATCCCAAGAGGAGAATGGAAGAGAAGGGATTGCAGCATGGCCATCTCCCCGGGGGATGATTTCTTGCTTACTGTCTCTCTGTCTCTCTCTGTCTTTCTGGTGAGTGCTGTGTACTATAGCAAAAACCTCTAAAAAAGAAAGAAAGAAAGAAAGGAAGAAAGAAAGAAAGAAAGGAAGAAAGAAAGAAAGAAAGGAAGAAAGAAAGAAAGAAAGGAAGAAAGAAAGAAAGAAAGGAAGAAAGAAAGAAAGAAAGGAAGAAAGAAAGAAAGAAAGGAAGAAAGAAAGAAAGAAAGGAAGAAAGAAAGAAAGAAAGGAAGAAAGAAAGAAAGAAAGGAAGAAAGAAAAAGAAAAGAAGAAAAGAAAAGAAAAGAAAAAGAAAGAGAAATGAGCCCAAGGTCACACAGCTGGTAGATAAGAGCTGAGCTTTTAATGCAAGTAACCTGGGTTCTGAGTCCCCACACACACTGCTCGCCGTAGCAGGTTTCTAACACCATCGGTGTGCAGGCTGTGTGACCACAGCGTGAGGGCATACCCGGAGTGTCTGATGAATGCCAACGTCTATTAAACTTCTGAGATAAGGTGTCAGGAGACAGGAGGGAGGAAATTTTCAGGCGACTTCTGATACTATCTGTCCCTCAATTCTGCTACCATGTCCCTCCAGGCAAGGGAATAGCAGAACCGCCTCATCAGAAGGAACTGCATGTCTTCGTGAGTCTTCAGGCCCTGATGGCTCCTGGAGAAGGAGGCCCCAGAGAAGGCAGGGAAGTGTCAGGTGACACTGGAACTTGGACACGGAGCCACCTTTCTGTGCAGGGTGAGTGGGACACTGATCCCTGCCCTCACTGTCTTCCTGTGCCAGCCAGAAGTCATTGGGGAAAACCCTTTGAACTCTGGGTTTTCAGTGTATCCGTGCTTAATTACAGTCCACAGAGCCGGGGCCGGGAGGGGAGCCTCCCTCCTTACCCCTTCAGGGAGGATTCAGTCCCAGACTAGTGCTCACAGTACAAGAAAAGTCATAAATAATCCTTCTCTCTCTCTCTCCCCCCCCCCTTGTTTTTAATCAAATGAGTTAAATAGAAAGATATCGAGCCATTCTGAAGTCATAATGTTTTTCTTGGACCAGTCCCATATCCTAGTTAAAGGAACCAGGTCCCACATGGTCCTGGCAGTTTAGAAAATGCAGCAGACATGGATGTATGCATGCCCCGAATTCTAATAAGGTGGCGGAGAAGGGATGGCAGCATTACCACACCCCATTGGAGAAGGGTGCTTTCTCTCTCTCTCTCTCCCCATTTCTCTGTCTCTCTAGACCAAGTACACATGCCCTCTGGCACTTAAAGAAGAGGAAAATAAAACCTCTGTTCTCTTTTCAGCATTGTAAGTGTTCGTTTTGGGGAACAGATGTCATACACTCTAGTCATCGACCCCCAAGTCACAGGATGCCCCTGTGTCATTTACCAGTGTCGTTTTTTAGCTGTAACCTTGTAACATGTCACCAAAGACACTATCGCCAAAGGATCTCCGATTATGTGACATTTGCACACCTCCACCTCCCGATCAGATGTGATGTTTGTGAAGACCCCCCCACGGCACCTGCAGCAGGCTTCCACACGTGTGTGAAGCGTTAAGCAGAACACCCTTACAGTGACTGCAAAAAGACACCCTAGCAAACACCCAGGACTCTACATAAGGAAACCAGTCAGCTCCCACTCGGCCAACCCCGAGTACCTGAGCACACATCTAAACTTTGGTCACCCACCTGCAAGGAGTATGTATGATCCCATCTCTTCCTGCCTGCCCACCAAGTTTCTTTTAAGTCAAAGGAACTATTATCTTTGATGGCTTTAAAATGCATATGTCCTCAGAATCTCTAACCTGTCATGAAAATCGCACAGTTAAGCAGTTGGCATGTGTCCAGACCTGAACCTGGGAGGCAAAACCTCCCTGGCATGGCCCGCTGACCACCTCCTGGCCCTGCAGTTACACCAAGCCCTGACGCCAGGCTCCTGGTTCCCACAAGTCCCTTCACACCTTGGCGGGCTCTCTGCCACACGTGCCTTCCGGGAAGGGGAGGTCACCACCAGCTCATTATCAAGACTCAAGGAGGCCCAAAGGGCAGAGCGGCAGCACATGCCCGGTGCACCGATGGAAGAGTAAGGCAGAAATAACCCGAATTGTCCCGCGCTAAGGGGATGAGTCAGAGGAGGCTCCAGGAATAGACTCCAGCTCCCCGTCTCCCGTTACTATCCAGCAACGGCACCGGGCGGCTTCTGTGAAGGCAAAGTGACCTCACACGGTTCTGAGCCCAGAATGTTTGTCCTGAATGCTTTTCCAACTCCTCTGTAATACGCTGACCTTTACATCCAGGTTTTAAATTTGAAAACAAACTCGGTTGTCCGAATCCCACTTACAATGTGAGTTTAAGAATCTGGAACTCCTCTGGAGCTACTAGGTGTGAACGTGGTCCAAAAGGCCAGCGGCGACAGAGGCCACCTGGGAGGCCAGTGGGGCCAGTCTGCCAGGGAGGCCACTGTGGGGCCAGTCTGCAAGGCCACAGAAGGGCCCACAGCTCGGCCACTTGCCAGACACAGCAGTAGTCACCTGAGGACTGGCAGTGGACAGGTTGGGGTCCATAAGAAAGGGAGGGAAGAAGGAAAGACGAGAGAAAAGAGGAAAGGGGAAGAGAGCAAGGAGACTCCCCCTCGTCATTACAGATCAGTCGATGAAAGTCGATGTTTGGTGGAAGATTAGAACTTATTCCAAACAGGGGTTCTGTTGCAAATGCACACCCGGAAACGTGACAGTAAGCGAGGGACAGAATCCTGTCGGGCCTGCTCCAGCACTAGCTCTGACAACAGGCTTCAAGGGCCACACTGCTTTCATGCTTCAGGAAGAATGTTAATTTTGGGGGAACCAGCAGTTAGCGTAATGGCTATGTTGCTGGACTCACACGTAGTCGACCGCGGTTCGCGTCCCGGACCCAGTGGCTTAAAACTCACGCCGGGCGCATGTGCGTGCGTGCCCAAGATCCCGAGAGGAGAATGGAGGAGAAGGGATTGCGGCATGACCATCCCCCCTGGGGG
>NW_006159840.1:4199594-4231132 GCF_000334495.1 Tupaia belangeri chinensis | reverse complement strand
CCCTAAGAAAAAAACCCCCCCAAAAAAAAAAAAAAAAAAGGAAGAATGTTAATTTTGGAAGCAAAAGGAAAGGCAGAGCTACACAGCCCTGCCCTGGGCCATGGAGACATCGTGGCCTTCAGTAGTATGAACAGAGGAGGCCCACACCCAGCAGGAGCTCCTGGGCATTGCTGGACACGCCAACAGAGGACAGCAAGCTCACCACAGGCTGGGAGCCACAAGGGACCACGTGCACTTGAGAAATAGGGTAAGACAGCCTTAAGAACTGGATGACCACGGCAGAGCTCTGTGAAATGGAAAGCAGAGTACTGCCTCACTAGGTCAGCTAACAAGGGAAGACCTCAACACAGTCTTTGTTTCAGGGAATGCTGGTGACGAGGTAACATAGACTTCCAAAACACTGGCAGAGCAATTTTGAATATGTACAATATAGAGGAATGTTAAATGTTAAAGACAGTGAATGTGTTTATAGCTTTGATGTGATTATTACACATTGTATACATGTTTTAAAAAAATACTGGGGGACCAGCAGATGGCATGAAGGTTAAGGTGATTGGATTCCACATAACCAACTTCATGGTTAAGATCCCAGACCCATGCTGGTCATGTGTGTGCATGCCCAAAATCCCAAGAGGAGAATGAAGGAGAAGGGATTATAGCATGGTGATTCCTCAGGGGTAGTGATTTCTCACTGTCCTCTCTCTCTCTCTCTTTCTCTCTCTCTCTCTCTCTGGCAAGCACACACACCTTACGGCAAAAAAAGTTTAAAAAAAATACTATACCACACAAAAAGGTACAAATGATATGTAAATCAGAAATTATAATTTAAAAAATAAATACGTTAAAAAATAAAATAAAATAATAACTTGTTGCCAGGAAGAAAGAGTCCAAGGTGGTCCTCTTAGATGTAGTCAGCCCATCAGTACACCCAAGAAAAAGAGCGAGCACTTCCTAAGTGCTCGTGGGGAATCTGAAGACTTCTTTAACTCAAAATTAAGCATTCCTCTTGAGGTTTGTGTTGTTGCATTAATCTCCTAGGAAACTGCACTACCATAGGTCCTCGTAGTGGTTTAGATGATGGCTTTGTTGCCTAAAGTTCACGTTCTGAAATTTAACATTGGGAGTCGGCAATACCTAGAGGGTGGCGAACAGCCAGGGAGCAATGCTCTCCTGATAGATTAACGCTGTCTTGTGAAATCCAGTGAGTCTTCGATCTCCTGAGAAGAAACTAATTCTCATGGGAGCTGGTAGCTATAACAGAGAGAGACGAGAGCAACCTGCTCGCTCTGCACGAGCCCACCATCCTCTGTTGATCATCATCCTCTACCCACCATCAGCAATGCTACAGGCCCAAGCCTGGGACCTTCCAGCCACCAGAGTTGTGAGTCTGTAAACAAACTTGTCTCTTCTTTACAAAATCAGGCTCAGATATTTCAGATATTGCAAAGCAAAAAAAGGACTAAGACAGTAGCACCAAGATAAACATCAGACAGACCCTACTGAATTATTACAAACTCCTAATTAATGTAATATAATTCAATGAGTCTTCCTAACATAAAGAGATGATATGTCAGCCTTGCCCAAAAGCATGCTCTAGTCCTGAGAATTCCATGAAAAGGATTCCAAAGACAAATGTAATATCATGAGACACACACGTTACTGTAAGTGCCAAGTACTGCGTATTTGTCAGAGTTCTCCAGAGAAACAAAATCAATAGGTTATACATCAACAAGACACACACACACACACACACACACACACACACACGTGCACGCACACACACACACCTGTATGAGAAATTTAATATGAGAATTGGCTCACATGTTTATGGAGGCTCAGAGGCCTCATAATATGCCACCTGCATGCTGGAAAACCCAAAAGCTAGATGGAATAATTCAGTCTGATCTGAAGACATGGACTCTGCTCTGCTGAAGACCTCAATGGGTTAAGTAATACCCATGATGGTGAATGCCACCTGCTTCACTCAGTCTGCTGATTCAAATGCTAATCTCATAGAGAAGCATACTCCCCCCACACCCAGCAGAAATAATGTTTTACCAGCTATCTGGGCATCCCTTAGCCCAGTCAGGTTGACACATAAAACAAACCATCATGCATTTCTCTGAGAATCAAATATATTCACAGAAAACAAACTTGACAAAATTTCATCTCCCTCTAATCTATACATGGCCCACATTGACATTTTAGACTGACAGGTCCTATAGCAAAGAACACTATCTGATACAACCTACATCATTCTGACAGTGGAACCCTGTTTCTGCAGAATGTCTACTAGCAATAGTCTGTAAATGCTAAGGTATGTTCATTTTGCCATCCCATAAAGATTTCTCCCAGTGCTGCTTTTTGTCAAGCACTGAACTAGGCAAATATTAAAAAGAGAGAACGAAAAAAAATAGTGAAGAGCTACAGGTTCAGGTGAGAAATAGCATTGAAAAACTCAACTAATAAAGCATATAATGCAGTTTTATTTTTATAAGAAACTGGAGGGTATGGAAGAAGAACCCTTTGCAAAGATCATACAGTCACGCACTGCCAGAGCTAGCTGGAGTCTCTGCGGTATCTGCAGTCTATTAAGTTTATCTGCAAAGGCCGAAGAATTTTGAGAACCCTTTTTCCTCAAAATAAAATTTATTTCAGTTATCTTTAAATAAAGACCCTAAATAATGTAAATCTGCATGAAATACAATGAAAATTTGTTCTGCTGGAAGGAGAATTTCTTGTCTAAATGATTAAATGCTAACACAGGCCACCAAGAGACATTCTAGTCCTTGAAATCTCCACTAACAGGATTTATTGCCGTCTTCACTACGCGGCTGGCTAGTACTGCTTGAGGCAGGGACTTGAACTAGTGTACCTCTGGAAGTCCATTCTAGACCTTAACTGTGACTCCGAGGGACTGCAGAATAATAACACGTGTGCGTGTGTTTGTGTGTGTGTACATGTGTGTGCATTGTGCATGTGTGCACGACTGTGTGTATGTGTGTACCTTTGTGTGTGCATGTGTGTATGTGTGTGGTGTCTGCACGTTTGTACATGTGTGTGTGTGTGCACATGTGTGTGTATAAATATGAGGGGGAAAAAATGGCCTGAGAAGATCAGCCTAATATTGAATGTCCAAGCCAACAGGAAATGCTTTGCTTTTATTCAGGGAATGCAGAGAATAAGAAAGAGAAAAGGTAGGTTATAATTACCATAAAGCTTTGGTTTAGATAGTGGGGAAATAGTGCACACTTTATTGTATTTATTACCCTCAATTAGAGTAATTTCCATTTCCCCAAAGCAATAACTGAGAAAGTTAAATTTATAGTAGGAACCCAAATGTCAGAATCCCCATTCTCGTAAACGGTGTCAAAGCCCTTAGCCCCTGTTTCCCATTTAAAATCCCTTCTCTTGTTGAAGCTCCAGCAGTTAAGGACAACCATCCAGGGTGCTCCTGCTCCGATTTCAATGCCGCATTCTGGATCCCACTCCACTCTTGAGATCTGACTCGGTGAACAAGACTAGGACAAGTGCTTCTGAAAAAGTGATCGCAACAGACATGGCCCTTTACAGCCCTGCCCGTGCCAGCTCCAGCAGAAGACGTCATCGAGCAGATGTCCTGGGTTTCGACCTCTGGGGAGGATAACAGCGTTGACGGTAGCAGGGGCAGCATTGCCTGCTGGCTGACAAGTGACCGACAAACTGCTCAAGTTTCATGTGAGCATGCATGCGTGTGCGTGTGTGCGCATGTACGTGTGTGAGAGTGTGTGTAACAAGCACACGCACATAATCATCACAATAACTCCACTACCTTTAGTGACTGGCGCTAATTAGTGGTCCAAGCCCAAAGTCTCCTTACCGTCTATTAAAGCACTATTACACACACACCTACACTATACTAGCTTTCTGCTGACTTAAGCTACACACAATTTGCAACAAGATAACAAGGAAGCGACCAGCAGGTGGCCTGGTGGTTAAGACTGCCTGACTCCCACATGGCTGGCTATGGTTTGAGTCCTGGACCTGGCAGCTTGCATTCACACTCTCTCTCACTCTCTTTCTCTCTCTATGTCCTTCTCTGGTCTAATTAATAAATAAATAAAGTTAAATAAAATAATAATTTTTTTAAAAAGATATCAAGGACATACCATTCCCTTGTTTCCTGTATACAAACAATTCCTTTTATCACTAGGTATGAAAATTAATTTCCATAAACCATAGACATTAACTGTTGCTTTTTCTACATTCACTTAGTGCCCTCCAAAATTATTTGACAAAATAAACCTCAACTCACATATTTTCTCACTATTTACATGCTCTGTGCATCTGAAGGGTGTTTGACTTGGCAGCTCTGCTGGAGACTGCCCATTAGAGCAGCCACACACGATGTACCTACTGTCCCTGGAATAACTCAGAAAATTTCATTCTCAGCTGTCAACACTAGCGATTGCGCTCAGAGAAACCACTGTTTATAAAAGAAGTGAGTGCAGAGCCAGCAGGTGGAGTGTGGTTGGGTTGCTGACTCTCACATGGCCATCCACAGTTTAAGTCTTGGACTTGGCAGCTTGCTTTCTCACTTTCTCTTTCTCACTCGCTGTCTCTCTTCCTCTGTCTCTCTCTGGTCAAATTAAAATAAATAAATAAAGTTAAATAAAAACAATTAAAATAAATGCAAATTTAAATAATAAGTAAAATTAAATAAATAATTCTTTTATTAAAAAAAAAATAAAAGTGAGTGTCAATCTTGCAGAGGCTTAGGGGTGAGTTTTCCCCTCAGTGCTGCATTTTTCTGGGGTCTTGTCTCTTCAGAGAATGAAGGAAGGGGGCATTGTCTCCACAGCACAACTGTCCCCTCCACCCTGGGGACATGAGCCTCCCCGAGTGCTCTGCTCTCTCCTGCTCTGTCCGTGTTTTGCTGGCTACTACGTTGTGATGGAGAAACGATAGTTTGTGTGAACCGAAGTCTGTCTCCAGAACATCCACAGTTCAATAAATCCCATCGTTGTCCCACTGCCACCTGCCCCCATCTCAGATTCTCTCTAAAATTGAGACGGTGAGACCCCAGCTCACTGTCCTGCCTGCCAACGGAACGCATGCTTTCCAATTCAGTCTCGCTTCCAAATCCAGAAAGCCATGAAAGCCTGGCGGCTCTGAGGCATGGACGGTTCCTTTTCCTCCTGCTCACAGATCTGATAGGTCTTTGAAAACATCATCGCTAATTCTCAGCGCCATTTTCCTAACTGTTGACAAGAGCTCTATTCGCTCCCTCTCATCTTTGTCCTCTCGAGGTATCTGCCTGTCCTGAAGTCTGTATCCTATCACGACAAAAAGCCCTATTCAAGTGCCTTGCGGCGTAGGAGTATAACCTGGTGGTTATGTCAGATAACCTCACTGTTCAAAACCAGAGGCTTTGATGCCTGGAAATCAATTCTGAGAAGCTGAAAAATCTTCATAAAAATACAAGGAAATCCAGTAACTTCCAACCAGGATATGAATTTGAAGAAAAAGGATGTCTGAGTAGGGGAGACATGAAACGGAACTGTCTGAAGGAGGGGTTAAAGACACTCGAACGCCTACAGTGCATGCTACGAAAGTATGGATGGTGTGCGTTCGAGCTTGGTCCGTCCCCTGTCCTTCCTGTTCCTGGGCAGAACTGCGTGTGCCCCAGACTCAGCCCTGGACAATGGAGAAGCAGGATCCAACCTTCTGGACTGTAAACGAGTAGGTATTTCATTTCTAAATGGCCCTGGGTCATTTTATAAGACTCATGCTGCTTTTCCTCTTATTGGGTTGTATCTTCTGGATAATTTATTTAAAAGACTTAACCATCCCCTTTTGGCTAGAATCCATTTTAATCTCTAAATTGATCACTTCTCTCAATTGGATTTAAAAATGAAGCAGCTTGATGGTTTAGACTGGAATACTGAAGAGTCTCCTGATTATAAATGAAATACCTAGTGATATTGGTAAAATATACAAAAGTATAAAAAGGAAAATAAAACCATCTAATATCCCTCGACCCAGAAATTACCATTCTTTTACATTGTGTGTATTTTCTTCTAGCTTCACTTAGGAAAAATTAATTTTGATATCACATAAATGGCTCTATTCTGTTGGAAGTGTACATTTAGCAATTTTATATCTTATGGCTTTAAGCTTAAAAATGCAGCAGGATAAACACGTCTCTCTAGAAAAAAGCTTTATGGTTGGTAAAATAGAACACAAAAATACATAATTAATACAACGTTCATAGGCATATGGTAGATAAAATAACACAAAAATATGCAATTTATATAATGTTCTTATGGACAAATATGTGATAAAATACAATCTTTAAGCTATTAAAAGTAAAATTATTCTTGAAAGTCAATGGTATGTGGGGGGCAATTTCTTTGCTTTAAATATAACTTAAATATTCCTTGCTACTCAAACCAAGGATCTCTCCCTCAGTGGGCTCAGTGCTAAAGAACGGACCTCTTCTCAGAAAAATGTGAGATGAGAGCCAAGACATTCTGAGGCCAGAGCTGCGGCCACCCTTCCCCAGAGAGCCGCCCGTCTGCTGCCTCCCTGGGCCTGGCCCCCTCCTGTCTATAAACTGAGTCTGGAGTGAGCAATCGGGGAGCTCAGACAGAACTTGGTCTGAAAGCTAATCGAGTCACCTCACATGTCAGTCCTTAGGAGCCTGGAAATAAGCCATCTCCAAGAATCCCTTTCTGGTGAGTGGGGGCTTGCTCTGGACACGTCTGGGTTTGTTTCAGGACTCCCCCCAGAGTCGCCTACAGCAACCCCGAGGGGCTGAGCACAGGCCGGGGCAGAGACAAGGCCCGTGTTAACACCCTGCAGATCATCAGTGAGCAGCGCAGGTCAAGACCATCCCTCTTTTCTCAAGATCCACCCATGTCTGATTTTCCAAGTAACCAATCAAGGCAGAGCTGCTTCTGGGCTAGCCAATCACAGCTCAGGTCACACTCATCAACGCCTCACCGGCTTGACGGCTAATTACCGACTTGCCCAGGACAAGGTACCTACTTACTCAGTCACTCGCTCATCTGCATGTTGCCCTGAAGGTATTTTTAGATAAGGTGATCGTTGATATTGTGGGCTTTAAGTAAAGCAGATCACCCTTCATGATGTGGGTGGGCCTCACCTAATCAGTTGAAAGCTTTAAGAGAGAAAGACTGATCTTCCCAGAGAAAAGGGGGATTCTGCCTCCAGACAGCCGCAGTGTCATTCTTCTTTGAAACTCCAGCCTTCTGGCCTGCCCTGCAGATTTCAGACTTGCGAGTTCCACATCACCTGAGCCAATTCTTTAGCATAAATCTATCTATCTATCTGTCTACCTACACACACACACACACACACAGATACATACGCATGTGCAAACACACACACTATATATGTACATATGCATGCACAGATTCTACAGCCCACATATAACCTGTGTACATCACATATGTAACATAACCTATCCACTCTACTGCTTCTATATATCTCCCCAAGAACCTCGACCGCTCAGCTCTCCACATGGAGCAGTGGCAGCATCTTCTCAAACTACCCTGGCCTAGTCCCACCATGAGCAACAGAGCCCAGAGTCAGCTCCGCTTGCCTAGGACAGACATCCTCACAAACACTGGCCTCTCTCATTCACTGGGATGGAGATCAGGCTTAGGATGCATGGAAGACCCACTCAGGTTCAGGAACCCAGCTCCCTCAGCCAGAGCCTGACCCCGGCACAGGGCTATGGGCGTGGCCTCCCCTCCATGGACCATCCCCTGCCCCCCTGGGCCCAGCACACCGACATTCCCTAAAGGGCTCTGCTCTCTTCTCTCGCTCCCCACAGTAGGGGATGCTGCTGTCCCTGAAGGAGGGGATGCTCAAAGCAAAGACACCTGCTCTTTGAGGAGAATGACTTCAGTGCTACCACTCGAAGTTGTTTATGAAGACCATTAATACTACAAGGAATACATTTTTCCAGGGAGGATGGGAATGCTGGGCACCTAGAGGGATCTGGCTCAGGCCCTCCCAGGAGGCTTAGTAGAATGGTAACCATATGACCCCCCACTTCTGTCCCTAGGCATATCACCCCTGTCTGATCCATAGTGGAAATGAATGTTATAAAGAAATTCAAGAAATTCAAGCAAAGTCACTTACAAAGACAAAAGCCATGAATATCCTTGTTCCCACAAATTCAACCGTAGTACAAAACCCAAAGAGCTCCAGAAATTTAAATCAGACCGTGCACGATTGGTGACCAGAAACTCCAATTTCACGTTAATTGACTTTAATTAAAATATTGTTCCCATGCTTTTCTACAAGGGCTGATGGTCAGCATGGGGGTAGTGGAGAGCTCCTTGGCGATGTGAAGACATGAGGGGATTTGCTCACTGGGAGTTACGAAGCAAATCTGCCCAACCGCGAGTCAATAGACTTGGCAAGGAACTGGTCAGGACCCGACCGTCCTTCCCCCCACCCCCCGCCTTTATGAGCCTTCCATGAGAGATCGTAAAGACTAACAATGCTAATTCACCTTGCCACATGACCTCACACCACTCTCAGCTCCCCTCCTGTTGTTTGTGAAATGTTCACTCCTCTCTATTTTGAGGAAGGGCCATGAAAAGCTTCCATGTAAAGCCCCTCCAATAACTGAGGATGTTAATGAGCAATTTTCTCAAACACTGACACTGCTCTGCCCACCTCTGTAACAAAAATGCTCGCCTTTGCTTCTAATCAAAGCTCTCACTCCTGGTTTATATGCATCCATTTGTTTTATTGTATTTTTGAGAGTTCCATCAATTCAGCCTTACCATGGAACTAGTTTTCCCTTGAGCACTCGAGTAATGATTCTTATAAGGTAACAGCTGTGGGCCGATAGACCCTATATATTTCTGCGGAAGCTACAGTTGTTGGGAAGGTCAGGCATCAAATGGGGCTCATTTGTCACTGGAGACACGGGCGTGTGCCAAGGTCTTTTCAATTTGTATGGAATTAGGCTAGTTTGGGAGAAGCGATAGCACGAGTAGTAGGACAGTTTTCTCCTTAAAAAAATATGATGGAAGATTTCTATCTTCAAAAATTCATGGAACATTGATCAAGCAGTGAAGTTTTAATGAGATTAGTAAAACAAACAATGAAGTAAAAGTTATCGCTGTTTGTAGGAAAAAAAGATTCTCATTAAGAAGATCTTAGTATTCCAAAATGCACGACTTACTCTGTTAGATTTATTATAATTAAAGAGAGATGAGGCCTGTAAGGTTAGATATAGAGGTAACAGAACAGACAGTGTAATAAAATAATACTCTTCACTGTGTTTGTTGGTTAATGCAAGAAAATTCAAGCTAACTTGACACAGTCCCACTGGCAGTTGGAAGCTCCCTTAAGCACAGAAATGGGTCCCTCACACAAGCACTGCAGTAATTCTGGACTCTTCTTTTTACCCTGTAGGATAGATGATTTTGCTTGGTTTTTCCTTACTCCCTTCGTCATAATCAGCCTCCCACTTTTCTGCCAAAATTACAGCTCTTTTCTCCCCGGTCAGCAGTGTTCACTGCCTGGCCCAATTCATAGCTTCCTCTGTGGGCTCTTGTCATGGCATGTGCATATGTATTTGCCTAAAATGTTGTATGTAATCAGCGCTTCACAAACATGGAAAACTTCCCCGCATCAGGCTTCTCTCGTTTACCGTGACAACCTGGAATTCCTTTCTGTTAACAGCACAGACTCCCTTTTACTGCCTGCCTGCCATTCTAAGATATTGAACGTCCCAAGGACTTGTCTCGTGGTCTATCATGAGCATTAGGGTCTCCGTGGGGGTCACGTCTGAGAACATCTCCCCACCCCCCACGCAGCATTGCCTTCAGCATCCACGTCATCCCCTCTGCAGGGGGTCTACTTTTATAATAGCCTTAGAGCACTCCAACATCCCTTAGCTTGCTTAATTTGACCTTTCCTAAGTAAGGCTCTTCCTAATGTCAGTAGCTCTCTTATTTTCAAGATCACGTCTTTCCCTTTTTCAGGAAGTGCAGTAATATCATAGTATCACTGTGTCCGAATATCCTCCCATCTCTCCTGCTGACCTGGGCAGAGTTCGCCTCTGATCAGAGGGGAGGTGAGATTTGCTTCAGCTTACCTCTAATATTTTCCTGTTTCAGTCTTAATCCATGACCAAGCAACAACCAATAATAAATCTGCATTTTCTGAAGGGGCTTCTCATGAACTTTTTAGGAGTATGGATAGCTCACAAACAGCAGTTGGGGATTCCCCTTTTGCAAGGTAATGGAAGAACAGTAGGATTTAAAAGATTAATTAATGGAAATACTGAGGGGTAAAATAGGATTTCACCGGATGTAAGCATATTTGCAGAGAAACTACTTGTTTAAGTGAGCAATAAAGACTGCACCACATAAGCGGACCCACAAAATCAAAGGAGACCCAAAGCAAGTCACGGAAGCATGGAGCCACGCTCCCACCAGTGCTCCTAGGTGTTGGAGGGGGGGCCTTTGTCACTGAGACAAGAGGAACACCCAGAAGGCTCTTGGTCATGGCTGAGACTCACGAAGCTGCATGGGAGCAGAAAGGTTTTGTCTCAGGAAGAACCGCGTAGGGAGGATTACATAAGCAGAGAGAGAAGCTGTTGAAGGGCTAATTAAAATTCCCAGAATGCCTGAGAATGCTTAGGCCTCTGGGAAAGAGGCCTGGTCACTCATGTCTTGGTTGTCACAGAGGCTGGACAATTGCAGAATAGTTGGAAGGGCCATTGCCTGAGTAAACAGTGAGACCCTGGAACTCCTTAATCGTCTCTTAGTCAGTAGTCTGGGAAAATGTTGAAGGTTTTGTAGTTTGAGGTAAGGGAGTTATCTGCTTGTGATAAAGCATGTCCTATATAATAAAATTTACTGTGGCAAAATTATACCTTCCTTTTGGAAACCTGCAGTGTTTCCTGAGCTAAAATAGTAAGCAGATAGATGGACTCTGTCTTAAAGTTTACTTCATCTTTTGAACACAACAAAAGATCATCTCCATAGTGGATAAGAAGAGAGTCACAGGAAATTTAGGGTCTTTGAGGCTGAGGTTGAGGAAAAGTAGCTGATGCCTTAATCCGTGGAGCGTACAGAGTAAGTATTTCGATTTTCCCGGGAGAGAGTGAGCAGATGTTTACTGTGTTGATTGAAAGAAACATGAAAGAATGAAAACACTATATATGACTATAAAATATGCATTTTCTGAAGACACCAAAGAAAAATTGGTATTTGGACTTGCTGTAACAGGGAAGGAAGGAGTGGTTATTCTATTTATGGTCCCCAGATCCTATGCAAATCTACATTCAGGCCCAAGAGTAGTTTTTCTTGATTGGTTTGGTTGGCTTCGTTTCTGCTTGTATTGTTACTGTTCATATTGTTTTACTAGAGGACAGAAGTGTCACAAGAATTGACACAAGGTACGATAAGCCCTCTCTCTATTAGACTGTTGACTATTGGCTTTGACCCAGCATTAGCTTCTAGTTTAAGAAGGTATCACAGAAGAGCCAGCGGATGGCGTTGCGGTTAAGGCACTGGACTTCTACAGTTGGTTATAGTATGAGTCCTAGACCCAGCAGCCTGAAACTCATGCCAGGTGCTTGCGTGTGTGTGTGCATGCCCAAAATCCTGAGAAGGAATGGAGGACAAAGGATCGTGGTTGGCCATCGTCCCTGGGGGAGAGATTTCTCACTTTCTCTTTCTCTATCTGGCAAACACACACCTTATAGCCAAATTCTCTCAAAAGAAAAAAAGAGAAAGGAAGGAAGGAAAGAAGGGAGGAAGGGAGGGAGGGAGGGAGGGATGGAGGGAGAAAGAAAAGAAAGAAAGAGATACCACACAAGTGTGGGTAGACGGAAAATCACTTCATCTCTTGCACTTTGGCTTCTTTTCTTGGGCAAGGCAATTCTTCATCCAATTTTCTTTCCAGACGCATACCTGCAAGCATCTTGAGCTTACTCCCTTAGACTTTTTAGAAATTCAAATATCATTCACAGAACATAAAACTCATTTGGAAGTACACAGTTCAGTAGATTTTAGTAAATTCAGAGTGCTGTGTGATCATTGCTACTACCTAATTCCACAACATTTCATTGCTCCAAAAAGAAACTGTGTACCTATTTGTAGTCAGTTCCAATTCCCTCTCCACTGCCTGGGAACCGCTAATCTACCTCCCATCCCTATGGATGTCGCTATTCTGGATATATCACACCAGCGAAGTCACACGACATGTGGCCATTTGTATCTGGCTTTGTGCGTACAGCTTAATGCTTTCAAGGTCCCCTCATACATTATGTGTACCAATGCTTCATTCTTCTTCTGGCTGAGTAATATTCTATTCTGTGTGTGTATGTATATTCCATTGTATTATATATATATATGATATGTACACATATATTATATATATACATATGCATAATATTCTATTCTATTACTATTACACATACAATAGAATAGAATATTGTTTCTCCATTCATCAGATAATGGGCTGCTGGGTTGTCTCCATGTTTTTGCTATTACTGAAACACTGCTATAAACATTTGTGTATGAGTTTCTGTGTAAACATGTTTTCAAATCTCTTGGATATACCTAGGAATAAAATAGCTGGGTCAGATGGTGATAATTCTGTGTTTAACTCTTTGAGGAACTGCCAATTTGCACAATGGCTGGGCCAGCTTACATTCCAGCCACCTCTCTCATAGGAATGTAGGAGAGTTGCAGTTTCTCCACACCCTCACTAGCAGGAGGGCTGTTTGACTATTATTATTGCAGCTCTCCTCATTGTTGCCAGCCTATTGGACAGGATAAGATTTTTTCCTGGGGGTTTTGATTTTCATTTCCTTAATGACTCCCAATGTTAAGCATTTTTTCATGACCTTGTGGGTCATTTGTATATTGTCTTTGGAGAAATATCTCTTCAAATCTTTTGTCCACTTTCAAAAATTAGATTGTCTTTTTATAGTTTACTTTTAAGGATCCATTAAATACTGTAAATGCTAGATACTTATTAGACACATGTTTACAAATACTTTTTCACCTGTGAGTTGTCTTTTTAATTTATTTCCCATTAAATTAATTTACACACACACACGCGCGCACACACACACACACACACACACACAAGATGTTCATAGACTACAAGTCTTTTCCCTACCATGCAAGTTTGCTCCAGAAATTCTAAAAGCTAAGTTGTTTGGGGGACCAGCAGTTAGTGTAATGGCTATGTCGCTGGACTTCCATGTAGTCAACCGCAGTTCACATCCCAGACCCGGTGGTTTAAAACTAACGCCGGGTGCATGCACGTGCATGCCCAAGATCCCAAGAGGAGAATGGAGGAGAAGGGATTGCGGGGTGGCCATCCTCCCTGGGGGGGTGGGGGATTTCTCGCTTTCTGTCTCTCTGTCTCTCTCTGTTTGTCTGGCAAGTGCACACGCTCTATAGCAACAACAACAAAAAAAACTCTCCAAAAATATTTTTAAAAAGCTAAGTTATTTTTATAAAATAGTATTGTATTTATTAATCAAAACACTAGTAATTGTTCCCATATGAAATGTCTACTTTTGTCTAAGCACTGGAATTAAAAGAAAGGTGAAAGGAGGTAAGGATTTACAATAAATAATTACTTTGCATTGAACAAATAGAAGGTATATTATTAACCAATATTACTATAATAAATACAATAGATCCTTATAGTTCAGTTCATTAAATAGTCATATGAGAGACAAAAGAAGTCTATTAACGTCCCCTGATGCTAAATGGAAATTTCAAGACGCAATTATTTTCATGTCTAATGAGCAACAGCATAAAACTAGCCAAGCTCTGCACCAGGTACTAAACTCTGTCCCATGGTTGGTCTGAACTAAGGACAAACAAGACTGCAAATTAGGTATACTGCCTCAGCTCATAGATCAGGAACCCGGGGAGCCGGCATTGGCAGCACTCTGGGACACTTGCCTCCGGCCAGTCTAAGTGCCCTCATTTTACACAGCAGCTTTGTTCCCCCCAAATCATATGTAACTTATGTCATTCTCAATCAAACCTATTTTACATGCATCAGAAATTTTGCTAGTTAAAGATATAGTACAGCTAATCCTTTAAAAACAAAGAACCCTTTGTGAATGATAATTACTCTCCAGTTCATCTGTACTGTGAATTTGGATTTTCAAATACCTCATTTTCTTAAAATAGGGCACGCCCTACAGTGAAATGACAGCCAAACATTATGGGATACTCTGCAAAGGCAGAAAACAAGGGATCAGCATGTGCCAGGGGGTAGCTTCAGTTTCTGCATTTTGAGGAATGCATCAGGTCTGGAAAAGATCCAAGAATGAGCAGCTACAATGATGAAGTTAATGGAAATTAGACCTTTGAGAAAGCATTAGAGGATTTCAGCTTATTTAACTCAGAGCAAAAAAAGATAGGGTCTGACTTGTTCACTGTCTTCAAATATGCACACATAGGGTAAAGGTTCCTCATAAAATGGAAAGTAAAACATGAGAATATAGAATATGGGTATGGCTATGTATGAATGAGAATAAATATGAACAAAGACTGCAAAAAAATGCGATGAAAGCAGTGGATACACTGGTAAGATTATGGATAAAATGTAACTCTGCTTAAAACTTCCTTTAATGTTATATTACAATGCAAGATTACATAGTTTACAAAATTATAATACAATAACAATAATATGTAACATTTAGAAGAAGGGAAAAACAAGAGTCAGCTTAGTAAGTCTCCCAGGCAGCCACAGACAAGATAATAAAGGGGAAAGGAGAAAGAGCCTGCCTACTCCTCTGAAGTCTGCTCCCTTCCTGACTCCTCAGCGTTGCTACCCTAAGGCTCCCTGTCAGACTCCTGGGTCCCCACGCTATTGCTCTCCTGAGTTTGTGGGGACCTCATGCACTTTAACTTACTGATTGATTAGTGCTAAGAGATGAGTCGGCCACCTCCTCTATGCCAGACTCCGTGCTAGTGACTGAGCACAATCAGAGTGAAACACACATGGGCCCTGCCTTCACTGCACTTCTCTACCTGCAGGGAGCTTTGATAAAGCAGGGCAAGCAGACACAGCAGCAGGTGGAGGCAGCTGGAGAAGTTCGAAGGGGCTCTGAACTCGAATCCGCGGGATTAAGTAAGGCTTTCTAGAGACTGGGTGAAAGGTCCTGCTGGGAGGCCCTGGAGAGGTGGGAAAACAGCTGGCATGTTCCAGAAAGGAAGTGGAAGTGGTGAAGACAAGCGATGCGCTTGGAGAGGGGGTGCTGCCAGATCACACAGGACATGCCCTGCCATCCTGCATAGTGTGACGGTCATCCTAAGTGAGCTCTCGGAGGGCGTGAGCAGGAGAGTGACCTGGCGAGAGTAGCCTTTCAGAAAAATGAACCCAGATGCCAAGGAGAGAACAGACTGGAGGAGAGAGGTGCAGGGGACAGGGACTGGGTGGAAATTCTGACAAATGCGAAGAAGCTGATTTCAGCAGCCAGGGGCAGGGCGGGAGCCCCGGGTGCTAGAATTCTATCCCATGTTAGAGAGAAACCAAAGACATTTCAGAGCAGGGACACCATAACATGTCCAGATGTGCCTCCGTAGAGGCTGCTGACACATTTTCTACAGAGGGTCCAATATGAAGAAACCGGTCATACATACAGCATGATTTTTAAGTATGCCAGTGGCCCTCCTAATTTGGGGAATGATCAAGAGATACCCAAAACGAAATAATACTCTTAGATTTTCACTTTGCAATGACAGTCTACAGGCTGTCTCCACGTCCTGCCGAATGAAAGGTCTGAGATCAGAGCTCAGGTCCAGAAAATCTTCCGTACTCCGACCACCATTGCTCCCTGCTTCTTTTGATTCATTTCAAAAAGATTCTCCCTTTTTCTTTCTTTCAAAAATATTCTTTCTTATACATGTTCTTACATGAGTTAATGTAGTAAACCTACTGCTTTGTCACCTTTTTCATTTATTTCTTGGATATCATTCCCTGTCACTACTTAAAGCACTGCTTCACCTGTTTTTAATAGATGCTTGATTTTCTCTGATGTGGCTGAACCACCACTTATCTAACCAGCTTCCTGTTTTCCTACTGAAGGGCTTCTGGGCTGCTGACCCCCCTTGCTGTCAGAAAAAGCGCAGCAATAGTAAACCTTACACATGTGCTGTTTGGCACACGGTGAGAATGTGTGTACAATCAATTCCTAGATTGGAATTGCTGAACTATTAGCCCCTAGAAAGGGTGGACATATTTTTAATTTTAATAGATGTTGCCTACTTCTCAATCAAGTTCAGAAAGGGTATGTACTCACCAAAGCAATTAGTGCCTGTCTCTCCACATCACTGCCCAACCCTTATGATACAATGTGTGGTCATTGCCAATTCATAAGAAAAATATCTTTTTTTTTTTTGGAGAGATTTTCGCTATAGGGCGTGTGTGCTCGCCAGACAGAGAGAGAGAGACATAGAGACAGAAAGCGAGAAATCACCTCCCAGGGGGGATGGTCACGCCGCAATCCCTTCTCCTCCTTTCTCCTCTCGGGATCCTGGGCACACATGTACACGCGCCCGGCGTGAGTTCTAAGCCGCCAGGTCCGGGATGCGAACCGCTGTCAACTACGTGGGGGCCAGCGACATAGCCATTACGCTAACTGCTGGTTCCCAAGAAAAATATCTTATATCATCTTATATATAATTTGGATATGTCATCTTATTAGTGAGGTTAAACTCTTTTTTTTTTTTTAAGTACAAGAACCACTTAAATTTTTTATTGTGACTGATAATATCTTTGGTTCATTTTGTAATGGGTTCTCAGTAACTTTCTATTAAAAACATAGATTCATGGAAGCTCTTTATATATTAAAGAAATTAAGTGATTTATAAAATGAGGTGCAAAGTTGTTTTCATTTGAAAATTTTCCATCTGACTTCATTTGTGATACTTTTTCTATGCCCAATTTTCTTTAGTTTTATATAACCACACACATACACACACACACACACACACATATATAATCTTATGGATTTAAGGTCAAATTCACACAGTCTTTTTTTATACATATTTATAGATTTAAGGTCAAATTTATAACATCTTCCCATGCCAAGAATATTTTTAAAAGATTATCTCATGTCTTCTTCTAATAATTTTCATAATTTTCTTTTTGTACATTTAACTTGTTTTCATCAGAAACTTGTAGAATGTAAAGTTGAAAATTCAACTTTAATTTTTTCCAGATGTTGGATCATAATTACTCCAGTACTGTTTTATTGGCTATCAACATTTTTCCCACTGATCTGAAATCCCATCTTTATAATGTACAAAATGCCTAGAGTTTTTAGACCTATTTTGACTCACTGATCTCTATACAATGCACTCTATTACTTAGGGGGTATTCTTCTACTTTATTCTATTTCAGAATCTCCTGGTTAGATTTGCACATTTATTTTTCCACAAAAACTTTAAAATCAACTTATCTGGTGCCAGAAGAAAATATCTTTTAGTAATTTCATTGAAATCTCATTAAATTTCTAGATTGACTTAGAAAGAACTAAAAGCTTCATATCAACCCCTACCTCTCACCTCTGACAAAAATAAAGTCAAGGTGGATCAAAGATCTAAATCTAAGACCTCACACTATAAAACTGCTCCTGGAAAACACCGGGGAAACTCTGGGAGACATTGGGGTAGGGAAAAACTTCTTAAATAAGATTCCCAACACTCAGTCAATAATCCCCAAAATAAACAAGTGGGATTATATCAGACTAAGAAGTTTCTGCATGGCAAAAGACACAGTGATTAGTGTGAATAGACAGCCCTCAGAATGGGAAAATATTTTTGTAAACTATGTGTCAGATAAGGGACTGATAACCAGAATTCATAAGGAACTAAAACAGCTGTTCTGGAAAAAGACAATCAATCCTATTAAAAGATGGGAGAATGAGTTGAAAAAAACCACTCTCTAAAGATTACATATGAATAACTAAAAGGCATATGAAAAAATGCTCAACATCCCTCATTGTAAGAGAAATGCAGACCAAAACAAGAATGAGATATCACCTAACCCCAGTCAGAATGTCTAAGATTAAAAAAAAAAAAAAATGATAAGTGCTGGTGGTGGTGTGGTGAAAAGGGAACTCTCTTACACTGCTGGTGGGATTGTAAATTGGTCCAACCACTGTGGAAAACAATTTGGAGATTCCTCAAAAATCTACAAATGGAACTACCATATGATCCAGAAATCCCACTCCTTGGTATCTACCGAAGGACAGAAGAATACTCAATCAGAAAAGTGCTTGCACATCGATGTTTATTACGGCACTTTTCACAATTGCTAGGTCATGGAAACAACCCAAATGCCCACAAATTGATGAATGGTTAGAAAAACTGTGGCACATATACTCAATGGAATACTATTCATCCATAAAAAACTAGAGGATATAGAAACGCAGTATATAGATGTAAATACCAGATATAGTGTGTGTGAAAGAGGAGGGTCTGAGGAAGGACATTTGGGGGAGAGACAGAGAGGAAAAGCATTAATGGCACAAAGAGGTGTGGTATTATCTGTTGAAGATATTTCGTAGTTTTATCAACAGTACTAGGGAGAAATGTTCACCTGTTGAAATATCCATTTTGTAAGACAAATAATAATGTGATTGAATATATGGAAGAAATTAAAATGAAAAAAAAGAAAAGAAAAAAATAAATATGCAAATTTTAAAAAAGCTTCATATCAAGTCTTCCTGTCTGAAACAGAATCAACTTGTCTTTGTACAGAACTGTCTTTTTGTCTTTTAGTGCAGTTTAAAGTTTTCTTATGTAGATTATGTACAGCGCATGGTAAAATTGCACTCTATGCATCGATTCTTTTTGGTCACTATTGGAAGTGAAGCCTTTGTAGCCTGAACTGGTTTTGTTTATAAACATAGAGACTGGTGATCCTGTGTATTAACCTGGTACCCAGATCTTACCTGGAACCTTTTCTGTTGGTCTTCTTGGATGCCTTAGTTAGCAATCCTATCACCTCAAATGACCCTTTACGTCCTTCCTAGTTTTATGTCCCAGAGCACTCTAACTAATGTACTGACAGGTGGATATATTATTTCAGTTGTTCCTCACTCCAGTAGAAACATACCTGGTGTTTCCCTGAAGAGCGAGCTGCTGCCTTTGGGGGCATGTGTGAGATGAGGCACACTTACTCCTTCACTCCTTCTTTAATCAAGAACGCACACTGAGTGTTAGCAAATGCCTGTTGACACCTTTGGAACTTATCTGGCTAAACTCCTCCTGAATTCCTGAAATAAACCCCATTTTATTTCTTTTATTCTTGTGTGGTGCTGCTTGATTTTGTTGCTAATATTTTATGTAAAATTCCTGTATCTGTAGTTTTCCTCTGGTATATGATTGTGGTCACAGTTGTCAAGATAACATTCAACACATAAAAATAACTTTAAGTCCAATAACGTTAGTAGACATACCAAGTACATATTAACTGGCATCGGAGTTCCATTTGTCCTTCAAATCCGTAGGTTTCAGTTCACTGCTACTTATGAAGTATCCTCTTGAACTGTATCTTTACATATTTTCTATTCTCTCTCTCTCTCTCTCTCTCTTCTTTCTCTCTTGTTCTTCTTCTTCAGGGACATCAATTATCCGTATGTTGAATATCTCCTGTTTCCCAAGTGTGTGTGTGTGTGTGTGTGTGTGTGTGTGTGTGTGTGTACAGAAGACATGTGCACCTGCCAGAAGGACAGAGAGAACATGATTGGGGAGGCATGATCACACCCCAATCCCTTCTCCTCCATCTCTCCCTCCTGTCAAGATTTCTGCCCACACGCAGACATGCCTGGTTTGTTTCTTAAGCCACCATGTCCAGGACTCGAACCACATTATCAGCCACATGGGATCCAGCTGCCTTAACCACCACACCACAGGCTGGCCCCAAATATCTGATCTTCATAGAAACTCTTCCTCTATTTCCCTTTTGTCCTGCTGACATTTGCAGAGTCGCCCTTCCTGTCCGACGCTGTTTCTGGCATTGCGTGTTATCTTCATGCCCCTCCGATCAAGCCCTCGTGGGGATGACGGCGTTCTCCTCATTTCTGTCCTGAGCCCCGCTCCTGCTCATACCCTTCATGGAATCACACCTGCCTGGCCACTCCTCTGCTTCTATTCCAGTCTTGAAAATGTTGTTGTTTACATCATTCATGTTTTTCCTTTTACTTTGAAATCCATTAGTCATTTTGCTCATAATTTTAATCTACTTTATGACAGCATTTTATTTCTTTTTTTGCTGCTCATCTTTTTTCTTACACCTTTGTATAGGACTATCTCCTGTTCCAATTCTTGGATTTTCACCCACTTGGCACCCGGCAGCTCATCACGAGGACCACATCATGAGGTAGGGCCTCCTGCAGGCTGATTGGAATCCACTGTGGACGCATCACGAGTTCTTTCGGCTCTCGCTTCTGCCCAACATCACTGAGAGCCACAAGAATTTCCTGAAAATGAGACCAGGCTGTGTGAGTCCTCATTGACTCCCACCCTCTTTGATTTTCCTTTGGAGAAGGATGTCCTCCTTTTTCCTTGGGACAGACTTGTTGGAGTTGCCTCTCTGTGTGTTCCTCGTGGCTTGGAGAACCTGTCCCACCAGAGACCCGCATGCCCTGCCATGTCTCCCACATGTTCTCCATGGCTGTGCACGCTCCCTGCCCTATCCAGATCTCACCTTCCCATCAGCCTTGAGAAAGTCAATGAACTCCCCAGAGATGGGACCAGACTATCCTAATACGGAGATGGGACACACACCTGACTCTGGGTCATATGCTCTTTTAGGTTTTATTATTATTATTACTATTACTACCGCTTACTTGCTACAGGGCACATGCACTGTCCAGAGAAAAAAGAGAGAGAGAGAGAGAGAACACGAGAAAGCACCCCCAGGGCAGATGCCACCTCTCCTCCATTCTTCTCTCAGGACTTTGTGCACACACACGCACATGCACACCTCCCAGTGTGTCTCTCAAGCTGTCAGTCCAAGACCCAAACCACAAAGTCAGCCACGTAGGACCAAGCTCAGCGACCACGCTGCCAGCTGGCCCGATACGCTCTTTCACACGTGGTCTGAGTTACCTGAATTTCACAGTTTCACCAAAGTTGGTGTATATGCGCATGTGTGTGTGCACATTTGCACACATGTATGTGTTTGTGCGCGTGTTTCCATGCTCTCCTCATTGTTGTGATGTGATTTCTCACTGATTTGGGCAGTCCCCTTCCCGTTCTACATATGTCTCTCAGAAGCTAGTTCCCTAGCTCAGCCTCCTATGCTCTCATTTCGTGAAGGCACACTCGGAGCCATGAGTGTTATTAGACACTGGGCAGTATGGGCATTACCTGATGGGAGCAGACGCCCACAGGAACTGACCCTGTGGAGTATTACGAAAGAAGCAATGTGAGGCTGGCAGGTGGCATGGTGGTTAAGGTGCTGGACTCACGTGGCTCACCGCGCTTCAAGTCCTGGGCCTGGAGGTTCGACAATCGCAGTAGGAGTGTGTGTGTGCGAGTCCGAAATCCTGGGGAGACTGGAAGAGGATGGACTGCAGTACAGCCATCCCCCTTGGGGGATGAATCCTCACTTTCCCTTTCTCACTCTGGCCAGCACATGAGCCCTATAGAAAAACCAAAACTAAATAAATAATAAATAAATTCTTTAAAAGGAGAGAATGTGAAATCTAAACTCCCATACCTAGAAGGGACTAGATGATTATGGAATGGGGGGCATCCTTCCTCTGGTAGAACCTGAGATGGCAGGAGACCTTTGGCTCCGTGTCCAAAGTCATACTCTGTGGAAGCCAACAGCTGAATTTCAACAGATCCATACATGATCAAAATTCTGTCCTGGAGCCAGCGAATTACTCTGGTTGGAAATCTAAACCCCAGGCAACAGCTGTTTCTGACCCTCACCCTGGCATGGTATCTTTCTCACAAATGGCCCTCACAGCTGGGAGCTTCAAACAGTCTATTCTTTCAAAGCAGTTGTCCCCTAAAGCAGTTGTGCTGCCTGCCCAGGATCGTCCAGAGCCAGGGACCAGCCTGCTGAAGTCGGGCTGTCACACACTGGAGCACAGGCCAGCTGCCCGCCCAGGACAGCAGTGACTGAGGCCCAGCCCAAATGGTATCAACTTTCTTGCAGCTGTCCTTCCCAGAAGCCGATAGGCCCTCCTCAGTATAACTCGTGTGTGTGTGTGTGTGTGTGTGTGTGTGTGTGTGTGTGTTGAGAAAAAAAAAAAGAAAAAAACAAACCCTCTGCAGTGGTGGGGGTGCACATCAGGTTACCTGCTTTCTTGAGTTCGGCTTGGAGAGCAGGGAAGAAAACCAGTATCAAAACAGACTATGCAAAATTGAATTCTCATTAAAGTAAAAATTTTAAAATTAAAGAGGAAAATAGCATGCTTTTCCAAAATACTGTTTATTTGAGGACCGAGAAGAGAAGGGCTTTGTGGTATCGGACATTCTCCTACCTTAGTGTGCCCAGCGGTCGACTGCTACAAGTTACAACAGTCCTAGTTAGGAAACAAAGCAGCCCCTGATTGATCATCTCTGGTGGGAAAGAGCCATGGGAAGGACAATGTGCAGGTGCTTTTGGACAATCAGCTGTTTCAACAAAAGGGAGAGAGAGGTTCTTGAGGCTCGCCCTGATAATTAAGGGTGACCTTCATAGAGAGCCATTTATCCCATGTGTCTAATAGTTAATACTGAGAAGTCATCTCACCTGAAAAACACACGAGGTAAGCAAACGGGGGCTCTTCAAGGGAACTGATCCAGGAGCATCATGTAACCCGAGCTTAATTTCCTAAGAGCCTATTTCTTCTTTCACACATTTGTTATTTTTTTTTTTTCCCCAGACTCTTAAAGGGTAATACTTGGGGAGTATTACCTACTTAATCTCTAACCTTTTAAAGGTTAAACCAATGTGAGTAAGATCCCCTATGCAAACGCTTCCTCTGTTTAAAAAACCCTCCGAAGGCATTTAAAAGCATCACTAACATGCACAAATGTAGTAAAAGTCAAAACAAAACAAATAGCATCGCGTGCGACAGGAGCAAGCAGAGATTCTGAAGGTGCTGCGCCTCTTTCTAAAACCTGTACATGATCTGAGGAAGAGAATTCTTTCTCAAATAGACTCAGCTTAGGACCTTAGATCGTCCGCTAAATAAGGCAGAGAGAAAGAAACACGTGTCATCACGTACGATCTTTTGCCCTCCTTCCTTTTCCACTACGCGCAAAACTGGCTGGTAGCCGCCCAGCTTTCCCCGTTCCCACCACGTCGCCTCCCACAGCGCTGTGCACCCTCGGGACATCGGGCAGAGACTGCAAGGGAGGTCTCGTCCCCTTCACTGGCTCTCAGGACATGTCAAATGGCTACATGTGAGTCCTTTAGCCCTCAGCACTCCGGGGTGACGAACTCGTGTGCCTCATGCCACAGACGGGAAAGAAAACTGCAGAGAGGCCCACGTGCACCCTGTTTGATGAAGGGGCAGGGCCAAGGGACTGCTGGCCGGAGTCCCAGCCCGCAGGGCAGGAGTGGCCCCAGGTCGATGTGTGCACCACAGCCTCGGCTATGGGGCCAGAGTGGTGCACGCTCACGCTCCCGCCCCCGCCAGACCTCACTTTCACCTCTGCCTCAGGAGTCAGTGAACTCCCCAGAGACAGGCCAGATTCTCCTCACGGGGATGAGACGCACGCCAGCTCGGATGTAGATGCAGTCTTTGGCACTGCGGAAGTGGCAGCATTTCCACGGTTTGTCCTGCCCCACGTCCCCTCTGTCCCAGCAGCAGCTTCACCAAGGCATGATTTCTGTGACTTTCCAAGAACACTTTTTAAAAAATATGACCAATGTCTTCTTCTTGGGTTTTATTTTTGACTTGTCAGGATGTCATTGTGTGTGGTTTTTCCCCCCTTTTTTCCCCCTATGCAAATGCTTCCTCTGTTTAAAAAACCTTCCAAAGGCATTTAAAAGAATCACTACTGTGCACAAATGTACTAAAAGCCAAAACAAAACAAATAGCAATCGAGTTAAGACAGATGCACAATCAGAATTTTCCTGATCTTCAAGCTGAAAGGGCTGGTTCAAACTCTTAAAAGCAATAGGAAGCTCCACTGAGAAATCACATTTCACTTCATGGAGGTAAAACAAACAATAGCAGTATTTAAAAAATAGATTCCAGAGATATGGCAGGCAGGTAGATAGATAGGCAAGTATATAGGTAGGTAGATAGATGATAGAGATAGATAAATGATAGATAGAGGTAGATAGATGATAGATAGAGATAGATAGATGATAGATAGATATAGATGATGTTAGATATAGATAGATGACAGAGATAGATGATGTAGATAGATAGGTAGATAGGTAGGTAGGTAGGTAGGTAGGTAGAGAGAGAGATGAAAATGATTGATTGATGATATGATAGACAGATGATAGATGATAGATAGAAAAGAAAGATAGATGGGTGATTGATAGATCAAGAGGCAGACAGGCATGATGGATCTGAGCCACCAACATTTAAATGCAGATGTAAACAGACATAACGCAAGAGCATTTTTGGAAGTAGCAGCACCTAGTTTTCATCACAACTCTGCCCCGGCCCACCTGACCCAATTTCACAGAAAGCTGAGCCTGTGGGAAATTAAGTGACTGTCCCATTCTCATGGATCATTAGCAACAGATGGGACCTGAAATCCACCCCCTCCGCAGCAGCGCAGCTTCTACCACATGACCTCAGAGTCTTAGACAGACAGTCCACATCCCCGGGTTCTGCCCCGCTCCTCCTCCGCCTACCAAGTTACCCCATGCTTCCCTATGACCTACTCTTCCACCCACAAAACTCACTTCTGAAAATGCCCCCTGGGTGTCCCTCAGTAGCCACTCACTGCGGCTCACACACAGGCTAATGACCAGCCATGGGCTGATCGGCCACAGGCCGGGACTCCTGGCTCAGCTGATGCCCGTCCACCCTACGGTTTCTGAGCATGAAGGGGGCTAGACAGCAGCGTGCCGGGCCGTCTCCCTCTGCCCGGCGTCCTCGTCGCTCCTGGCCCGGCCCTACATCTGTGCCTGTCCCATTTTTCATTCCACCTGGCCCCGCAGAGCCCACATCACAGCATTCCCCACCCTCCTTTGCTTTCGAGTATTTCTACAGCATCTAAGGGACACCAGGAAAACACCATATGAAAGTTTTGAGATTTCTTGCCATGTTTCAACCCATTTCTCTCTGCTTAAATGTCTCCCTTTGATCCTTCTCTTTTACGTACTTTTATCCTTCATGAGGATAAAATCAAATCTCCCACATGATCACAACTAACTCTGTGTCTGGCTTTGTTTCTTGTGTCACCTGCACACAGCAACAGCAGCTGGTTCCAGGGTCACCAGACATGGTAACCAGGGACAGACACAAGTCGCACAGTAGCTTTGGTTTTTCTCTGAGGGGAGAGATTTTTGCTATAGGGTACATGCATTCACTGGAGAGACAGACAGACAGAAAGCAAGAAATCAGCCCGCCCCCCCGGGGGGGATGAACATACTGCAGTCCCTTCTCCTCTCAGGATTTTGGGCACACACACACACACACACACACACACATACATACATGCACTCGGCATGAGTTTTTTAGTCACCAGGTCCGGGACTCAAACCATGGCCTACTACATGGGAATCCAGCGACATAACCATTACACCATCTGCTGATCCCTCGCACAGTAGCTTTAATAACCCACTCTAACGGCCTAGTAGATTTGGCCAAACTACTTGAAAGCTGAGTGTCACAGAAGTGTCTAAAAAAATGTTGATATAAGTCTTTTGATAAAATACCACCCAGAGCGTGCTTGTATGCAGCATTTCTCACGGGGTGGGGAGTCACGGGGGGGGGGGGGGAGGGGGGGGGGGTGGGGGGGGGGGGGGGAGCAGGCGGTATTTTTGCCACATGACCTGCATAAATTGAGCCTGCCTGTGTTCGGATAAACTTTCTATAAAAGCAGGCGGTGAGCCGGAGTTAGCCAGCAGGCGTCGACGGCAGGCCCCTGCCCTAAGCCAATACCCTGTTCAATCTGCAAGAACAGCAGCCTGGGGAGAGAGCTGCAGCTACCTGCAACAGGCGCAAAAACGCCTTCACCCACGTGTCCAGGTGGGGTATCCATCTCAAGGATAAGCCCTGTTAAAGTCGGTGGAGAGGGCATTGAAAGCATATCAGAAGAGAGCAGAAGAGGAAACCCAGAGGATGGTGGGAATGCCGTGCAAGCCAAATGCCTGCCCACTGGATTCATGGCCCTTTCAGAAGCTGCTGGGCACCATGAAACAGCAACTTATGAAGAGACACAGGCATGGAAACCACCTTCTACAGATAAAGATCCCAACTGCTGAGGAATGGACAAGAGCCACCAGATGCTCGAGGCACCCATTTCACCTCCGCTGGGCTGCTTCCCCAGGCTGCTGACATTCCTTCCCCTCCTCCACCTTGTCCTCATCAGTATCTTAAAAAGCTGTCGCTCGTTAAAGCTGTACTCTCTGCATTTTACACGCAGTGTTTAATTCGCGTCTGCGACATCCCTGGAGGTGGCACGTATCATGCTACTCTCATTCCACAGATGAGAAAACTGGGACTCTGTGAGCCTGATACCCTGCCCCAGTCACGTAACTAGAAAGTTGTGAAGCCCAGGTTCAAATCCAGCCTTCCACATCCAAGGTCCGTTTTCTTAACTAGAAAACTGCAACGCTGCTCCTTTATTTTGCAATATGGCACATGGGAACTGCTCAAAGATGCTCATGACCAAAACCCCTTGTCGCCATCTGGACCCATTATGAGCATTTATTGGTCCCAGGAATAGCTGTGGATTCAAAATAGCTGTAGGTTCAAAAGACCCCAGCAGCTTCGGCCCTGCCAGTTCCCTCTGCAGAGGTGAAGGGTTAACAAGCTCACCCATTGTGCCCGGAGCTGAAGCATTCAGCGAACAGCTGGCAAGACCTGCTGCCCTCACCCCTCCGATGCATATGGATAGCATCGCCCTCATCAGCCTTGCACGTTTGTTTCTGTGAGTGCTTTTCTTTCTCTACGAGAAGACTGATCGAAGCCAGCTGGGAGCACACTGCCTCAGCCTGGAGCTATTGCTCTTCTTGGAAATAGACCTGGTATGAAACAGGATCTATTCCTGGGGCAGGCACAAAGGCTGAGTTCTGCACGGACCATCTGAAATAAATGGCGGCTTAAAAAAAAAAAAAAACTTCCCGGGACCAGCAGTTAGCGTAATGGCTATGTCGCTGGACTCCCACTTGGTCGACCGCGGTTCGTGTCCCGGACCCGGTGGCTTAAAACCCACGCCGGGCACACATGTGCGTGCGTGCCCAAGATCCCAAGAAGAGAATGGAGGAGAAGGGATTGCGGCATGGCCATCCCCCCTGAGGGGTGATTACTCGCTTTCTGTCTCTCTGTCTCTCACTGTCTATCTGGCGAGCGCATGCGCCCTATAGCAAAAACCAAAAATAAAAAAATAAAACAAAAAAAACTTACCAAAGAGTATGTGTTACCTGGATTGTGTGAGGGACTGGGTTTCCTCACACAAGCAAACCCATCACAGGCGCTGCTGACCCTCCTAGCAGCCACCAGCACTCTCACCAGATGATGGTGGGGACAAACGAAAATGGCACCTTCCTGTGTCAGGAGGCTTCTGTTCTGACAACATGCCTTTCATGCTAAGTTGCATGGGCCTCCTCATCCTGCTAGTCCCATCACACTGGGTGTCTCGAGCCCTGTTCACTCTGACTGCCCAAAGTACAGAAGGACTCAAGGATCTGAGTAAGCTTGCAGTGGGTTGGGGAGCAAACCAGCACAGGGTGGTGTGTAGCTCCTGGTGTCCCCCTTCATCCTCCACATTACAGCCAGCTTGCTGAAGGCTCCACGCTACACAGGAAAATGTCACAGGTAAGATTTCTTGGGCAAGAGAAGGAGATGGAAAACAAGGCAGAGTGACCTTCATGCATCCCCACCCCTACTCCTCACTGGACTTCAAGGTTGGTTCCGTGGGACTTTAAGATGAACTCAAATCGCCCTACCCCACCTGCAAACCGGATCAAGCCAGCCAGCAGTTCCGGACACCGGGCTGCAGGCCCTTTTGCCCGGGACCTTTGTGCATCCCCACCCCTACTTGTCTCTGGACTTCAGGTTGGTTCTGTGACACTTTAAGATGAACTCACACACACCCCCAACCCCACTTGCAAACCAGATGGAACTGGCCAGCAGTTCTAGACACCAGGCTGCCTACAGCTGCAGGCCCTTCCTCCCGGGACCCATCGCTCATTCTCTGGCCCTTCCCCACTTGCCTTTGAACTCTTTGAATTTTAGTGTTTTGAATAGCGCACAGCACACAATGCGTGATGCGCAAATTTTTTTGTTTTGCGTTTCTTTGCTCTTGAAGTGTTGCTTATTAGGTCAGCTGAAGGCTCACCACTCCTTAGAACCAGGGAGGACTTTGGGTCACCCAAGACCTGTGACAACGGTACATGGTAGTGGTGAGCAACAGGTAGGCCAACCATAAGATAAATCATTAATTTTCTAATCCTGTACAACTTTTAACACTCAGATATACCTTAAATACGTTAGGAAGCAACATATAGATTACCTGATGACTAGAAACAATCACAGAGGCTCAAGAAGTATGAGCAACCAACAAAATGCCTCTCCCCCAAGGAAAACCATCAAGCCCACATCACACACAGTCAATGCAATGGACGTCATGGACATGTCTGATAAGGAATTCTGAATACTTGTAGTGACCGAACTAACTGAGATGGAAGAGAAAAGAGACAAGGAGCTCCAGGAGATGAGGAAGTCCTTTCATGATTTGAAAGAAGAAATAGATACCTTAAAAAAGAACCAGATGGAAATTCTATGGTTAAAAAATGTGATACAGAAAATCAAAACCTCCCTTGAAAGTATTAAAAGTAGGTTAGATCAGGCAGAAGATCAAATCTCTAATGTAGAAGATAAAATATCTGACCTAGAAAAAAGTATCAAGAAGATTGAGAAAACAACCATGAAAAATGAGGATAATATATGTGGAATTGTATATTGTCTCCACCATCATCTAGTGATACCATCAAGCCCCCAACATCCAGATAATTGGTATCCTAGAAAAGGAAAAAAATAATAAGGGCCTAGATAATTTATTCCATGAAATGGAAGAAAATTTTCCAAATCTAGAAAGGCATTCAAATATCCAGACTGAAGAAATACATAGGACCTCGAGTATAATCAACCAAAGAAGATCCTCTCCAAGGCACATCATAGCCAGATTGGCAAAAACAACAGACAAAGACAATATACTAAAGTTGGCAAGAGTGAAATGTCAAGTTACTTACAAAGGTCATCCCATCAGGCTAACATTGGATCTCTTGGCGGAAACAATGCAGGCAAGGAAAGAATGGGGAAATACAGTCAAAGTGTTGAATGAAAAACAATTTCAACCAAGAATACTATACCTGGCAAGATTATCTTTCATATGGGAAAGATAAAAACATTCTCAGATAAACAAAACTTGAAGGAATTTACCAACTCCAGACCAGCTCTTCAAGAGGTTCTGAAGGTAGTACTATACCAGGAAAACTAAAAAGTCAGACAGACAGTTATACAAAAACAAAAAGCAACCAAGAAGATGGCTCACTTAACGATAGGATCAGGTACGGAAATATTGATAATTACATTGAGTGCCAATGGATTAAATTCTCCAATTAAGAGGCATAGACTGGCAGAATGGATAAAAAAAAAAAAGAAAGAAAAGAAAAAAACAGAAACCCTTTATCTGTTGCCTACAAGAAACTCACCTTATGGATAAAGACATACATAGACTAAAAGTAAAGGGCTAGAAAAAGATATTCCATGCAAATGGAAATCAAAAAAGGGATGGAGTAGTGATATTGATCTCAGACAAAATAGATTTCAAGACAAAGTCTATAAGAAGAGACAAAGAAGGAAATTACATAATGGCAAATGGGGTAATCCAGCAAGATGACATAACGCTTATAAATATCTATGCACCCAACTCAGGTGCACCTAAATATGTGAAGGAAAAAGACTGCTGGAACTAAAAGGAGAGACAGGGAGAAATACTATAATTGTTGGAGATCTCAACACTTCATTATCTACTTTAGACAGATCTTCTAGGCAGAAAATAAATAGAGAGATACAGGACCTAAATGACACTATAAATTGAATGGGTTTGACAGATATCTATAGAACTTTCCACCCTATGTCCACAACATATACATTTTTCTCACCCCGGCATAGAACCTTTTCAAAGATTGATCATATGTTAGGACACAAATCAAGCCTTTACAGATTCAAAGGCATAAAATTATATCCAGCATCTTCTCTGACCATGATGGAGTTAAACTCAAGATTAATTTCAAGAAACAACCCCGAAAATACACAAACACATGGAAACTGAACAACCTACTTCTGAATGACTTCTTCACTACTGAAGAAATTACATCTGAAGTCAAAAAATTTATGGAAACAAATGATAATGAGTACACAAGTGTCCATAATCTATGGGACATGGCAAAAGCAGTCATAAAAGGGAAATTCATAGCAATTAGTGCACATAAGAAAAGTATGGAAAGATGGCAAATAGATAACCTATCATCATGCAACAGAAAATTGGAAAAACAACAACAAACAAACCCTAAAAATGCCACGCAAAAAGAAATAATAAAGGTTCGAGCAGAAATAAATGAAATAAAAAATAAACGAACCATACAGAAAATAAATGAAAGCAAAATTTGGTTCTTTGAAAATATTAACAAGATCGACACACCACTGGCTAGACTGATCAAGAAGAAGAAAGAAAGAAACCAGATTAATCAAATATGTGATGAAACAGGCAATATTACAACAGACTTAGTAAAAATACAAAATATCCATATGCCAACAAACAAGATAACTTGGAGGAGATGGATAAATTCCTGGGTGCATATAATCTATGAAAATTGAATCAGGAGGACATAGAGAACCTGAATAGACCCATAACAAGCCAGGAGATTGAATCAGTAATAAATAACCTCCTAACAAAGAAAAGCCCAGGTCCAGATGGCTTCACTTATGAATTCTACAAAATTTCTAAGGAAAAATTAACACCTATCCTACTAAAATTATTTCTAAAGACTCAAAAGGAAGGAAACTTTCCAAATTCATTTTATGAAGCCTCCATCATCCTCATTCCCAAAACAAATAAGGACATGACAAAAAAGGAAAACTATAGAACAATATCATTGATGAATATAGATGGAAAAATTCTCAACAAGGTACTCACAAATTGTATCCAGCAACATATAACAAAGATTATTCATCATGACCAGGTAGTCTTTATTACAGGGATGCAAGGGAGGTTCAACATATGAAAGACCATAAATATAATACATCATATTAATAGAAAGAAAGATAAAAACCATATGATCATTTCAATTGATGCAGAGAAAGCATTTGA